>NC_050577.1:220390106-220708356 GCF_011100635.1 Trichosurus vulpecula | reverse complement strand
CTCCTTTTTCTTTGAATTGCTTCTTCTTTTGTTCATGGCTTTTTGATTCTCCTCCTTTAATAAAAATAAAAATCAAGTTAGCTCACAGGCTAATGCTTTTAGTGGAATTTTGTGTCTCAGATCTTCTGCCTGTTTTCCTCTCTCTTAGAAACAGTTGTAAAAATCCAAAGTGCTAAGGAGCAAAGCACTTGTGGATCTTAAAGTACTATTTAATTGTCAGCTGTTCTGTGGAGGAGGAGGATTTTCTTTTAGTCTGGCAAATTGCTGTGGCAGATGAGAGTTTTTAAAAAATTAAATCTAGCAGCAAACATTTTTGAGCACCATGTTCTAGCCACTGTCCTAGGTGCTAGGGGAAACAAATTCAAAAATGAGACAATCTCTGCCTTCAAGGAGCTTATAATCTACTGGGTGGATACTGCATACTCACAGATAAGTAAATACAGACAGATACAAGACAAACACACTGATTTGGTGGATGGTGTTGTTCACTATCAGAATATCAGCAAGGGTCTCTTGAAAAAGGTGAGTCTTCTTGTTATTTGTCTTTCGTTCTTCAAGATGACCCGTGGCTTCATGATGGTGATGTCTTGACTTGGATTGAATTGGACTGAAATGAGGCAGAGTTACACATAGTCATCAGCTTCACTCTCTCCTCCAGAGTCATCAGAGTCCAGAGGCAAGACTTAATTAAGTCAAGATGACTGGTGCAGGGTCCTAGGGGTTTCAAGAGGCAAGGGATGAGGAAGGAGAGCATTTCAGGCATGGGGGGAAATAGCCTTCTCAAAGGCATGGATGTAGGAGATGAAATGCTAGATATGGAGAGCATCAAGTTTGGACAGTTTGGCTAAGTATAGAGTCCTTGGCTGTTGGAATTAATGTGTAATCAGACTGGGAAAGATAAGCTGGAGCCAGATTGTGAAGGGCTTAGTATGCCAAACAGAGATTTGTATTTCCTAATTTAACAATTAATAAAAGTTTGTGTTTAATAATAAAGATAATGAGGAACTGCTGAAGCTTCCTGAATGGAGGAATACATGCTCACACATATACACGTCACAGGGCATTGCTATACTTCCTTTACTTTGACAAATATCATGAAAGACATTTGCAATATATATTTCTTCAAAAGTGACTAATTGCCACTAATTCTTCAAGTTTACAGGTAATTTAAAAACATTTAAGAGGTTTCTTTAGAGTTGTCACATTTTTATAAGCTGTTTATAATGCCCCATTCTCAAAATTTTCATGGGACATTCATGTGGAGATACGAACCTGTAGGCAAGCGTTGAGAATCAAATTGTTTTGTTCGTGTGTTCGTTTAACAAGCAGCCATTGAACATCTAATATGGGCTTAGCAGTGAACTGAGAGACAGGGTAAAGATACTAGAGTGTTTTGCCATTTCCTTCTCCTCATTTTGCAGATGAGGAAACTGAGGCAAACAGGATTAAGTGACTTACCAGGGTCACATAGCTAGTAAGTGTCTGAGGCTGAATTTGAACTCGGGTCTTCCTGCCTCCAGGCCCAGTGGTCAATCCACTGCACCATGTAGCTGTCCCTTTCCTTCACATGGACTGGTACAATTAGTTGGCATCTGCAATTCTATAAATTGAAAGGCAAAAATTTTGAAATTAATAATCAATGTAGGTGTCTAGCCAATTGTCAATTGATCAAACTAGTTAAGTCAACAGAGCATTACACTCCAGAGACATGTTTTTTAATAATTTCTGTCCTAACCATACTGACGGGACCTTATTAGATAAACAGCCCCCTAGCGTCATCATGGTACAGTAGAAAGAACGCTATACCTGGAACCATTTATTAGGCACCTACTATGTTTGAGGCACTGCGTTAAGCATTTTGCAAATAGAATCTCATTTGATCCTCACAACAAACTTGGGAGGTAGGTGCTATTATTGTCCCATATTAGAGTTAAGTAAACTGAAGCAAACAGAGGTGACAGGACTTGCTTAGGGCCATATAACTAGTAAGCGTCTGAGGCTAAATTTGAACTCAGGTTCTTCTAGGCTGCATACCCAACACTCTATCCATTCACCACTTTACTTTGACACTAGTGATCACTCTCTCCTCAATATTCTTTTCTCTCTAGGTTTTCAGAATACCCCTCTCTCCTGGTTTTCCTCCTCTCTATCTGACTGCTCATTCTCTTCCTTCTTTGCTGGATCCTCCTCCAGATCTTGCCCTCCAATGATAAGTGTCCATAAGGTTCTGTCCAGGGTCCTCGTCTCTTCTTCTAGACCACTTCACCTGGTGATCTCATCAGCTTTCAATGGATTTAATTACCATCCAGGCTGATGATTCTCAAATTTATCTGTCCTGCCCAAACTCTCTGCTGACCCCCAATCTCTCATTTCCAATGGCCTTTCAGACATCTCAAACTGGATGTCCAGTAAATATCTGAAACTCAATTTGTCCAAAACAGAACTCATTACCTTTTCCCCCTAACTTTCTTCCTCTCCTACTTTCCCTATTGCTGTAGAAGGCAACAGCATCCCTCCATCCCTGAGGCTCACAACCCTGGAGTGAGAGATAGTGAGGAATCCAGGATGGCTCTCTTTGGCATTCAAAGCTCTTCATAATCTAGGTCTCTCCTACCTTTTGTCCTCTTACACCTTACTCCACCCCGCACGCTCTTCAATCCAGTACACTGGCCTCCTTGCTGTTCCATGAACAAGACATTCCATCTCTTGGCTCTGGACATTTTCTCGGGTTGTCCCCCATGCCTGAAATGCTCTTCTTTGTTTGCCCTGCCTACTGACCTCCCTGGCTTCCTTCCAGAACCAACTGAAATCCCACCTTCCACAGGAAGCCTTCCCCAACCTCTCTTAATTGCAGTGCCTTCTCTGTTAATTATCTTCTATTTTTCCTGTGTATAGCTTGATTTGTATAATTCATTTGCATGCTATCTCCCCCATTAGATTGTAAGCTCCTTGATGACATTTTTTGTCTCTTTTTGTATCCCTAGAGCTTAGCACAGTGCCTGGCACATAGTAGGTGCTTACAAAATGTCTATTGATTGATTGCCAGATGAAGAAGTTGGACTAGATGACTCTAACTTCCTTTCCAGCTCTAAATCTCGGATGATATAAGAATCTGAGCTAAGATGCTTCCTCAGATCAGTCAGTGTAAATAGGAACATGGTTTTCTTCTCCTACTTCCATCAAGGAACAGTTTTCAGTTTTCAAGCACAGGTTCAGATGATCCTGAGCTCCAAATGCTTTTAACACACAGCTCCCATTTTCTCCTATTATTGGGTTATTGAATTTATTAAGCACTTACTTTATAATATGCCTTCTCAAAACAATATGAAACAATACTTCTTTAAGAGTCCCTTAGAAAGTTTGTTTCTTGACATTTGTCCCCAAGTATCATGGCCAACAAGTTCCTGGCTTAGGAGACTGTAGAAGACATGGTTGTACCTCAAGAGGAGCCTTGCAAAAGATTTTGCTTAAACTAAAACTTTTGCAATCTAAGGTTGACTTTAATTCTTTTTAAAATAAGATCTTCAGCAGACTAGATATGTTTTCAGAATTCCAGAGTTAATATATTCTCATATTACAGCTTTTTCCCCCTTGGTGTTTTAGGACAGTGATGTTGCTTCTCAGAAATATTTCTTTTGAATTGATTAAATTTGGTTTTACAGCTTTTATTTATTTATTTGATTGTTTGTTTGTTTCATTGTTTTAGAGTAAAACCTTTTAGCACTGAGAAATTGTAAACATATGATGCCTGGCATCAGCAAATGAAAATGGAAACCAACCTATTCTGTTTAATCTAACAAATTAATCTAACTAAGCCCTTCTTACATATAAAGGTTTTTTTTTTAAATTCAACAAGTAGTTATTTATTGAGTTCCTACTATGTGGGCGGCATTGTATTGATGTGAAGGATATAAAAATATATTATGAATCAGTCTCTGCCTTCAAAGAATAGATGAGGGAGTGAAGGTGGGGTTGGGGAATAAAAATTCCATTTACCTTTCCACTTCAAATTCCACTCGACAAATTAGTCAACAAGCATTTCTTAAATACTTTGTGCTGGGAGAGATAAATCAGAAACAAAACAATCCCTGCCCTCAAAAGAGCTTACATTCCATTAAGCATATATTAAATGCATATAGTATGCAAAACATTGGATTAAATGCTAGGGATACCAAAATATATAGACCATCATGGAGTTCTTGCTTACAAAGATCCAACAAAGTAATTGTGTGTGTGTATGTGTGTGTAAGTATACAAGTAACTCTTCTATGAGAGAGGGGAAGGGAACTAGCATCTGTTAAAAACCTACTGCATGACAGGCACTGTGCTAAGTGCTTTACAAGTATTATTTCATTTGATTTCAACCATAACCCTATAAGGTAGATTATAATTATCTCCACTTTACAGTTGGGGAAACTGAGGCAGGCAACATGTGATCAGTGTAAAGGTTAAGTGCCATGATAAATTTGAGGAAGGATCTGCTGTCAGGTGTCAGGGAAAACTTCATCGAGGAAGTGGCCTCTGAGCTGGGCCTTGGAGAGAAGGCAAGAGAAACATTTGCTCCTTCAAGCAAAGAAGACATAAGGGAGTTCATTCTAGTCATGGAGAGCAGCATCAGCAAAGGCACAGAGACATAGGTGTGTTGGTGAGCAAAACAGGCTCCTTAGCACTTAGTTCAACAAGTGCCCTTGAAGAGTTTGGCTTTTGTTTGCTTTGGGTAATTCAGTGTATTTCATTGAGTCTTAATAAGTGCTAAGCCCCAGCCCGAAACCCCTATTAGGTGTAAAACCTATGTGGGTGTGGATTGGCAACTAAGGTGGGGCCCAACGTGGAGCTAACTCCAGGGAAGGCCTAGTGTACATGTTTGGGGCAGCAGAGGCTTTTAGACCAGTGGGTTTAAGTCACCTCTTTGTGACGATTCTAGGTCACATGGGTGAGTCGCATGTGTGACTCACCCCTGACCCTGAAAAAGATATAAAACCAGGGGTCGGCTGTCTTTTTTTTTTTGGAGCTCATTCCCGCAGCAGTGGTGGCACGTGTGACTCTGGGCCAGCCCTTGTTCTGAGCTCCCAGGCTGAACCTAGATGTTGGTAACTATGAATCTGTATTGGGTCTGTCTGTTGATGTTTGTACTTTGTTTGTATTTTGCTGTGAAGTTCAGTGTGCTGGTCTTTTTCCCCTGAACTAAGTGAATGATATTTGTATACTGAATTAAAGTAAGCTTGTCAACCCCTTCACCTTGCTTTCCTTATTAAAGCAGATCAAAAGAACCTGTGCTGTTGGCAGCTTTCTGGGTGCTGGTTGTGGGTGGATCTTACACCCCCACAGCAGCTGCTAGCCAGATTGTGGAAACAATAGGGGACTGGATGACAAAGGATGTGTTGGGAGCAGTCTTGTTTGCCTGGAATTCTCAGACCCATCAATGGAAGGAGCAGGAGATAAGGCTCCATGGGCAGGTTGAAGGCAGATTGAGCCAGGCCTTGAAAGCCAAGACCAACAGTTTATACTGCATTTGATAGGCAATAGGGAGCCACAGAAGGTTTTTGAATGTAGAAATGGTATGGTCATTCTCTGTAATAAGAGAAGGCCTTTCTCACATATGACATTGGTATTATTGAGTCAAATTACGTTAAGTTTGAACCAAATTTCGATTCTGCACCATGAGGCCTACCAGAGTTAACAGGGCCAGGACGTTTCTTCTCTCTTGTTGCCTTTCAAGACAATGAGGAACCAAACAAGGAAATAGATATCTTTATTATGTAAGAATAGGCAGCAAATACAGACACTGTAATAATTCCAATCCATGGGACTGGTCCACTGATTTGCTTTGGCCATCTCTGGAATGTAGGTATTCTATGTATGAGGTCCAGGCATACCTGGTATTTGTGTTTCAATTGAAGCACAGATTCCTGCTGTTACTGCTCTCTCCCCCAACAGCTATCTATGACAGCAGACATTAGTCATCATTGCCATCATATTTGGGCCACTTTGGTGCCTTCTTGGCTAAAATTTTTAAAATTGGATAGATGTATCATTCATCACATCTGTGGTTTGACTGGAAGACCAAGATAACTTTAGTTTTCACATTCCTTCTAATCCTGAGTTTCTGCATACGAGATGCATGTTGAAAACCACACTACTTCTGGATTAAATTTGAAGGACAATACATAGACAAAAAATGAAAATGATCTTGCAGTGTTTATAGATTGTGAAAGAGCCTTTGGGTCTGTAGAAGCCAGATGCAGCCTGGAAGGCTCCCTTTGGACAAGCACAAAAATATCAGATAAGACTGAGCGGTAGACATGACTCCAAGATAATTTGGTTTCAATGACTGGCCAGATGTTGACATAGGGTCATGGGATCGTAGATTTAGAGCTGGAAGGGACCTGAGAGGCCATTGAGTCTAATCCCCTCATTTTACTGAGGTTAAGATTGAGTAAGGTTACAGTAATTTAATTTAGGGCAGCTAGGTGGCATGGTGGATAGAGTGCTGGGGTTGGAGTTAGGAAGACCTGAGTTCACTCTGGCCTCAGAAACTTACTAGCTGGGTGACCCTGGACAAGTCACTTAACCCTGTTTGCCTCAGTTTCCTCATCTATAAAATGAGCTGGAGAAGGAAATGGCAAACCACTCCAGTATCTCTGCCAAGAAACTCCAAAGGGGGTCACGAAGAGTCAGAGATGACTGAAAAGAATAAAAACTACTCCACTGGTTGCTGTACAGTCAGCATGTGGACTGTCTTCTTCCTTTTTCAAGGAGAAAATGTATCACAGAATGATTTGTATTCTTATAAATTTGACTAAATTCTCTATATATCTGAGAAATGGAGCCTGTAATCAGAGATACTTGCTATAGATACTTGCTATAATTTTTTTCCTCGGTTTTCCACTTTCCTTCTAATTTTGGCTGCATTGGTTTTGGTTTTTGGAAACGCTTCTAAATTTAATATAATTGAAATTATCCATTTTACATCCTATAATGCTCTCTGTCTCTTGTTTGGTCATAAATTCTTCCATCATTCATAGATTTCATAGGTAAAATTTTCTTTGCTCCCCTAATTAGCTTCTGATATCATCTTTTATGTCTATGACATATACCCATTTTGACATTATCTTGGTATGTGGTAGGAGATGTTGGCCTATAACTAACTATTAGCCGAACTGCTTTCCAGTTTTCCCAGCAATTTTTGTCAAATGGTGAGTTCTTGTCCCAAAAGCTTGGCTCTTTGGGTTTGTAAAATACTAAATTGCTATGGTCATTTACTACTATGTATTGTGAACCTAATTTATTCCACTGATCTACCACTCTATTTCTAAGCCAGGATCAGATTTGTTTTGGTGATTACCACTTTGTAATACAGTTTAAGATCTGGTACTGCAAGGCCACCTTCCTTCACATTTCCCTTCTTTTAGCTTCACTCTTGACAGAGATGGGTAATTGTTGCCTGTCGTCAGCCTTTGAATATGCTTGTGAATTCATATTATATGGGTCCTGAGCCCGCTCTTCTCCAAAGTGAAAAATTTCAGTTCCTTTCCCATTTACTTACTGCTTATACTTTCTAGACCAATCATAAGACTAGATCTCTTCTGAACCCTCTCTCACTTGTCCACAAAGCTCTTTTATGTAGTTGTAAAGGTAGAGCTCTTACCAAACAACTGAATTCAAGGTGAGAAGAATTTTCCCCTGACTTTTTGATACTTTTGTTTGTTGGCCACTGATGTCTTTCAGCCGAATTCCCCTGTCAGAGCACCCCAATAATAATAACTGACATCTTATTCTTTATTAATAATCACTAACCAAGAGCTGACATTTGGTAAGTAGCTATGAGGCAGTGGGTGGAGAGCTGATGATGGAGTCTGGAAGACCCAGATTCAAGACCTTCCTTGGATACTCCACCAGCAGTATAACACTGAGCAAAGTGATTTGGCCATTTGGTGCCCCAGGCAACTTTCTACGACTATAAATAGCAGAGCAAGGGCTAATGTCCATCATTAAAAAATGTTTGTTTCCTCCCTGGGAGTTCTCTACATCAGTGCAATCATAGATCTGCTACAAGCCAAAAAATAAAACAGAAACTAGCATTCGCGCTTTGAGATTTGTGAAGCCACTTTACTTTCATTGTCCCATTGGACTTGAGACAAGTATAAGAAGTATTATTATCCCCATTTTTACAAATGAGGAAACTGAGGTCAGTGCCATGGCTCCACAAACCTGGCACTAATTTATGTACCATAAAATAAGATATATATGTGTAGTGGATAGAGCACAATGTTGTCAATCAAGGGGCTTGAGTTCAGTTCACAGTCATCCTTTTGATATTTGACTAACTGGGAAAGACAGGAAGATTTCCATAAAACGTCATTCTGTTCCTGAGCAGGAAAATGTATGCAATGGTATTTGGCACCTACTGTTCCTCTCCTCTTCCTCTCCCAGCTCTTCCCTTAGAGAAATGTGGCCTGTCCTTTTAGTACCAGGGGCAGCCTGCTAAGTATTATCATGTCACAGAAGGATTACATTAGTCATACTTGACCTTTATGGCTAAAGAGGGAGCAATAGCATGGACTTTTTGAAAAAGTGACCTCAAGCCTTTGGTGCCATCTAAATGCATATATAAAGAACACTCCCCAAATTAACATGGGTCACCATGTTCTCCAAGCAGACCAGCATCTTTTCCCCTTTTTTGGTTTGGTCTCTTTTCCAAACTGTATCAAGTCACGTTCTCTTCTCAAGTAGGACAGACTGTGCCCACGCCTGCGGCTAGCGTGACTAATGTGCTCAGGCTTCACAGACTGCCTGGCATCACTGAGCTAGTTGGGCACAGCCAGTTGTTCCCCTTCTACATGCATTCCCTCTACCCGCTGGCCACAAATACCAAAGCCACAGTTGTCCACTAACCCCTCAAATGCCCATTGAATATGAGGCCCTATAAAATCCAAGTGTGATAGATATTACAGATCCAAGCTTTGAGAATATAGTAGAAAGTTATCTGGTCATTTGAGAGTTCGATGAAAACCTTTCCTGTTTGGTGTTGAGTCCATAACAGTCACTTAGCTTGATAAAATCCTTTAGGCTGCAGGTGTCAGAGCTTTCTCTCTCTCTCTCTCTCTCTCTCTCTCTCTCTCTCTCTCTCTCTCTCTCTCTCTCTCTCTCTATTTCTCTCCCTCCCTCCCTCCCTCCCTCTCTCTCTCTCTCCCTCCCTCCCATAAAGATATAATAATATTCTTCTCTTGATACCCTCCTCCCTAGCTCCCTAGCCCCCCATCCCAGGACAACCAGCTGTTCATAGTTCTTATTCTTTGAAAGTAGCTCTGGATTTAGAAAGCAGAGACACTCTTGACGTACTTCTCCTGGAGTCTGTTTGCATTGTGGACCATGCTTTTCTGGAGTGGCAATGCAGAGCTGAATGAATGAGTGCTGATTAGGCCTATAAATGGAGGTGAGCCACCCTCACAAAAGTGAAGGCCTTCCTGCGCAATGCCAGCTTTGGATATGACGGGTATTTAGGGCAACATCTAACCGCAACAATTGTGAGGACGGTAGCAGGAGAAAGGTTATTGGGATTTGGGGTTGTGAGGCAATGGGGTGCGTTCACTCGTTGTTTCTCTCAGAAATTCAAGCCGTTAGGAAATATGGCAAAGTCTTTGAGAACCAGTGCTTTCCAAAATAAATAAACAACAACAACCAGCATTGATTAAGCAACAGCAGAGTGCATACAGGTCTGACTGTGTCGCCCCCCCGTTCAAGAAGTTCTAGTGACTCCCTGTTACCTCCAGGTTCAAATACAACATCCTGTTTAGCTTTTAAAGCTGGTCAAAATCTGACCCTTCTCTACATTTCCAGGGTTTTTCCACCACTCCCTTCTCAGTCCTCTGTGATCCAGTGACACTGGCATCCTTGTTGTTCCTTAAACAACATACACCATCCCCTGACTTCATGAATTTTCATTGGCTATTGTCCATGCCGGAAGTGCTCTACCTTCTCATCTCTACCTCCAGGCTTCCTTTGAGCCTCCTCTAAAATCCCACCTTCTGTGTAAAACCTCTCCTGATTCCCCTTAACATGTCTCTGTTGATTATTTCTGGTTTATCCCATCCATAGCTTTTTTATACAGAATTTCTTCGTTGTGGTTCCCCATTAGACTGTGAGTTCCTCGAGAGCAGAGACTTGTTTTTCATTTTGTTTTATTTTGGTTTTTTGCCTTTCTCTGTGTCCCCAAGTGCTCAGCCTAGCATCTGGCATATGTTATACATTTAACTAATGTGTGTTTACTTACTTGTGTGCAGAGCACTTTGGTAGGTGTTGGTAGAGTTTTCTTTTAATCTGAAAGGAGGGAATTCCCTCTCCTTGTGCAAATTGATGCCTGCTCTGCAACTTACAGGTTGGAAGCCTTGCCTAGAACACTCAGACGTTCAGTGATCTGAGCAACATTACACAGTCAGTAGGTGTTCGAGGCAAGACTTGAACCCAGGTCTTCTCGACCCCAAGACTGACCCCATCTACCATACCACAGTGCTGTGTAACTGGTGCAGTTGAAAAATTGAAAAAAGACATGGTCCTGTTCCTGTGGACTCTACAGGGTTGTGACAAATATAGAAATAGGATGATAAGACCGTAGATTTGGAGCTAAAAGAGATGTAGAGGACATCCAGCCCAAGTCCTTCATTTTGTAGATGAGGACACTGAGTCTCAGAGAAGTTAAGTGACTTGCACACAACCACTAAGAAGGGGAGCTAGAACTGGACTTATTCCAAACTCAGTGATCATTCCACTGGGTCATGCCCTCTCCATCCCACCCCCCACAATAGCTATTATGCCAAATAAGATTTTCTTTTGCTCTACATTTAATTCTTTAATAGTTATTACAATAATTGTCATTTTTAGTGTTCTGTGAAGTTTATAAAGTTTTCTTTTTTGACAGAAGTGGAAACTGAGTCTTAAAGAGGTTAGGTAACTTGCTGGTGACCCCTACTTTCCTGAGAATAACATGAATCATCCTGAGATCCTTCACCTTTTCCCCTCTATGCCTGAAAACTTAGCTACATCTTCAGCTATCTTCTCTAAAATCCTTTCATTCTCTGAAGAGGAAGAGGTGGCTATCCTCCTTGCCAAGGCTAAGGCCTTCACTTACAAGACTTTCACTGTTTCTTCTGCCATAGGGACATGTTCCCAGATCTTGATAAATCCCAAGTTTTACAGTAGTTATATAACTGGAAAATCAGGGTTTTTTATTTTTCGTCTTTTTACTGCATGAATTCCTCCACAAAGTCCTATGATGCTCCTTGGTGGCATGCAGGTGACCCCTGGGTTCTCACAGGCAGTGATGCCAGCAGAACATGTACTCTGTCAAGTTCTGTCACGCTGAGAAAATTGAAGTTGAGTCCTGGGAACAGACCAAGTCTGCTTTTGAGAACCAGCCTAGCTTAGTGCAGACAGTCTCATTACCAGTTGCTTGGCCATGTGGTGATGAATTCCTTGGCCATGGCAATCTACAAAAGAAATAAAAAGACAAACTGACCCTTCAGACTTCTTTGTCACTCTTGTGTTTCTGCCATGGTGGTGACAGAGTGGTGACTAAAGGGCAAAGGGTCCTCAAGATCTTCCAGTTTTTAGATCATCTATAATTTATCTGTGTGCACACTGGATCTCCTTGTCCAGTGACCTATGTGAGTGAACACATCACCAGAGACATTGAACCAGATTAATCTTGATATTCTCATAATTTAAAAAAAATATCAAATTGTACAACAGAAAGATGCCTGACAGATTCTCTTTGGGAGGGTAAAGAAAGGAGATAGAAAACCTAGCTTTTTATCATGCATCCAAAGGGCACAAGAAATCTTATCTCATGGAACATTTGTTTGTTGCACATTTCAGTGTCCTTGAGAAGCATTTGCATGAAGACCACCATGAAAATAGTTGCAAGTACCAGCAGCAATTGCAGATGTTGAAAAGACACATAAATTTTTACAGTGCTCTCAATAATACCATCCACGTTAAATCAATGGATACTTTGATATGAGGAACAGCATGACATTATTGCATAGAGAGTCAGTCTCATAGTCAGGAAGACCTGAATTCAAATCCTACCTCTGATACATACTGGTTTTGTGACTCTGGGAATGGCACTTAACCTTTCAGTGCTCTAAGACAATAGTAGCAGAGAACATGTTGACCTGCATTGATAGAGGGAACTTCTTTACCTGATAATTCTCTTAGCATTGAAATCACAGCTCTTTTCTCCAGCAACCACACTGTGATACTCAGAGACTCCCATGCGAAGGTAGACGTGGGTGAGAACAACAAAAACTACATTGGGAAACATGGATCAAGAGTAAGGAATGGGGGAGGCCAGAGGCTTGGAGATGACATAGAAATCTCATGTCCATACTTTATCAATAACATTCTTAGAGAAAATATTTGAAGACTTTGGACATGACATCCCCCAAATAATAGCACAAAAATGGAATTGATTATATTTTAATATACAGAAGAATTACTCATTAATAGGGAAGTCATTTCCAAATCATCTGTCTGTATACAGCCAACTTGTTAAAACAAAGATCAAAGTTAATACATAACCAAAAAGAATAAAATAAGAATAGATATGACATGCAATTCAAACAATTCCAATCTGACCTATTTAGGCAAATGCTTGACACCAGAAAAAATGGAAAATAGATGGAAGAAAATGTATCAACACCAATTATAATCATTTCATACAAGAAGTTTAGCCAATGTAAATAAAGACCCATAATTAAAAAAACCAAAAGAACCTAAAAACAGTCTTAGTCAGCAAACACTTGATCTCCTTGCCATATGCAGAGATATAGAAGCCAAGGATAGTATCAGTTTAGAATATAAACATATTTGTAATATCTTATGGAGAAGGGTGGGAAATGATTATGAGCAGTATCACCTCATAAAACAAGCAACAGAAAGAAAAATAAGGAAACTTGGAAAGGGACCAACTTGAAGATATTTTAGGATGAAACTAGATGGAGGAGAGCAAATGGATAAAAAATGGTAAAGATCTGTAAAGATTCTCTATAACGTCATGGATACTGTTTGAAAGAATGCTCCAAATCACTAATAACAAGAGAAATGCACATCAAAACAACCCTGAGGTTTTAACTCATACCCTGCAAGTTGGCAAAGATGGCAAAAGATGAGAATAGTCAATGTTGGAGCAGTTGTGAAAAGACAGACATACTAGTGCATTTTTAGTGGAGCTGTGAATCAGTACAATTATTTTGAAAAGCAGTTTGGAATTATGCAGAGAAAGTGACTAAAATGTATGTACCTTTTGACTCAGAGATTCTAGTACTATGATTATGTACAAAGGAGACCAATAAGAAGAAAGTCCCCATGTATGCTAAGATAGTAATAGTAGCAATTTTTGTGATAACAAAGAATTGGGAACAAAGTATGTGTCCCTCAGTTGGGGAATGGCTAAATAAATTGTCATACATGCATATAATAGAATATTACTGTTTGGTGAGAAATGAGAAATGCAATCAAGGCAGAGAAGCCTGGAAAGTTCTATATGAACTGATGAAGCTTAAAGTAAGCAGAGCCAAGAAAACAATGCAAAGAGAAAGGACAACCACACACACACACACACACACACACAAACCCAACCCAAAAGTGAATGTTGTAGAATTGCAAAGAACCAACGTGGCCCAAAAGAAGAGATATGAGAAAACACCCCCATCCTTCTACATAAAAGGAGGTTCACAAATATATTGTTGTACATTGCACATATTTTTAGACTTTTTTCAAGATATTGATCAATTATGCTGATGTTTTTCTCTTCTTTTTTGTATTTCCAACATCAAGGACAGTAAAACCACCACATTTGGAATCTTAACATCAAAGTCCTAGTGATTGTTCCTTTCAAACAGTAAAGAACAGTAAAGATGAGGGGAAAAATATCAGACTCTAGACCAAGTATATGCCAAAGAGGTCCATGGTGATGGCAGCACAATTTTTTTAGGCAACACAAAATTGAAAGATCAGTTCTTAAGGTATCTGAAGGAGAGGAAGATACCAAAGTACAGGAAAAAAACCCAAAAACTGTGTTCCTTATTACTAACCCCCCCAAAAAATGCAGTCATGGGGCTGGATCAGGTCTGATTTTTCACAAATAGACTCAGTAAATATCTAGATCATCGGTAACTACTAACTCATATGCTTACTTTCTTATTTAAGAACATTTTTAAGAATAATCTATAGTTGGTTGGAAGGTATCCTTGGTGAAGTTATTAGAACGAATTTTCTAAGTATTTGCACAATAGAGTACATTTTTATCATCCTACAACTGACTGAAAGATGTATGGAATATAAGATTCTATTGTATTTATTATTTTTCAACTGTAGAAAAGCATTTGATTCAGTAAAGCAAAATGCCACCCTTGAGGCTTTCCTCCAACAAAGGTCTTCTATGCACATGTCTGAATCACATGAGATTCCTTGGCAGGAATAATAACAGAGATGCTTTTTTTCACCACTTTGATCATTACTATTAAACAATGTGTAAAATGAGAATATATCCTCATTAAGGTCTTCATCACCATCACGGAGAAGATCACAGATGACATTGTACTGATTTCAGTACACTCTGGCATGGTGCAATACCTCCTGAATGAGATCCATAACCACTCAAAAGAGTTTGGCTTAACTATCAACACAGGAAAAAATTAGTGGTTATGGAATTGTCCAATTGTACAGGCTATGACCTGCAGCCCTATGGGAAACCAATAGAGTTTGTCCATCATACATTGATAGAGATAGATAGCTATAGATATAGATAGTATACAGTGTGTATATATACATATATGTATAATATTATATATATATATATATATTTTAGCCTGTCCACATATGCATAAGCACTCATGCATACATGCATATACAGATATTTTGGAAGAGTTGTGGTATGTATGGTCAGGGTACTACATTTGCGAATAAGACATTTTGTAGGTAGGGTCAAGCATGTCCTCAAAGAAAGGTATCGTTGGAAAGAAGGGTGAGCTGGTCACATAAAATGAACAAATGATAAAACAGTGGGCAACCATTATACTCAAGTGGTTATCTAAATGATATGGAGAGAGGGTGAGGCATTCCCCCAGCACATTTGGTGGTTCCCTTATACTTAATTTGTGGTTAGTCATGGATGAGAGCTATACAGGATGGGCAGGCATGGATGGGTTGCTATCTGCATTGTGGGAGAGAATATCCACAATGGAAAGGTCACAAATCCATTTGAATATTGGAGTATTCCGTGAATCAAGTTGAATATTTTAGGTGAACTAGAAAAAAATACGTTTAAAAATTCATTCGGCCCACTTATTAAGGGCTCATGCGAATATTTAATGTCTACTAGAATACAAAGACAAAAATGATATATCTTCCGTCAAGGATTCTATTGGAAAAATATAATGTGTGTGCACACAGATAATTAGAAGGCAATCTTAGGAGGGAGAGAATACTAGCAAGCAGGAAGATCAAGAAAATCCTCCTACAAGAGGTGGCTTTTGAGCTAAATCTCAAAGAAATCTAAGATTCTAAGAAGGAGAGGAGAGAGAGCATTCTAGGCCTGAGGTATGAAGATGCAAGATTGGAGAAGATTTGGGAGATCAGTTTTTCAGGCATTTGGAATACATAAAGACATGAATAGGAAATAAGTTAGGAAAGATAGGTGGGAGCCAGATAATAGAGGCCTTGGAGTTCTAGGCCAAGGAGTTCGTATTTCTAGAGTTAGCAGGGAGCCATGGAAGGCTTTTGAGCAGGGTAGTGATCTGGTCAGACTGACCCTTAGAAAGAATATTTTGTCGGCTATATAAAAGGCAGGTTGGAGAAGGGAAAAAAAACTGGAATCAGGGAAACCAGTGAGGAGACCATTACAATAATCCAGATGAAAAGTGAGAGGTAGAAAGTGAAGGAGAGTTATTTGAGCAGAAAGAAGTGGGCAGAGACAAGTGATGTTATTGCAGAGACAGAAAGACAAGACTTGACAATTGATTGGATATGGGAGATGAGGACAAAGAAAGAGCCATTTGTGACCCGGTCATGAAACTGGGATGCACCCTGGTGCTCGTGACAGAGATTGAGAAGTTGAAGGGCATGGGGGTAGGGGAGGAAGTAGATTCAGAGGGGAAAAGAGATAGTGATACGCAGAAGCTCAGCCAGATACCAGTCAGTCGATAAACATTTCTAAAGCACCTACTGTGGGCCCAGCACTGTGCTAAGCACTTCAAGTTAATTTACCACAATAACTTTATTTGCCAAAGAAGTTAATTAGCCACAATAACTTGATAGGCCTGATTTGATTCAGCGAAATTTAAGATTTTCTTCTTCACTACTTATTTTATGTAGAAATTAATAAAAGTTCACTTTCAAAGCCAAGGAAAGCAAACTCTGACTCAAGCATGGGTCATATTAAACTGTAGCTCAGTCACCATGATTTGGGTGAATAAAATTGTACAAAATTTGGGTCTGGACTCAGCTGTAATATAGCAGTAACAAAATTCATTTTGAATTGTGTCCTTGCAGTATGCTATAATGTCACACAAGATGTCAATGTTGATCAGGATGGTACCTTCAGTCCATTATCCTGGTTTCCCTTCATAAGACAGAGTTTTTTTTCCTGATTGGAATATTTATATCATATGGGCCTATGTTGACAAAGCAGAAATCAGCAGGAGATGAGTGTTTCTGTGGCTTCATGTCAAATGATAAAGAACCACACCAGAAGGTGGTTCTTCAATATGTAGAAAAACACAGGCAACCTCAGAAGGAAAAGGCTTTAGTAGGAATGAAACTGACACAGTTGCTGAAATTGCTTGTGCCTGAGTCCCCTCCCATCTGGTGTTGAATTCTGAGAAATTCTGTCATGTGAAGGACTCCAGAGCAGCCAAGCCCAACAAATTCTTCATCCAGTACTAAAACAGAGGAGTTTGGGAAAGCATACAGTGAACAGTTCTGTGGCTTTTAGAAGGCAACGAAGACTAAACATGACATTCATATTCATGTTTACCTTTTCGTTACAACCACAGATCTAGTAGAGGCTGTATCTTGTGGTCTTGTTTGCTGTTCGTGGCCAACTGCATTGGTAAAGGGCAGCAAGGGTGCAGGCCTATGTGGGGCTGGGTGGGTTTTTTTTAATCCTATTTTCTCTTCATAGTCTTTTCTTCCTTTATATTATGGATTCTCCATTCTAGTCAAACTGGCCTGTTACCTGTTCTCCATATGGGCCATGGGCCCCCACATACGGAAAGTACATCCTAACTCACTAAACAGAAAACTTGACATCTTCAGAGCTTAGCTCAGATGCTTCCATGTACTGAGGCCTTCCTTGATGCCTCCCCATTATTAGCTCTTTCTCCTCCTTGTAACCGCTGCATATGTTCTGTATCTATTGACTTTTGCATACTTTGTGTGCCTTTCCTCCTATCCCAGTAGAATAGAAACTCCTTAAAATCAGGAATTCTCAGTCTCTGTATCCCTAGAACCCAGCAGAGTAAAATGCTCTATGAAATGTTTGCTGAATTGAATCAAATTGAATTCCTTGTACTAACAGACATAGTTCAGGGAACCAATGGCATAAAGGTATCCATGATGGTATTTAGGTTGTAATAGTTAGGAATTCACTAGCCATATATTAAATGAGTGTTCTTTCTCCAAGCATGGACCAAGATTTGAAGACCTCCCAGGAGGACCAGGGATCCTATCCATAATTAAGAGCCAGGGAGCCTTGGGTCTTGGAATATTTATAGTAATCAGTAGTAATTGGCACTAATCTTGGAGTGTCAGCAGTACTTGTATGGTGTGTTAAAAGGGAGCTCCTCATTGGCCACTCCACTGGGATTATTATTTCCTTATTGATCTCCCTATATTTGAGTTAAAAAAATAATTGGCCACATATAGGATGGGTGAGGCATAAGTCGATATGTGCCAAAAATATTTGGGGTTTTAATGATGAGAAGGGGGAAGAGCTGCAGCCATGTATTGGGTATCTTTACAGTCACCCAGATTTATAGGGGGTCCCTAAACTTTGTGTGAATTAAAGCTAAGGATAGTAATTTAGGTGCTGTGGAAGCTAGGTTATCTCCTTTGAGTCAGACAGTTCTCCAGCAAGAGACCCATATTTTCTTTATCACTTAGCCACTGCTAACCTGAAGAGATTTTGGTGTTTTTGTACCATAAGCAGGAACATTCTTTCCACAGAAGGGAAGTGGTAACCCATTTGGTCACCATAGTCAGTTCTATGAAATTGTAGAAATGTTTCTCCTATCAGCTCAAGCTCACATCCTTTAGATTTGTTGTAGGTTTGCAAATGATCCATATTATACACAAGCCATATAGCAGCGAGTGGTAAAGCCAGGATTGAGAGCCTTGCAGAAACTATTTTCTTGGCCAAGGGTGGGAGACCATGTATGTGGTATATCACATGCGCTGAATCTACTGTTAGACTCGGTTGACATGTCGGATGGTTTTGCTGAATTGCATTTTCCCTCTTCTTTTATTCTTTGTTACAAAACTTTCTGAGGAAGAGAAGGGAAGGGGCATAATTGGAGATGAGAGTGACACAGAAAGGAAAAACATAGGGCTACTCAGGGCCTAGAAAATCTCCCCATTATCCCACATCTCATCTAGAACCTGCAAATCCTCCAGAAGGGAGCAATCAGCTCTCATTTGCAACTGGTCACTGAAGAACTATGAGGTAAGGGAGATTCTGTATTACAAATAGTAGAAAGGGTTAGTAGAAAGGTGTGCAAATGGGAAAAACATACAGATGTTCCTCTGCTAATCAGATATTTTTATCAAGAATGTAATAATGTATATTATAATAATATGACATGATATATAATATATAGCATATATTATATGCAATATAAAATATATTATATAATTATATAAATATGATATATTTAATAAATATATCTTATATTTATTATTAGATTAGTATTATATATAACTAAATAGATTATACATATAATATATAATTATATATAATAAATATATTATAATAATATAATATATTATAATATAACAAATATGTAATGATAACAAATATATAATATAATATATAATACATGATATATGATATAATATTGAACATTATATAAATATATAAATATTATCTACAATATAATAATAAAACAAAACTCATATACCCCTTTAAAGTTTGTGAAAAACTCATTTGCTCTTCACAACCCTGAGAAGTAGGTGCCATTATGATCCTTATTTTATAGATGAAGGAACTGAGGCACAGAGCAGTAAAAATGACTTGCCCAAGGTTACACAGTGAGTAAGCGCCAAAGGCACTTAAGAACTCAGGTCTTCCTGATGCCAAATCCTGGACACATAGCTGAAAATATGTTGAGTTTGGTTTCAGAGACATCCAGTCTAGAATGTCTGATAGGCAGTTGGTGATATGGGTTTGGAGTTCCAGAGAGACACTAGGGCTGGAACTTTAATTAAAAACAAAACACAACACCCCTCCACCCACCCAACACATACCACACACACACACACACACACACACACACACACACACACACACAGTGAAGCCACAGCTTTTTCCACGAAAGAAGTTGAGGAGAGACCTCAAGATGGATGGTAAGGTTTGCAATGGGTACAAAGTCTGAAGAACACAGATGGGGCTGACAGTGGTGAGCTTCAGAGGCTCTCTTGCACCTGATAAGGAAAAAGGAGTTTTTTAGGTAGGTTTTTTTTCCTTTCTTTCTCTATTTAGTGCTAGTGTGAAACTGCCAAATTTTGTGAGATTCATGGCATAGCTGGTTAAGAGAATGTAGGAGAAATGGTCAGGTCAGGCTTCTCCTTATGTTCATAGCTGCTCGGTACAGTGGATAGAGCCTAGAGCCTGCAGTCTAGAAGACCTCAGTTCAAATCCTGCCTCAGAAACTTATTAGCTGTGTGGCCCTGGACAAGTCTCTTCACTGCTACCTGCCTCAGTTTCCTGTAAAATAGAGATAAGGATAGCACTTAACTCTTAGGGTTGTTGTGATGATCTAATGAGGTAATACTTGTAAAATGCACAGTGCCTGGCACATAGCAGGTGGTTAATAAATGCTCATTCCCTTCCCTTTTTGGAGGCTTAGAGCTTAGAGTTCTGAGTTCAGGGGGTTGGAGTAGAACCATTCAGGGGACGTAGGGGTGCAGGTGTGGACTGAGGTGGTTCTAGGAAACTTCAGAATAGAACTCCTGAACTTCCTGGGACACCTATGGCTTTCTAAGAGAAGCCAACAAGAAAGGAAGCAGTCATTACATAGATCCTTACTAAGTGCCTGGCCCTGTGCCAAGTAGTAGGGATACAAAGAAAGGCAAAAACCATGTCCCTGCCTTCAGGGAGCTCACATTCGAAGGGTGAAATAACTTGCAAGCAGCCGTGTACATACAAGATGTAGACAAAGGGCCAGTGGGAGGACCTCTCAGAGAAGGAGCCCAGAGAGGATTTTCAGGCTAGGACCCTCACCCCCTCCACCTCCCCACCCCAACCCAAGCTACAGACACTGAAGCAGATGGAGGGCTGAAGGCTGTGGAAGGGAGACTGGGAGAGGTGGCCCTCATAGATCGGTAGTTAAGTACTGACTTTGGGGTACTTAAGACCCTTCTCTGGGGGGCTCAGAACATCCCGCTACTCAACTTTGCCACCAAAGCAGTGCCAGCCGGAAAGTACATGCTATACTTTGGTGTTGGCCTTAGACATTTTGTTTTTCCATAACTACTGTTGTTTCAACAGGATCTGATTTCTTGGCATGAGCAGATTGTTCCCACACTGAAAACACATGCCCTGCTACAGAGGAGGGGAGGCTGCTTTAGCCATTCCTAGGAGGTTCTGAATTCATTCCCCATCCTAAGGAGGGGGTGGGGCGGGTAGCTTTGGAAGGTCATTTTTTTTGCCTGCACTGACTGGTTCGGATTGATATGATGGGGGGCCCATGTTAAACTCAAAGCAAACCAGACTCAGTTGATTTAGGACAGGGTTTCTTAACCTGTTACTCACGAACTTTAAAAAGAAGAAAAACATCGATAACTATATTTTAATATAATTTCTTTTGCAATCCTTTGTATTTTATTTTATTCATTTAAAAACATTATTTTGAGGAGTCCTTAGGCTTCACCAGACTTCCAAAGGGATCTATTCCACAAAAAAGGTAAAGAAACTCTGACTTAGGGATAAAATTCCAAACCAGACAAGTTTTTACTTGGTCTAGGAACCCAAACATGGAATCTAGTCTAAGCATAGATAATCCTAGAGCACAGGAGTATTAGAGATTATCTATTTTGGCCCCCTCCTTCTACAGAGGAAGAAACTAAGGCATAGACAGAAAAGTTGGCTTTCCTTAGGCTGGTCAATAAATGATCATGCTGGCACATGTACTAGCTGTGTGACCTTGGGCAAGTCATTTAACCCCAATTGCCCTGCCCCCCCCCAAAAAAAAACCCAAACAAATAAATGATTATGCCGGAACTAGAAAGGAAGGGGGAAAAAGTACCTCCCATGTGTCAAGTACTAGTGATAGGAGCTTTTACAAATACTCTCTGATTTGATCCTCACTAGAACTCCAGGAGGTAGGGACTGTTATCACCCCCTTTTACAGTTAGGGACACTGAGGCAGTGTGTGTGTGTGTGTGTGTGTGTGTGTGTGTGTGTGTGTGTGTGCGCGCGCGCACGCGCGCATGTTAGAGACTTGCCCAAAGTTACACAGCTAGTATCTGAGGCTGGATTTGAACTCATATTTTCCTGAATCCAGGCTCAGCAGCACCTCACAGCCCTGACACTTCTATAAGCCTGGTCTTTTAAATTCCGGCTCATCACATTTCCAACCAGACTACATTGCCCCCAAAGGACTTGTCTTACTTCTTTAAGTCCAGAAAAGTTTCTGGCTATGCTCATGGGGTGAGTCTTTCACACAACCCCTTGGAAGGAATGCTGTCTGGTTATCTCCTCTTTTTCTGTTCTCTTCCCCTAAGGTTGGGAGAGAAAGAAGAGAAAGCCCTGGGTCCAGAAACAGTGATTTTTCTTCTAGTTCAGACATGGTGATGCTACACCAGAAATTCTGGGGGCTTTTTAGCTATAAGTATAAAAATAACAGCCCCAGGGGCATGAACAAGATGTAGCTGGTTTGGATAAAAGAAGGTAGTTGGGGTGGGAGTGGGAGGCAGATTAAGTGAATGAGGAATGGAGCCAGTCCTGGGATGGAAGGTTTAAAAAAAAACATGGGCTAAGGTTCTTTTTGTTTGCTTGTTGGTTTGTTTGAGGGTTGGTTTTTTGTGTGAGTGGTTTTGTTTTGTTTTATTCTTTTTTTCCATGCCTTAGTTTAAAATGGGCTCAGTCTCCAAATGGGTTAGTGCTAGGGATAAGTGACATAGGAGAGACCAACATTGTCCTGCCCATCCAACTGACTTACTGTTTTTCCAGTTACTTATTGCACATTTTGCTCAGAGTATTAGAGCTTGAGAACTTTGAAGGGACCTGAGAGACCTTCAAATTAAGCGTCTTGCTTATAGTCACTCAGCCAGTCAAACTCAGATCTCCTGACTCCCAATCCAAAGCTCTTTCTCCTGAACCAGTTTCTCTAGAATAATTTACTTGCCCTTAATCCCAGAGCTACAGAGGGCTAGAGACAGACATTCTTGACTCCAGGTCCTGTGTTCTGTCCACTAAACCATGCCACACATCTTTAGAAATTTCAGCTTACATACATGCATTTAAACATCTTGCATGAAGGGTCTATTATTCACATCAACAAATCTAAAAATTTTTAAGTTGCAAAGAAAGTGTAGATCTCCCTTGGTAGAGGGCATTTTCTGTTCTCTCTACCAGTTAAATCACAGATCCAGTCTACATCCCCATCTGTATGTCCTATATGTGACGCACAGTAGGCACATAATAAAGGCTTGATTGATTTGGTATATGTCTCTAACTTAATACTTCTAATGCTTCAGGTGAGAAGCATAATAATTCTTCACCACCAGAATGTTGGATGTTTCTGATTTCCTATGTAAGACACAGCAAAACTAAATTATTTACTTCCAGGTCAATTTTCTGTCTGATAAAATCATAGATTTGTTATTCAGAGCTTTCTCATTACCAAAACTGGTAATAGCAGACAGATAGTATTTCTCTCTGTGCCTTCCAGCTGTTCAAAATTAGCTCACATGGATCAAATCTCGATGTGCATGTGTGGAAGGAACCTTGATGTTGATGGTAACAATAGTATTTATATATCACTATATTCTTTGCAAAGTACTTTACATACACAATCTTACTTAATCCTTACAAGGTGCCATTATTATCCCTATTTTACAGATGAGGAAACTGAGGCAAAGAGTGTTAAGTAACTTGACCAGGGTCACACAGCTAGTAAAGTTTTGAGAAAGGATTTGAACTCAAGCCTTCTAACTCCAAGTCCCAAAACTTTATCCACTGTGCCAAATCATTAATTCCAATTCTCACATTTTTACAGGTGAGGAAATTGAGGGCCAGACATTGCCATCATTCAAATCCGGGTCCTTTGACTCCATGTCCAGGGCTCCTCCCATGACAGTTCTTAACTTATTGTCTATGAACTTTACATATGTGTGTATGTGTATGTGTATATGTATATACATATATATACACATACACACATACATCCATATACATACACACACATTTAACTGCATTTCAATTTGATTGATGTCCTTTGTAATCTTATGTATTTTATTTTATGCATTTAAAAATATTACGCTGAGAAAGGCTCCATAGGCTCCATCAGTCTGCCAGAAGGGTGGGTCCATGACCCAAAAAGGTTAACAACCCCTGCAGTAGATTGTGTTACCCTTGGAAATGGAGAAGATTCTGTGAAGGAAAGCTGGCTACCAAAACAAGCCATGGAACGTTAGTGCTGGATGAGACATTGAGGATGATCTAATCCAGTGTTTCTCGGCTCTGGTCTGCACAACATTTTTACTAGCTTGCAAAAACTTTAAATGGTGTTTATGCTTGATGTCATTGGGAATCATGATTCTTACTACCTGGTGACTTTGGGCAAGTCACTTAACCTCCTTGGGCTTCAGTTTCTTCATCTGTAAAATGTGGGGGTTTGATACCACTGGCATAGATGACTTGTAAGACATTGTGCCCATCCTCAAAGAGTTTATAGTCCAGCCAAGAAGATAAGACAAAGATACATGAAACAAATTCAGTGCAGGGGGTGCCATTTCAAGAGGGATACATAACACACTCTAGTATAGTCAGAGATGGGCAGCCAGGAGTCTAAAGCGTCTGGAGAACAATATGAGGAATAGGAATATAGGGAGGTGTGGGACCTGGGTTCTAATCGCGGTTCTGCCATTTGTCACTTGGAGGTTCCTGGGCCGGTCACCTCATTTCTCTGGGCCTCAGAATCCTTATCTGTAAAATGAGGGAGTTGGACAAGATGACTTCACTCTAAATCTATGATCTCATAAATTTATATTCTATAACTTATAGACAATCTGCATACATGCTTTAGGAAGTTGAGTGAAATGCAAACATCCTTAGAAAGGGAAAAATCCTTATTTGGATGGTTTGTTGATCCAGCCAGGTGATGGAAATCATCACTATTTGGGGATGAAATTGAGAAATATTTTCTTTCTAAGGTAGGAGCCTGGGAAATGGGAGGTGGTGGTCTTAGTTTATTTATGTATTACTCCCTCTCAATGCATTAATGTATTACTCCCTCTTTTAATGCATTCTTTAAAAAAATCAAGGGTCCAGAGAAAAACAAAGTATCTTACAAATTAATCCTATGAGCTGATTCATTCTTAAATACCTTTATTTGTACAAATCATTATCTTCATTAGACTATGGTTCTAGGGAGATGACTAAAATGAGAAAAAAAACACAAACAAAAATCTGATGACCTTTTCTCAGTGTGATGACTTTTAAAGAATAGAAGAGTTTGATGATCATATCGGGGTGACATGTTCTGGTTGGATGCATGGTTTTTTCTCTCTCTCTCTCTCTCTCTCCCCCCCCCCCCATCTCTCCTCTCTTTCTCTCCCTACCCCCCCCCATTCATTCATCTAAGCAGCCCAGGAGGACATAGCAAACTGAGTTCTAAACTGATTAGATGAAATTTGGAGACTTACGTCCATTTCTGGGCTTCACATTTCAGGAAACACATTGATAAATCGAAGCATGACCGGAGGAAGGCAACTACTGAGGGGCCTAGAAGTTATGGTTTGTAAGGTTTGATTGAGGGACTGAGTTATTTATCCTAGAGAGGGGAGCACATTGGGGAGCCGCATGGCACATTTCATAGAGTCTTAGGCTGGGAGTCAGGAAGGCCTGAGTTCAAAGTTTTGTTTAGATATTTACTAGCTCTATCACCACTTAACTTCTGAGCCTCAACTTCCTCCTCAGTAAATTGAGGATAATAAGGGTTTTTTCCCTTTTTAAAGATGTCTATGTTGCATCCCTTCGGGTTGTTGTGAGACTCAAATGAGATGATAAATGTAAAGCACTTTGCAAATATTAGAACGTGCTAGCTGTTGTTGTTGTCACTTCAGTTTAATCCAAAATTTCTTCTAACGGATTCCAAAGTTCCAAAATCTAGGTAAACAGAAACCTTCAGGAAGTGAAGATATGTCCTGCTTCCATCTGAAGTTTCTGAACTCAGGTTGGAGGTTATCTCTGATGGGAAACCTCAAGGAACTCAATGCATGAAAATCCTGCTTCCAACCCTTTTCTACACTTGGCAACCTGTGCCTTGTGTCCTACTCTTTCTTCCCAAATACCCTCCCTCCAGTGCAGTTCAAAGCCATCAGGAGGAGGATAGGACATGTGAAGGTCGTAAATTTGTATTTCATTGTGTTCAGAGGATGTCCAACCTAAAGTGGCTGGTAGTTGTCACGATTAACTTGTCGGTAGCTTTCCATCAGCACTTCCTTCCAAAGTTGCAGCAGTCGTCCCTCTTTCCAACTCAAGGTTTTGGTTCCTCTCTATTGGTCACTTACAATTACTCCCCAAGGCAAATTGCGTATTTCCATTTTTTGAAAGGATCAATCTGTCCAGAGCAATTCCTAGGGTGTGGCCTTGTGGTAGAGGGCATGGGGCCAGAAGACTTGTTTTCCAATTTTGGCTCTGCCGCTGACTCACTGCTGTCTACGCCTCAATTTTCTTGTCTCCAAAAAGGTGGCAAAGAGACCAGTTCTCCTGCCCAGCCACTTGAAGGAAAGAGATTGCCCTGGTCAACACCATTCAAATGTAGGTTTTCCCTCATCCTGGTCATTTGTATTTCTTTATATTTTCTTCCTTAGACTGAAATCTCATCCCAAGGAAGTGGTATTTAGGAATAAGAATACAGATTTGGCTCTCTAATTCAAGTTCTGAAGTCTTCAGAGAATGGTGTGGTAGAAAGAATGGTGGTTTGGGAGTTAGAGTTTTGCATTTCGGCTCTGCCACTTATGAGCTGGGCAGCCTGGGGCAAGTGACCTACCTCCTTTGGGCCTCAGTTCTCTCATCTACAAAAGGAGAGGGTTCAAGATGGCCTCTGAGATTTCTTCCAACTTTCAATCTAAGGCCCTATGATCTATGACCCTATGACCATTAACAAAGGTTTCTTCCAACTCAAAATATGTGGTTTATGATCCGTATATAAATACACTGTGGCTAAAGACTGAAGTGTGACTATTATCTATAGCAGGAAGATTAATTAATTAACAAACATGTGAATTGCATCTTGGTTTAGTTTCCTTTGGAGGAAGATGTGTGGTGGAGTTGAAAGAGGAGAAATCAGGACACTTAAGATTATAGTCACGGAACTGAGAATAGAAAACTGTGATGCTGAGGAAATCATAGGGTAATAGGAGGATCTTGAAGGGACATTGGGAATCATCTAGTCTCATTTTACAGATGAGGAAACTGAGTCCCACAGCGGCTAAATGATTTGAATCACATAGGCAATAAGTAAATAACCAGCTCTCTGACTTCCTAGCTAAGACTCTACACAGCTTCCAGACTCAGATTTTCTTTTTTAATGAGTATGTTAAAAGAGTGAATAATAGATAAATAGGTCAATACCCATACTTCCCTACTCCTTAACTCTGAATGAAAAGATTTCTCTACTTTACTCCCAAATAAATCTATTAGATTACAAACTCTTTGAGAGCAGAGATTGTCTTTTGTCCCTGTTTGTATTCCCAGCATTTAACACAGTGCCTGGCACATAGTAGGTGCTTAATAAATGTTTATTGATTGAGATAATGTTCTCTATAGATGATTGATTTCCCTCAGTAACATGTACTAAAAAAAGTTTTTCCTTTTTAAAAGATGTCTATATCACATTTAACTTTTTTTTAAAAATGGTAGTAAATCATGCCTTTAAGTTATATTTGAGTTGTTGATCTGCACTGGAGAGAGCACTAGGCTTGGAGTTCAAAATCCTGCTTTGGACAGTTATTATCTAGGTGACACTGGGCAAATCACTTAACCTCTCTGTGCCTCAGTTTCCTTATCTGTAAAATGAGAGTGTTAGACTCACTGATCTGAGGTCCCCTCCAGCTCTAAATCTAGGATCCTATGAATGAATGAAAAAGCATTTATTAAGCCTTAAAATCTGCTGTGATGAACACAAGGGGAATAAGGCAAAGGCAGTCCCTGACCTCAAGGAGATTATATTCACTCTAATGGGACACACAACATCCATAGAGGAGAGGTGGCCAGATAGGGGCACTTTGCTCTGTAATGTTACCAGGATGGTAAGTGGAGCCATAGCGGACTAGATTGACACATTCCATCCAGGAACAATGGCAGAATTGATTGATTGTGGTTGATGGTTAAGGAAGTAGAATTGAAGGGTAAGAGAAGAGCAGTGACAATGTGATTGTGAAGGAGGCTGTGGAAGAGGTGGAGATAGATAGAGATACTATTTGTTGCCGTGTTCATCAGGTCTTTTATCTTAAAAGGTCACATTGCCACAAGGTTGACAGATTTTAAGTATTTGCTTTATTAGACTTATTCTAAACGTGAATCTGCTAGTATCCTCATCCCTTTCTCTAGTCTAGGCTTGGCTTTATTAAGTGCCATCTTGGACAGTTGCCTGGCCTCCCATGGAATGCTATCAGCGTAGAAGGATGCAGAGAAAGACCGTGAGAAGGACGTAGGAATATTCCAAGGAGAAAGAATTAGGGGTTGATGAAGAGGCTCGGAGAGACTGTGAAGTAAGGAAAAATGACAGCAAAAAGTGGGGATTTTGTGAAAATGTAATCAAGTAACTGAGAGTCCTCTGCTGCTGGAGCAGCTGGGGAGCCACTGGCCTACTTCAATCAGAATGCTGAGTTAGAAAGAACAGAGTGACCCAATGGAATAATAATGAAATAGATAGCTCCTTCTTTTATAGTGAATGGAAATTTACTTTTTACCATGTTCCAAAATGCTGGTTTTCAGTTTTGTGTGTGTTGTGTTTTTATTTTTAACGCCCTGCCTAGGTTTTCCTGGAAACTATCCCTCAGTTGAGGCGCCTTGGTTCAGCTCCTACAGGAGAATCTGCCTTCACCTCTGTAGTTCTCTTAGGACACACACACACAGGACTCCTTTTCTGCATTTCAGCAAACTTCCAAAGAGTTTCTAAATTCTCTTGAAGGTTAAATGCTTCCAGTAATTGATTGTGCAAAACAAAACCCCTCCCCCCAAAGGCAAACGGCACAAGTGTAGATAAGTTGTTTTGTTTTTCATCCCTATAATTTCCTAGGTTTGATAGCACTTTAATTTTCTGACCATAAAAGCTGCTTCCCTGCATGCTAGAACAACAGCAACAAAAAGCAAGATACTGCCTGGGAAGTAGACAAAAAATAATATTATATGAGGTGGTGTGTGTGTGTGTGTGTGTGTGTGTGTGTGTGTGTTGTTGTTGTTGTTGTTGTTGTTGTTGTTTTAGAACTATCTTGCTACTGGACAAAGAAATTCAAAATTGCTTTAAAGGGCTTTTTGGTCACATTGTTTGTGGCACTATTGTGTTAACACTGGAGAACACTTTAAAGCAGTATTTCATATCCACTGCTAAAACCTAGCTCTCTCTGCTCTGGCACCGCTGTGGGCTTTCACTGAAGGACATTTTAGTAATCATTTACCAAGGATACAGATCTTGGTTGTGATGATGGATATGCCTACTATATGGGGCTGTGATGACTCCTACTTCTCAGTAGTGGGGACAAGATTAGAATTACATAGTTGGAAGAGAACTCAAAAGCCATGTAGTCCAATGCCTTCTTAAATGATAAGCCCTTCAGTGACATCCTAGACCAAGTGGGTATCAGCCTTTGCTTGAATACCTTTAGAGAGGGGGAAGCCACTAACGTCCAAGTTGGCCCATTCCACTTTGGGATAATTGTGAAGTTTTTTTTTTAAATTAAGCTATAATTGTTAAGCTTTTTTTATTTTTAACATGAAGTCTAAATCTAGCTCTTTGTGGATTCTATTCATTTCTCCTCATTATTCTGGAGCAAAGGAGAGCAAATGTAATCCCTTTTCTACTGGCAGCCCACCACAGACTTGAAGAGAGCTGTCATATTCTCCTTTCCCCCAAAGTCTTTCTTTCTCCAGGCTATATATTCCCAATTCTTGCTGTAGCACTGGGGATATCCTCTCTCATACATGGACCCCCAGAAAAGCTATTCCAGTTTTGAGGTACTCCTTAGGTCAGCAGTCATTCAAAAGCATACTGATGTATTTGAATCCCCCACTGATGTATTTGTTTTTATCAGCCTCAGGACAGATTTGTTCAAAATAAATGGCATTCGGTTAAATTAGATAGCAAGTAATGTGACCAGAAAAGGTTCATATATGTGGGAGAAGTATACCCAATAGTTAGAGAGAGCATATATGCAAAGAAATTATGTGATCAGGGAATATGTATATAGGAACACACTTAGGTAATACATATGACCATGGGACATGACATTTCCTACACATAAGAAATGTGTAGCCATGGCAATTCATACTTCTTATGCTATAGGGATGCTGACGCCTCTGTATTGAGCACATTTACTCTGTTGGACATCGTTCCACTGATATCATGTTCACTGTTTCTCTAGTACCATCTTCTGGGCTTCATCTCTTTAAAGCCATCTACTGACCATCTTTGACTTCCAACTACAATGGTGTAGTGACTAGAAAGCCTCTCCTTGAATAAGAATACTGTGATAGTTCATTTCATGTGTGGACACTGGGACTATGAACTATAACACCTTGCTGAGGTCTGTCAGACAAAATCTAGAGTGGCCCAATGTAAGAGTCAGTCTATTGTCCTGATTTCTTGTGTCTGATATTGAGTCAGCATCTATTGTCCCAGACAACAATTTGACCAAAAAGTTCCTTGTAATTCACATATAACATGAGGAACATATATCCCCCAAAACTCATTTTGAGGACTCTGCAAACAACAACAGCAACGACAACAAACTCATAGGGGCTGTGTATAATCTGAGTTTACAAAGCCCAGCTCATTCCCAAGATTGTTTTCGATTGGCATAAAAATGAAGCTGGTTTAGAACAAAAGTTCAATGAGGAGGGCAAGGTTTGGCTCTCCAGTCTCCTGGCCAACATTCCTGCCTTTGTTATGTATATTTATCAGCAATGAAGTCCTTGGCTTTGGGGCTATATTTTGGCTAGCACAAAACTCCCTGTGTCCTGACATTACAAGTGATCCTTGTATAGAGTGATCTCAAGACCTTTAATCATGGAGACTGACTGCACATAGGCTGGCCACTAAAGCCTCAGCAGTTCCATGTCAGACAAAATGGATTCACTTGCTTTTCCTCAAATATGCCCATTGTCTTTCGAGTCAGCATAATAAGTACCAACTTAATTCAATTCAACAAGATTTATTAAGTGCTCACTGTGTGCAAAGCCTGTGGTGTTGGGTTTGAAAGTGGATTGGTTTCTACCAGATTTGCAAATAGAAACTACAAAAATTTGCCAGCCCACAAAAATGTTTAACCAATTCTCTCTCCCTCCCCTTTTCCCCAGGGGAAACTAAACTGTCAACACTTTTTGCTACCAGCACCAATCTAGGGGGTGGTTGTGTGTATACATATACTTTTTTGAATAGTACTTAACCAGCATGATTCTCATTGCCTCCTCACTTCTTAATCTCCTTCTGTGTCTGCACAATCTACTGTTTACACTACACCGAACTCTGAAAAGTAAATCCCCCTTTCATTCTCCCATTCTTTGTCCTCAAAAACAAGTTTTGGGCTTAGCTTAACTGACACTCCGACCAAGTTTTCAAATTCTCCTGGAGGTGGGGGATGAGGAGAGAACATGAAACACCCCCTTTTGAGCTACTTCCTCAATTTATAGTCATAAGTTAGAGACCTAGAAGGTGGCTGGTTACCACTTACTACCCTCACAGTTCTCAGGGTAACCCTGTTAGGCTAGGTTTCTAGTACTGTAACCATGAGCCCCAGCCAATGTGCCTCATATTATTAATCAGATAATGAACTTAATTGCAGCTAAGGGGACAGAGTGGATAGAACAATGGGCTTTGAATCAGGAAGACTCATCTTTATGAGTTCAAATTCTACCTCAAACATTCATTAGCTGTGTGACCCTGGGCAAGTCATTTAACCCTGTTTGCCTCAGTTCTTCATCTGCAAAATGAGGTGAAGAAGGAAATGACAAACCACCCCAGTATCTTTGCTAAGAAAACACCAAAAGGGGTCATGAAGAGTCAGACATGACTGAAATGACTCAACAACAAAGTCAGCTTAATTAGAGCAAAGTCAGTTGTTGACCACAAGCATTTATTAAGCACCTACTAGGACTATGAACTACTGCACCTAGCTACCTGAACTACCATACAGTATATGCCAGGCACTGTTAAGTGTTAGGAATACAAAGAAATCGCCACCCCCAAAAAAAATCCCTGCTGTGAAGGAGCTGACAGTCTGGGAAGGGGGAGAGAGAAAACATGCAAACAACTTTGTACAAACAAGATCTATTCAGGATAAGTTAGACATAATAAGAGAGGGAAGAAATTAATATTAAGAGGGAGTGAGCAAAATGCTTTTTGTAGAAGGTGAGATTTTTAACTGGGACTTGAAGGAAGCCAGGAAAGCCAGGAGGTAGAAATGAGGAGGGAGAGAGTTCCAGCATGAGGAAGAACCAACAAAAAAGGCTCAAACTTTTGAGTATGAGGAACAGCCAGAAGATCATTGTCACTTAATTACAGAGTATGTGGAAACAAGACATGAAGAAACTGGAAATTTAGGGAGGGGCCGGATCATGAAGAGCTTTGAATGCCTAACAGTATTTCATAGTTGATCTTGGAGGTAATAGAAAGCAGCTAGAATCTGTGAAATGGATAGTGATGCAGTCAAACCTGTGCATTAGGAAGATCAATTCAATAGCTCAGTGGAGGATGGACTGACGCAGGGAGAGATTTGATGCAGGCAGGCCCACCAGCAGGCTACTGCAACAGAGCAGGTGTAAGATGATCAGGGCCTGTACCAAGATGGCGGCACTGTGAGAGGAGAGAAGTGAAAATATATGAGAGATGTTTACAGAGGTAGAATTGACAGGCTGTGGAAATGAATTGGATGGATGTGGGGGTGAGAGAGAATGTGGAGTTGAGGATGACGTAAGTTGTAAGCCTGGGTGACTAAGAAGAATGTGGTTCCTCCCAAAGTAATAGGGAAGTTAGGAAAAGGGGAAGATAATGAATTCAGTTTTGGCCATGTTGTGTTTCAGATATGCACAGGACAGTCTAGTCAGTTCGAGATGTCCAATATGCAACTGGATGTGTGAGACTGAAATTAAAAAAATAAGTTAGGGCTGGATAAGACAGTCTGGGAATCATTACCATAGACATGATAATTAAATCCATGGAAGTTGATGAGATCATCAAGCAAGATAGTATAGAGGAAAAAGAGAAGAAGATCCAGGACACAGCCTAGAGGGACACATTGTGAGTGAGTATGACCTGGATGAAGATCCAGCAAAGGACACTGAGAATAAGGAGAGAGCATCATCAGGAAAACCTAGAGAGAAGAGAATGTTAAAATGAGAGTAATCAGCAGAGTCAAAGGATGCAGAGGGGTAGAAAAGGATGAAGACTGAGAAAATACCATTCCAACAAAGATATCACTGGTAACTTTGGAGAGAGCAGCTTCAGTTGAATGATGATGACGTAGAGTAGACAAAGGCATTACTAAGATGGTATGGTAAAAAGCGTTGGTACAGAACATTCTTCTGAAAAGCCTAGGTTACACTCCCACATATATGCACAGATCCATCCAAACAGTGAGTTCACACTAAGAGTGCTGAGACAAGGAATCTCACATGGAGGCGGCAAAGAGGTAACTCACAACAACTCTTGTACTTCATAGGTTGGAAATCCTTTCCAAAGCACAGAGTTGGCATTCTTCTCTAGTGTGAGGAGTCACGCTGAAACAGTCTTTCTTCATTGACTGTCCTCAATGTGTTACTTTGGATATGTTGACTCCTACTGCTCTAGTATCCCTGATCCTGGCTGGATGCACTGTTGGATTGGGGTCCAGTCTTGCTCATGTGATGGTCCATGGTGGTGGGGTTGTGTGAAGAGAGAGATAAAGATACTCTCTTCTCCCAGAAGTGATTCCCTTTCAGAGGAAAAGCTCTAGGAATGCACATAGATGGGCAATAGCATGCTGAATTCAGGCAGTGCCTGGGAAGGGATGTAACATGTATTAATCTGCAAAGAGACTGGAGCTAGATTGGGGTAGCCTTAAATAACACTATGAAGAGATTGCAGCTTATCCTAGAGCCACTGTGAAAGTTTCTTAGCAGGGGAATGACAGGCGATTTGACTTAACAAATGCCCACTCTATCCTGAGCGCTAAGAATACAAGATATACAGAGACAAAAACAAAAAACAAATCAGGTCTGTTCACTGTCTTAAGAGTGCTACATTGAGGCCCAGCCCACTGTTGTCCTTTAGTTACAAATGACGGGAAACAGCTGGTCTGGGGCCTGTTTTTAAGAGTTCGAACATGATCACAGTTTTCTTCCTTTTGCTCATAGCATGAAAACAGTAGCCAGTGTCTGATAAAGTACCATTCTGTTCGTATTCCCTACAGCAAAGATCATAGATTTAGAGTGAGAAGGCATCTTAGGAATCCTCTAGCCCAACAACACCTGTGGTCCAGAGAGCTGAAGGAGAGCATAGGTGGAATTGGAACCCAGGTTCTCTGCCTCCAAACTGTACCTACCCTATTTCTTGTTTGTTCATATTTATTCCCATGTTGTCTCTCCCATTAGCCTGGGAGCGCTTTGAGGGCAGGGACTGTCATTTGCCTCTCTGTGTATTTCCCAGGGCTTAGCCCAGTGCCTGGTACGAGTTTGTGGTGGTTCAGTCACTTCAGTTGTGTCCAACTCTCTGGGACCCCATTTCAGGTTTTCTTGGCAAAGGTACTGGAATGGTTTGCCATTTTACAGTTGAGGAAACTGAGGCAAATGGGGTTAAGTGACTTGCCTAGGGTCACACAGCTAATAAGTGTCTGAGGCTGAATTAGAACTCACACAAAGGAGTCTTCTTGACTTCAAGCCAGACATTCTATCCATTGCAGCACCTTGCTTCCCATGCCAGGTACAGAGTAGGTGTTTAATAAATGCAAGTTGACTGACAGATTGGCCTGTTAAGTTTTTCAGAGTAATGGATTTGTTCTGTCTTCCTCGGTGTAGTCGCAGTGCGGTGAGGAGGAAATAAATATTTGGTCTTCTAACTTTTCTGATTCCACTAGTAGTGAAGAGCTGAATAGGCCTGGGATCAAATATAGACATACAGAGTTGAAGAGCTTTGGAAGAAATGATAGTGGTAGGTGATGAGTAGTGAGCCTTTGTTCAGGCTGCCTTCTGTGCCTACAGGGCCCCCACTCCTCACCTCAGAGGCCTCTGGGAATCTCTAGAAGCTGTCAAGCCTCAACTCAAGCACCATTTTCTATGTGAGGCCTTCCCTCCCTCCTTCCCCAAAGTTTTCCTTGTACCTGTTTTGTTTTTGTTTGGTTTATATCTACATGTGTGCTTCCCATGACTCATGGACTGTGTTACTTTTTTCTTTGTATTTTATGTGCCTGACATATAGCAGATGCTTCATAAACGCTAATTGATTGGTAATCAGTCAGCTGGCATATATGAAGTGCCTACTTTGTACTAGGCAGTGTGCTAAGGCAAAAAACAAAGATGATTTTCCAGGTTCTCCCTGTTCACGTTCTTCTCCTCAAATTATCCTGAATTTACTTATCTGGCTAGGTGACTCAGTGGATAGAGTGCTAGGAATGGAGTCAGGGAGACACGAGTTCCAATCCAGCCTCAGACACTCACTAGCTGTGTGCCTCTGGACAAGTCATTTAACCTCAGTTTGCCTCAGTTTCCCCATCTGTAAAATGGAGATAATAGCAACTACCTCCCAGGGTTGTTGTATCAAATGAAATCTTAATCATAAAGTGCTTAGCACAGTGCCTAGAGCATCGTAGGTGCCCAATAAATCTTTCCTTTCTTCTTTCTTCCTCCCTTCCTCCCTCCTTTCCTCGTATAGAGTGTACACTCCTTGAACACAAGAATCATAAAGTGCTTAGCACAGTGCCTAGAGCATCATAGGTGCCCAATAAATCTTTCCTTTCTTCTTTCTTCCTCCCTCCTTTCCTCTTATAGAGTATACACTCCTTGAAGACAAGAATCATAAAGTGCTTAGCACAGTGCCTAGCACATAGTAGGTGCCCAATAAATCTTTCCTTCCTTCTTTCTTCTTTGCTTCCTCCCTCTCTTCCTCTTGTGGAGTGTACACTCATTGAAGACAAGAATCATTTTACTTTTTGCCCTTGTCACTGTAGTGCCTGGTGTAATGCCTTGGACATAAGAGGTTTCCAATTAACTGTTGATAACCGTTTGTTAAAGTGAATAGGTTCTTTGCAGCTCAAATCCCAGCTTCTTCCTGGCAGATTAATAATCCTCAAAGGGGGTCTAGGCTATAAATGTGAGTTGCTTCACTGTTTTGGTTTCAGGGTACCCTTGGCAGTGCCTGGGGGCCCCTTCTCAGAATCATGTTTTTATGCGCATAAAATTTGAAGGATTACAAAGAGGACCAGTTATATTGAAATCAGGTGAACCCAATATTAAAAAAAACCTCACAGGTCCCAGATTAAGAAGCCCTGTGTAGGGCTCCAGAGAACCTGCCTCTTCCCTCCCTCCCAGAGGGGAGACCGCTCGTCTGCAAACCCCCTTCTCTTTCCTGCACCTGCTTCCTGACTTCTCCTAGAGACGCAGAGGCGACAGGTGAATCCATCTTTTCCACTCAGTAAGCACCCATAGTATTATATATTATGTATGGAAAACACACGAAGGAGAGAAGTGAGTACAAATTCAATTTGAGCATTTGCTACCGTGCCAGGCACTATGCTGGGGACTGGGGCTATAAAGACCCAAAGGAAGTAGGCCTGCCCTCAGGACACTTACGTTCAGAAAAATCAGAAACGCCGAAAGAATCTCATAGATGTTTTATTAGTTTTTTATTTGACACTTGTCTCCAAAATGAGCTTGAAAAAACAAAGGTAGGCTCTGTAAAGGAGGCCCATCTGTTTCACAGATTTTTAAAATTCAGATGTCCTTCCCACTCTAGCCAAGGCCAAGAAGGCAGCCAGTTTCATGGAAAGAAGTCTTTAATAAGGAATGAGTAAACTCATCAGTACTAAATAAACCAGACCGCTGTGAAACTCGGGTTAAATCCCACAGGGAAGCGTATTCAAGATCAGCCACATTATATAACAAAAAGGGGGGGGGAACCCCAGGCTTTAATAGCTGGCTCTGTCCTTTTTGTTGTTACGAGGGAGAAACAGCTGAAGCTGGAGCTGAACCACGTGATATTATTTTAAAGGGCTGCAGCCCCTGGAAACATTCCACTGAGGGATGGCAGGCATCAGCATTTTACTCTGATTTAGCCTGGGTTTTAAATGCCTTAACTCATTTCCATTTTTCAAAGTGGCACCTTCTATTATAGAGACCTCGGGGGGGTATTTCTGTGCTTGGGAGTATGGGGGAGGCTGAATAAAATCCCACCCAAATGAAGTTTTGTCACTGAGATTTCAGGTATGTTGTTGATTTTAAAAGGATAAAGACCTTTAAAATGATGATTAAACTGTAAAAGCTGGATGTACAGCCATCATTTTCCCAGTAAGGTATGGTCCAGCATCTCACATAATATTTAAATTTTTTCTCATTGATATTTTGTTGTTATATCACCTTAATTTCCATATATATCATCCCCTCTCTTCCCCCTAGCCATCCTTATATTTGACTAGACTGGTCATTTAACCTTCCTGGGCCTCAGTTTCCTCCTTTGTTAATGAGGATGTCAAGCCAGATGGCCTCCGAAGTCCATTTCAGGGCTAGATCTATGATCCTTGTAACCAAAAATAACAGAAATTAGAGAAGAAAAAAAAGCAGTTCAGCAAAACTAACCAACACATGAACCAAGTCTGACAGTATATGCACACATGATCCCCCACCTGTGTAATAACAGCGTTTTGAAGGAGTTGTACTTGGAAGCAAGTTGGAAGGGACCTGTTAGACAGATAATACACAGGAGGCACTGGAGGTTTCGGACTCCAGCCTCTAACAGGTTCACTCTTGATCTGGTCAGACAGGAAAGACAGCTTCGGAGGGGTTAATAATAAGCTTTATTCTAATCTAGTCTTCCCTAACACAGTATTGCTGATAACGGAAGCACCACAACTTCCTACAGTATTCCCTAATCACCCTTCTCGCAAAGGCCGGCTAGAAGGAGAGGCAACTACCCCTATGTCTTGATGGGGTCAATCGAGACAGGAACAACTTGTGCACCCCCTAAATCCCCTCAAGCCTCAGTGGGGGAGTTGGTTGAGGTACACACAGATTCCCACCTCCCAAGCCTTGCTGGGGGCCCATCAAGGCACACACCATTCCAGCTTGTGTATTCGACCATAAAGCTTCCCCAACTCACTGACCAGTGCCCACCTGTTTTATAGGGCATCAGACAAAGAAGGCATATTGCCAGCAATAGCCTCACAAGTTTACATCACCTCATGCCTGTATCTCAGTGTGCAGTCGCAGTGGATGTTTACAATTTCAGCACATGTGTTTATGCTATTTATCCTTATATAATGCTGCTCAAACATGGTGGAGATGTTTTGAATCATGAGCCTGGGAACTCATATCTAATACCTGAGAAACAGAGATTGTTATGGCCACGGATCCTGGGAAACTGAGATTGTTATGGCCATGGATCCTGGGAGACTGAACTCTAAGAAATAATAACAAAAATCCATTTTACATGCACTAAAGGCTACCTTATTTACACGAAAATTCACCTTACTGACAGGACCTCAGACACCACTGAGACCAACTCATAGCAGAATCCACTCTATAGGATTCTCAGCAAGCGGTGACCCAGCCTTTATTTAGAGATCTCTAGCAAGGGGGAATCTGCTAGCTCTCAAGGAGGTCCACTCCACTCCACTCCAGGTTAGGTCCTTCCTTATACACAGTTGAATCTAAATCTATATCTTTTCTACTTCTATATATCACTCCTCCAGAGACTGATAAGTGGTAGAACGGTTGGGATATTATTAGCTTAAGGACGTGGCCACAAGGAAGATATCACAGATCTCACCAAGTTACCTTGCTGCCCCAACCAGAGACCATGCTCTGAAGGATTTAACCCTTCAAGCTCTGCCACTCCTTCCCCCACCTCCCCTTGCCCCATCCCTAAGATCATGATTGGTGACTGTCTGATGTGTGGTCCACTATATTAAACCAGCTTCTCTAGCCATGTTATACTTTACTCCTCTGACACCTTCTGACCAACTGCCTTGCAGGGGAATGGGTATTTTCTACCCCCTCCCATTCCAGTTGAGGGACCATAATCAAATCAACACTGCCCCCGCATCCAGAAAGAATTTGTCAGTCTACTTCCTCTTGAGAGTGGATTATCATCCCTATAAATTTCCAGGCTAAATTATCCCTCCTTGGCCACTGCTCCCCTATATCTGGAGTCCCCCCATTAGAGTATAAATTTCCTGAGGGCAAGGACTGCCTTTACTTTAGTTTTTGTATCCTTTATCATGTGCTTGACACATAGTAAGTACGCTTAGTTAAGTTCTTTAGCTACAACTTCCTCCTTTCCCTATCTGGACCCCCTTGGTAAAACAATTCATGTCTACACTATCCTCTTCAATTGAGCCTGCTCCTTTGTCCTATGATGGATCATGCCTTGCCAGATCTCAATCTTGGATTGCTCTCACCATCTGCTTCCTTTCCCCCAAGTCATATGCTACTAAACCAAACTGGAGGAAATCACAAAACCAAGCTGATTAGGTCCATTGCAGGTTTGTTACATAATCTCAACTGGACCCTCACTGCAGCAAGGCATTCAACTTTATTAAACTTCCCTAAGCAAATTACTGTTCCATTCACGTCAGGAACAAAAACAAATATTTTTTTATTCCTCCTCAACCCTTTAACAGCACCATCACCCCCTACACGAGCTGAGGAACTCACCTCATGCCTCAATAAAAAAATTAAAGTAATCGACCAAAAGCTCCCTCTCCTTCTCTCACATCACTCAGACATTTTCCAGCACTATCTCCTCCTTCATTCCTGTCTCATATAAAGAGACGGACCTTCTCCTTGCCAAAGCAAACTTCTATACATTTACTTCTCCAGCAGATTATCTGCACTCTCATATACACTCTCTAATCTTCAATTTCTCACCATCAAATGGCTCCTTCCTTGCTATCTACAAACATATTTGTGTTTTCCCCGTACTTAAAAAACCCTCACAAAACTCTAACTTGACTAAACCATCCCCTCTAGCTATTATTCTCCATCTTTTGTTTCCTTCTCAATTCATTCACATCTGTTAACTCCATACCATCTCTTATCATTTTCCTATAACTTCAGTGCAATTTGGTTTCCATCTTCATTATTCAACTGGATCTGCTCTCTCCAAAGTTACCAATGATCTTTTAATTGTCAGATCTAACAACCTTTTTCTTTTTTTGCACTTAATAATGTTTTATTTTTTCCAATTACATGTAAAGTAGCTGACCTTTTTCTTAACCCACATTCTTCTTGATATCTCTACAGCCTTTGACATTGTCAATCACTTTCTTCTCCTTGACACTCCATTCTGTCTTGGTTTTCCTGAAATGCTTACTCCTGATTCTGCTCTACCTTATCCAGTTGCTTTTGTCAAGCTTCTTTGCTCCAGGTCTATCATCTGGGTCACACCTATTAACCATGAGTGTCCCCAAAAGTTCTGTTCTGAGCCTCTCTTCTCTTTTCCTTCCATGCTGTCTCACTTGGGGAATCTCATCAGGTCTTACGGGTTCAGTTATCATCTCTATGCAGATGATTCCCAGCCCTATCCCCTCTCTTAAGCTCCAGTCCTTGGTCACCAACTCTCTTTTGGACATCTTGAACTGAATTTCCCATAGACAAATCAAACTCAACATGTTCTAAACACAACTCATCATTTTCCCCTCCCCAAGCCCTTTCCTCTTCCCAACTCTCTTATTATTTTTTATTATTAAATTTCATTTTTAAGAAAATAAAATTATTATTATCACTGAGGTAAATCCCATCTTCCTATTCACCCAGGCTCACAAACTCTATGTCATCCTTGACGCAGTCACCTCACGCATTCAATCTGTTCTCAATTCTAATTGTTTCTGCCTACACAACAACTCCCAGGTGTTTCCTTTTCTCGTGCCTGGACTATTGCTGTGTCCTTACAGTTGGTCTCCCTACAACAAGCCTTTCCCTACCCTGATCCGCCCTCAGCTGCATAGATTTGATGATGTAACCCTCCCTTCTCAATAAACTCAGTGGCTCCCCATTACCTGCAGGATCAAATACAAAATCTTGCCTGGTATTTAGAGTCCCTCACAACCTGGTTCCTTTCTCCTTTTCTAGTCTTCTTAAAACTTTATTGCCCTCTACAAACTCTGCAATCTAGCTAGGCTGGCCTGTGTGCTGTCCCTTACACACAACACTCCATTTCCTGATTTCATGACTTTGCACGGGCTGTATCCCATCCCTGGAATGCCTTCCCTCCTCACCTCCACCCCTTGGAGTCCCTAGCTCCCTTCAAGGCTCAGCCTTGGTTGCTACCTCCTACATGAGCTGATTTTCTCAATTCTTTAAGCTCTCTATGATCTCTGCCCTAGATTAATTTGTATTAATTTTGTATTTGTTGAGGCAGCTGTGGAGTAGCCGATAGAGAGACAGCTTTGGAGCCAAGTTTCAAGTTCTCTCTGGATATACTCTGGCAGTGTGACCCTAGGCAAATCACTTACCCTCTCAGTACCCCAGGCAACTCCCTAAAAGGGTAAGTTGTAGAGAAAGTGAAAACCTACATTAATAGAGGCAGTTTCTTCACCCAGAAGTTCCCAATATCCTATTCCTATCCTTAACTTTGTATTCCTTTATCTATGTATATTCAATATTGTTTCCCTTCCAGTAGAGTCTAAGCTTCCTGAGGGCAGGGATTGTTTTCATTGTCTTCATATCCCCAAACTTCATATGCCCATGTACTCTACCCAGTCCATACTGGGCACTTAAGAAATACTTACTAAATCGAATGTAGAATACGTTCATAAAAGAATGACATTGATGGAAATTCAGCTCCAGGCTTTCAGCTGGGCTTTGCCCCCACCCCCTTACTCAGTAGCAACTGCTTTTCCCCCAAGGCATTGACTGTGATCCACAAGCACCCTGGGGTCACAGGATCCTCTCATTTCTTACAGTAGGGCAGGGCAGAGGAGCAGTGTGTTTCTGTCCTCCCTCCCTGCTCCTTTCACCTCTGACCATTGGTCACTGTCAGATCCAGCAGGCACCAGAAGTAGCCTGCAGCCTCTCTTGTGGTGTTCATGACCAGATTCTACTGCCTGCCCATGCTTTAGCATGGAAACATCTGGGACAGGCAATAGAGACCCGAGCGGTCATGAGAGACATCCAGCTTCAGGGAGCCTCAGTTGTGTCTCTGAAAGCCCCTCCCTTCCCATGGAGCATGCAGTGGAGTCAGGTCCCTTCTCTGGGAAGCAGTGAGATCCCCCTCCCCAGCAACAAGGATGCCAGGCGTGAGGAACAGTTCATGTTTTTACCAGGCCAGGAGCAGCTGGATAAGAGTGTTGATTCAGCTGTCTGTTGTATTTGCTTACACGTAGAGACCCTGTATATCGCTCTCAGCATGGTGCTTATCACCCACCTTGGCCCCTCACTGAATACTCCCCCATTCCTGTAATCTTACCACTATCCCGGAACCCATACTCTTTTATATAGTGAGAACCCATGACTAAATTTTATTTGCTTTGTGGTTAACTTTGAAGGAAGGAATAAGTGCTGTAAAAAGCTCTGGACAGATGCTTTGGGCAGATAGGTGGTACAGTGGACAGGACTCTGGCCCAGCAGACAAGAAGACTCAAGTTCAAATTTGACCTCCGACACGTGTTGGCTGTGTGACCCTAGATGAGTCTTAACTTCTTCTGTTTGCCTCAGTTTCCTCATCTGCAAAATGGAGATAATAATAGCATCTACCTCCTCAGGTTGTTGTAGGGATCAGATGAGACATTTGTAAACCACTTAGTACTGTGCCTGGCATGTAGTAGGTCCTATGGAAATGTTTACTGTGATGCTAAAACATGAGTAAAAAACTTTGTCCATTAATGTACCAGAGACGCACAGAAGGAAGCCAGTTGTTGGCCAAAGACAAGCAGCTTAATTTAGTGATTTTGTTTCCTCTAGAGGAAGAAGTATATCATTTAAAATTAAGAATAAGCAACATAAATTTATTCAATGAATAATGTGTAGGTTTCTGAATACTCTGAACAAGCAGTTGGACATGGTTCAGACTGGGGGGACTTCTCTCTAATAGGCTTCCCAATAATTATCTCTTTGGCTGAGGGCCCTTCCCAGGGTTCCCCTGGGAACAGTTGAAGTTGGCTCATTTCTAAGTTCTTGGCTTAGAATATTCAGCTCACCTGAAAACACTGAGCTAACAAGGCATAGAATGTAGGACGTGTTAGAGCATAAAATACAGAAAGGATTTGTGCTGAAACCCATAGATAGTCAATAGTACTTTCTCTGCTGGTTAGTCCCATCTCTTTCTATAGTCATTGTAGGCTTATAGCCCTTTATTGGGGTTGATGCACCCCACTCCTTCCAGCAAGGAAAGAATTCAGGGTTGCTAAGAAGTCAATCAACCCATCCCTAGGTTGAGCCCTATTTTCCTTAAGGACCTAGACAATTACTTCAGACTTATGACTCCATCTTGGGGCTGAAAGTCCTCCTACAAGTAGGGAAAAAACTCGGCATCACTAGAGAGTCAATCCTCCCCAAGCCTCTCACACCACCATTACCTCTACCTCAGGACCTGCCAAATCCAGATGACTTAGAATACCAGTGAGGGATAGTCCCGGTCTGTTTCCCCTTACTATATCTCACAGTGTTATTACTCTTTGGTCTTGGCTTTGCTAGTTCTCCTGTGCTGATCTCTCTTCTGTCTTTGTAACTCTATCAGGCTGCTGTGTCTAGGTCTGAGTGGCATTATAATCTTGGTTCTGGCTTGCTTACAGCTCTTTATCACCCAGTATCTCTCTGTTCAAGACTTACAAGCGTCATTGTTCTGTTGTGCTGTATCCATAGCTACCATCTTGGAGCATTGCCTCCCACAAAGCATTCCAGTTTTTTGTTTTGGTTTGTTTTTTGAATGGGCCAGCCCAGGTCAGCATGCCTCTGGGCTAGTCAAAAGTCAGTCAGTCAGACTCATACCTAAACAGAAGTGAGGAGGAATGCCCTTCTGATTCTAGTAACCCCCAACCCCTCCCAGGTCCAGGCCAGGCAAAATGTCTCAAGGCTTAGGAAAGCTTCAACAAAGCCCTAAAAGCTTTTGGTCTTGGCTTTGCCAAAGCCCTAAAAATTTCACCCTCCTTTCCCAAGTAATTGCCTTCAATTTATTTGTGTTTATTCTGTATATGTGTGTATGTAGATAGATACATAGATGTTCATGTTGTTTCCCGAATTGAATGTAAGCTTTGTCAGAGCACAGATTGTCTCCTTCGTAGTAATTCTATGCCCAGCCCTTAGTACAGGTTCTAGCACACAATAGATAGGCTTATCGATTGAGGCAGAAGGGCAAAGCTGCTGCCTACAATGAATACCATCAAAGGCCTGTATCTCTGTTACACCTAGAAAATACTTCAGCTATGTATGAGTAGTTTAGTAAAGGTGATGGTCAAGAAAGATAGAAAGAGGAGAAAACAGAGAAAGAAGGTGGGGGATGGACAGAGAAATGGGCAGAGAGAGAGGAAACTCCTTAGTGACATGATAGTGTCTTAGAGCTAGAAGAAACCTTAGCAACTGTTTAGCCCAGTGGTGTCAAACTCAAAAACAAAAGCAAGCCACTAAACCACGCATAAGATTCCCTGGGCAGGCTGTGTATTGACTTAGAAAACCACATGTTAACATTATCTATGTTCTACTGTATTTTACTTTTTCTTAAACATTTCCCAATTACATCTAAATCTGGTTCAGCTCTCAGAACACCTCTGATCTAGTCTATTACCCCTCACTTCATTTTACATATAAGGAGACCCAGGCACAGAAAGGAAAATGAATTCCCCAAAGTTACCCAGCCAGCTCGGGTACAGTGAGTTAAACTGCTTGCTCCTTGTTGTTGTCTACTTGGTCCGTGAGCTGCACAGTTGAGGCATCACTTATTACTCTGTCCTTTAAGAAAGTGATTTGCCCTGTAACAGTTGAGGAACCTCTTTGCACTGGGGCCAGCCTGCTTTCTTGCTCTTCTTTTCACATTTTAAAGATGACATCTGAAGCAAAGGCTTTTTTTCCCCATGATATCCTTAAGGCTTTGCTTTACTAGAGGAACTAAGCTTTTAGAGATTTACTTTGGCACCTTAGAAGTTCTATGCCCAAAAGCCCCCATGGCTGTCCTGTAGACATTAGGATTTCTTTATTCTTTATTACCTGAAGTTTACCTTTGGATTCATTATTTAACTTATTATTCTGAGCTTTTGTGATTGTTGGCATTCCCAGTTAATTCAGAGTTGTTTGTTCCCTTTTTTCTGGCTACATCCTAATAGATATTTTACATACATAGTGTTTGTGGATACACAGGAGCCAGTTCAAATGGACTGGAGAACCTATTGCTTAGTTTTCATTATGAGCACTTATTTACACCTTAGAAATTGGTACCACAAACGCTGGCAATCAGGGCTCGATTTATTGTTTGGTTAATTGACTAGACAAGAAAATGGTGGAAAAAATGTTAATAGTACAGATTAAACTTAAAAGTGTGTCATGGGTATATATTTTTCTCCTGGTGAGCCAGTTGTTAAACATTTAGCTTAATACCCCTGAGTATTACCCTGGGTATCTCTCTGAGCCGGAGATACTGCATGGCAGGAAATGAAGAGCAGCCCCTCTGACCTTGGCAGGCCCTTGTGAGAAGGGGCAGAATGGAAGTGTTGGACAAGGTAGTCTATGTGAGAAATTTGGAATTGTGTGGGCAGTGTAGCTTTCAGTTTGGGATGGAAACTAAGAGATTGGATGAGACAGACAGATGGGAGAGTTGGAGAAAGAAACAGGGAATGGGTTATGAGCAGCTAGCTGGTGCAGCCTCCTCTCCAGCCAGGACCCCCAAGGAGGGGGCTGGCTAGCATGCACTAATGCTTGTGAAACTTTTCTCTCTGGGGAAACTGAGAAAGGACAGAGACTGACTCTATCTCACCTTCCTTCTCCTCCCACCACTACCTTTCCAGACATGTTTATTTCAAAGTTTTCCTATTCTGAAGATTTATTTACATTTCTCTTCCTGTTTTAATTGAATATTCTCTTCCTGTTTCCTGGTTGACTTAAATAAACATGGGGTTGATCCAAACTCTTCATGTTTAAATGTGTCATTACTGCTGAACAGGGAGTTTCCAAAGTGAGGCAGGGGTGCCACAATATAGCTGGTAAAGGATGAGAGACAGAAAAAGTCATAGAGATTCAAACCCTCTGACCAAATTGCCAGGATTTTATCAGAGCTTGGCCTCTTGAGGTCAATGAGAATCTTATTGATATTGCTTTAAAAATATTTTGTATTAAAATCCCAAAGAGGTATTAAAGCTGCATCAAGATCCCTTGCCACCTGTACCCCCTTAGGTGAAAAGCAAGTCGATCCACACGGAAGTCTGAAAGGGGCAGATGAGTGAGGGAGGGGAATAGGGGGGAAAGACCTACATTGGTCAGTGCCTTTCTTCCTTACAAACTTATAAAGATCCAGTCTATAAGGGTAGAGCAGAGGGTGATGAGTGGGCCCCGCCTGATAGGAAAAGGAGTTACTGGAACTGGCTGCTGACACCCACTTTCTAAGGGTGGGAGCCAGGTGAAGGAGTGAATACCTATTTTCCCTCTTTTGTAGCAACTAACTGTTGTTTTGCCTTCAATTAGGCAAAACTCTAACTCTCCCAGACTCAGGAATTTTTAAATTTGTTTTCTAACTTTCAGAAATAAATGGATTAATCATTGTCCACTTAGATTACCTACTCTTACCAAATTTGTGAGGAGCTATCCTGAATTGGGTTAGCTGTGGGGGATTCTCCATATGATAATCATAATCACTATAATCTTTACCATTGCCCACATTTTAATAAGAATAATTTATTCAGGGATTTAAGGTTTACATTGTGCTTTACCCAAGTTATATAGTTTCATTCTCATGATGACAAAGCCCTTTTATCTTCATTAACTTACTTCATCCCATGAGACATAGGCAGTTTGTAGTATTCTTTTTTTCTTCATTTTACAAATAAGGAAATCAAAGTCCACAAAGGCTAGGTATGAACACTATTACAAGAAAGGTGGATTAGCCTTCTGCTGTTTAGTCCCAGAGGGTGGACTGAGGAGCAATGGGTAGAAGCTGCAATTTAGGCTGAATGTAAGGGAAAAAAATTCCCCTGGGATTAGGGATGTTAGATTTCCTTGATTTAGAGATCTGTAGCAAAGACTTAGATGATTGCTTGTCAGGTATGTTGTACAAGGGATTCTGTTTTGATAAGGGTTGGGCTGGATGACTGTTGGCCTGGAACATAGTAGGCACTTAATAAATGTTTACTGATTGATTCCTGGGAGAGAGGCTCCCAACTCCAAAATTCTGTGAAATGAGTGTCTAACAGTCACACAACTGGTTAAGTAGCAGAGTCTGGCCTTGATCCCAGATCTGTTGATTCCAGTTCCAATGTTCTTTACCTCATGCAGGCTGAGATCCTGTAAAATCAGACCATTGGCCAGCCGCTTTACCTAGCGGTTTCTTAGCTCACCACAACAAATGCCTTCATTTCTTGGAATTTCTCTCCTGGAGACAGTTATCTTTCAATCAAACAGCCACTATAAATGTGCCAAGCCTAGGATTGAAACCAGATAGGAAAGGATTAAGTAAGTGAAGGCTTGCTAGATATAGACCTCTTCTAAGAAGCTGAAGGACTAAAGGACTTCTAAACATGGTTACCCCCATGAGACACCCAGGGCAGCTATGAAAAAAGAAGCACCGTGAAAAAAAAATCAACTTTGATTCCCACCCCTAAAGTGTTTGCTGTAAGCATAAATGCCAGAACAGTCAGTGGCCCTGCCAAGATTACCAGAGGAATTATTATCATGTTGGGGAAGGAAGGAAGGGAGGAAGGAGAGAAGGAGAAAAGGAAAAAAGGAAGGAAGAGAGGAAGGAAGGACGGAAGGGAAGAAGGAAGGAAGGGAAGAAGGAAAAAAGAAAGAAAAAGGGAGGGAGGAAGGAGAGAAGGAGGAAAGAAAAAAGGGAGGAAAGAAGGAAGAAAGGAAGGAAGGGGAAGGAAGGAGAGAAGCATTTATTAGGCATTTGATGTGTGCTAGGTCTTCTGCTAAGCATTGGGAAACTCCGAGGATCCAAATACAAAAAGCAATACAGCACCATCCCTCCAGGAACTTACATTCTTATACAAGAAAACTTTAAAACATACTGAGGAGCAGGGGCTGGGAAGGTGTGTTTTGGTTCGTGGTTGTTTGTCCTTGGTTCTCGAAGAGGACCGTGGTACCAGGAAGATGATGCCATGACTTGCAAATGAATTGGGTTTAAGTGAGGAAGGGCTGTGCACAGTTACCAGCCTCACTTTCTCCTCTTCTGGAACCATCTGGGTCCAGTGGCAAGATATAGATCAGGATGATTAGAGATGACCCAGAATCAAAGGATAGGAAGATAAAGCCCCCTGAAGACCCAGGTCTCTATTTGTCAGAGAGCCCTGGAATGACTTCATTTTGCCCTTCTAGAAAATTGTAGTCTGAGTGAACAAAGGAATGGTGAATGGAGTCACAGGGCAATTGATTGATAAGGTATTGTCAAGTCAAAAGTAGGATTGCCCTAAAGTAGTAATAGACTAATTGAAGTCATGCACCATAAATTCTAATGCATGTAATTGGTTTGATTTCATGACTTCAGTGATACTCAGCAGCCAGGAGGAATGAAAAGATTTGGTGGTGAGATTTTTCCAGGGTTGAAGGCCTGGATGTTGAGAGGTTCTAAGGCTATGACTAGTAAATCTTTACTATCACAGATTGTTGGATCAAGGCTGCTTTGGGGAGAGAGTGAAGGTGATAAAACAGAAGAATGGGGAAGCTTCAGGGCACTGGAGAGTCATGATGTGGGCCTTTTTAGAAGGTTTAGTGTGACTCTGTACAAGCAGAAGTGGAAAGATAGGAAGTTCTGGTCAGAATATTTAATTGTCAATTTGGCATCCTGGAGGTGGTATGATCCAAGATTTGGCTATCCTGCTGTGTAGATGAAATGAGGTGCAGGAGAAGGTTGTTGGAATTGAGAAGGTAGGAGAATTGTGTGTTAAATGGTTATCATTTTGATCACAGAAGTCCTTAAGAATGATGGCTGTTGATGGGATGGAGAGGAGTCAGTAAATTAATCATCAGGCATTTTTTAAATGCCTACCATGCTAAGGTGTTAGGGAATAAAAAAAAAAAAGGAAACAACCTTAGCCTAGTTGTTAATTTCATTGAGGAGACTCAAATAATGGTTGGAAAATCAGTAGATTATCAAAACAGAATGACTTAAGGCTGGTTAGGTGAAAGCTTTCAACATTCCTTTCATTTCTAGAATGATTTACTCACCCCAACTTGTATTCATCTTGGCAGGTGGCAAAAACAGAAAGGTTCCCAGATAGGGAACACATTGCTACAATTCACTTTCATGGCCTTTGAGTGACTCTGAGGTCATATAAGGAAGTTCTGTTTCAACTAGTAAAAGTTATAGCTCTTGAGCCCCCACTGGTATATTTTCCATTTAAACAAATCAGGAGAGATGACACCATTAACTCTTAATCATGTAAAACAATAGTAGTCTTCATATAACCATCTACCCAGAAACTTGGATAATACTCTCCCACTAATATATAGCATCCATGGAGAAGAATGAAAACAAATTTGTACAACCTTATTAGGAAGGCACATAAATAGGAAAACTCATGTGCCTAGGACAACTCATGACCCTGAACTGTAGCCTTTGATGCTCTTGGTCTCCGTAGGGAGTAATCTACACCAAAGTCACATGTTGGACAGGGCCTCTTCTGTTTTGTCTGCTCTACTCAAACCATAACATGGCTGGAAATTCAGGTAATAATACTTTTTTTAAAGCAGGGTTAGTCTCCTTCCCCCCACTCGTTCACCCCTTCCTAAGCCCAGGATCATCAGAGCTATACAAGTCTTTCCTTATGCCTAAGCTCTGATGGGTTTTTCCCTCTCAAGTTATAGGTGTCAGTAAAGGGCAAAGTATACAAAATCCTAATGAATTTCCCCTCTCTCAAGCCCAGGTGGTAGTGAAAAGCAAGGCAGACAAGCCTCTCCTTTCTCTAACTAGCTCTGGTCATCTGCAGAGGATACTTCTTCCTCCACTCCTTCAGTCATCTCCCAGCAGTTGCAAAACTTGTGCTTGCCCAGCTAGCACGACAGAGGGTGGAGAGGGCCAATGCAGGCTCTAAACTTTTATCTCTGCTTTCACTTAAGTTGCTTTTCCATGTCTCTGCCCAGCTGCACTTGGCTCCCTTTAAGCAGCAGGGGGCAGTCTCAGTTCTTTCTCCTCTGCTCTGAATGTTTAATCTGTTTTTGTCTCTGCTTTGTTGGTCACTGACTGTCTCCTGCCTCAGAGCAGTGTCTCCTTATATAAAACAACCTGTCTCTTAGAGTGAAAAACCAAAATTCACATCCTTGTCATACAAGCCACAAATAGGCAATAAACACTTTTGACATAGCCACCAAAATTTATGATATTAATAAAATTAATTAATATTATTCAGATAAATATTATTCATTATATATTTTTATATTATATATCATTACAATATACCATATTTATATACCTATTGTATTATTGTATATTCTATATCATATTATATAAAATCTTCTATAATATGTTATATATTATTATAAAGTTTAAAAAGTTATATTATTAATAAAGTTATTAGGATTTTCAATCAATCTTAAACTAGCTTCAGGGAAACAAAACACTTTTGCCATCTCTGCCTTCATAAATATCTCTGAGGTCTGCTTTCTCTCAGGTCCTCTCAGAACTCTGTTTCTCCCCAAGTATTTTTCTCCGAGAGGCTGCTTTCTCATGGGTTTGCTTAGAATTGTCCATATTTCTCCTTCTTTCCATAAATAAAGCTGTCCAAATCCAAAGGACAATAGTATAAATGGATGTGCATAGACTTTGCAAGAAGGGAGAGGTTATTTAAAGACAAAATGCCCACCCTCCTAGGGTTCTAGTGGTCCTTTGAATCAGAAGGAATCAGAGGAGTATCCTTCTATCAAGAGTTTTGAGAGAAATTGTGTTCACAGGGGAAAGCCAAGTTTCTGTTGAAGCAATTGTGGTGGATGTAGTATTAGAAGAAATGGTAGAGGATATAGGAGAGTTTATGGAGAGCGGAGTGAGGATTCCTAAAGACACTATGGAATGGATAAAGATGAAGGAATAAGAGTAGGCAGTGGGGTGAATTGTTTGTATCTAAGACAGTGAGACTGAGTGAAGGAAACTGGTATTATGGGTGTTCTACATTGTCATTTAGAGAATTAGTTGGCCCCAAACGTCTAAATGCGATTGTTTCTTTTTATATCTTTGTGCCTCCCAGATATTTTTTTTCCTTTTGCTGAGAGATCATGAGTAGAAAGATTCTTTCTTGACTGGAATTACATCACCATATATTATCTCACTTTGACTTTGAGCATTCCCTTCTTATTCAGAATGTTTGAGATATGTAACATTCACTCTGTTTCTAGAGTGTTTCTCTTCCTCTAAGTTCACTTTGTTTCTGGATCAAGTGTCAGGCTATTGGTTCTCCTAGAGCAGGCATCTCCTACTTGGTTCCCTAGTTGGAGTCCCTAGACTACCTTCTAGACCAATCTTTAGGTTATGGGATACTCATATAGGAAAGAAAGAAAAAGGAAGGAAGGAAGGAAGGAAGGAAGGAAGGAAGGAAGGAAGGAAGGAAGGAAGGAAGGAAGGAAGGAAAGAGGGAAGGAAGGAAGGAAGGAAAGAAAGAAAGAAGGAAGGAAGGAAAGAAAAAGGAAGGAAGGAAGGAGGGAGGGAAGGGAGGGAGGGAGGGAAGGAGGGAGGAAAGAAGGAAGGAAAGAGGGAAGGAAGGAAGGAAGGAAAGAAAGAAAGAAGGAAGGAAGGAAGATGAAACTTCCATGAATGAGAAGGAAGATCTGAGCTTGTCATATACAGTGTTGCAAGAGTTCTTCCTTAAGGGAGTGATCCACTCATACACAAAGCACCCCGTCATCTGTAGCCTCAGTAAATATCTTCTTATTTAATAGCTACAGGATATTCAAGTCAATTTAAATTAATCAATTAACTCTATGCCTTCTTCTTTGTGAGCATTGCCCGTTAAGTATAGATAGACTATATGGAATGTGGAATTTGGAAAGAAGGACTTTGATAATGGATGTGAACACCTAAAGAATTTTGATGGAATATTGTGATATTTATATAGCCTAGATATGCTCACACTATCTTTGTCCTAACCTCTTCACAAGTGAGCATGTTGGGTCCCTGAGAGTGGCTGGCTTTCTCCCTCAGGGTTCTAGTGTTCCATCATACGTGGTTGGGGGTATCTTTATAATGTGGTCAGCTTAAGTTCCCATTCTGGTCTGTTCCTTTCAGCATCAGTCACTAGTACCAGTCAGGATCTTTCCTCTGTCATTGATTGACTTAGTCACTTATGCCCATTAACATCAATAAGCTTCAACAAAGGGATTTTTACTGAAAAGATAGCAATGTTAGAGGTACAAAATCATCCCCCCCAAATGAGGGTTACACTCTTTCCTCTACTACCTCAGTCCTTAGGGAGAGCAGACTCAAACTTAAAATGGTTGCCACAAAGCATTCACGTCACCGTAGTCATTTCTGAATGTGGCATTCATGCTGGATGAGTTACTCCCCTGCCACAAGAAATGGCATCTCGTTGTGCATCCACTGCCGACCCAGTTCAAGTAGATTGCTCCTTGAGGCTATACTCTTCACTGAGCTTGGCTACCAGTAATCTTTGGTGTGGACTGGAGTTCCTGGGCTCTCCCTGGTGACTCTTTCAACCTTTTACAACTCAGGCTTGTTAGCTAGCTTATTCCATCTCCAATACTCCGTCACCTAAAATCAGGGGAAAATAGACATAACAGAGACAGAAAAACAGCCAAAATAGCCCATGGCCATAAGTGGCCTTAGTTGGGAAGAGTAAGCCTTTAGAACTCCTTTCTCCCTACCTGGAGGCTTACAGCAATTCTTGTTTTGATCACCACCAGGAAAAGAGTGAGAAACAATTATTTGAGCCTTTTGTATTCATGGCTAGTTCTAGCTCAGCAGCCAAACAAAAAGTTCCTTCTTCACTGTGTTATAACCGGACAGGAAACAGTAACAGAATACCTGGGCGTGCCCTTAGGTAAAAAGCAGGGTCCTCCATTACACATCAACACACCCAACCTCCACTTGGGTAGTAGGCAAAGCAGCATGGAGGCTCCATAGATGGGACTCCCATTGACTCACTCTCCCCCATACCCATATTACATCTGTAAACTAGAAATCCAGAGATAAAAAAGGGAAAATTTGGAAGAAATTCCAACCACCCTCAATGTTTATTTAGTGCTCACTGTGCAAGGTGTGACATTGTATATACTGTGATACAGTGGGAAGCATGCTAAATTTGGAGTCAAAGGGCCTTGGTTCAAATCCCAGCTCTGCTACTTACCGTCTCTATGACCTTGGATAAGTCCCTTACCCTCTCTGGGTCTCAGTTCCTCACCTGTAAATTGAGGAGTTTAGATAAGATGACCTTTATTCTACTTCAAATCTAAGATCCTATGATCCTCACACTCCGTCATGAAATCATTTTCTCCTCTTCTTTTATCTGTTGTCATTTTCACTAGGGGAGAAGGCTCTTGTCTCCATCTTGGCTTCTGATAGCATAACTTTGGCATATACAACACTGCATATGCAACATTCAGAAATGAACATGGCGAGGTGAGCGCCTTACAGCAAATGTTTGGAGTCTGAGGTCCTTGAGATCAGGAACTGCCTTCCTTTTTGTTTGTACTTTTATTCCCATCATTTATCACCCTATGAGGAAGGTACTATTATTATCTCCATGTTTATAGTCAAGGAAACTGAGGTTTACAGAGAATTAAGAGACTTGCCCAAGTTCATACAGCGAGTAAGTACGTGAGTCCATATTTGAACTCAGGTCTTCCTGACTCCAGATCCAGCGTTCTCTTTACTGCACTATAGTTTTTTGTTGCCTTCAATAGAAATAGAGAAATGTGTTGTTGTTTTTAAAAGGTAGGTTTAAGGAGGAAAGATGGTGAATTCCATTCTAGACATGCTGAGTTTGAAATGTCTCTGGGACATCCAGTTTGAAATCTTTAATTGGCAACTGGTGAAGTGGGATTGAAGGTCAAGGGCTGAGGCTGAATATATAGATCTGGGAGTACAGATCATCATAGAGATGATCATTAAATACATGGAAATTGATCAAGTCTCCAAGATAGAGAATATAGAGAGAGAAGAGTAAGGGGGCTAGCACAGAATCTTGGGGAACAACCACAGTTGAGGGATGTGATCTGGATGATGAATTTTTAAAGAATATCGAAGTCCTCTAGTTTAAGGACAAGAATTGGGGAGGAGAGGAAGAGAGTGAGGAAGCTGCTGAATTACTTGAGACAACATGAATTACTTGAATGACATGGATTTGGATGTTGGAAGTAAAGGTGCTGGGCATGAGGGAGGCCAGCTTGGAGCATATTATTCCTAAAATCTAGGTGTGAGATGAGCAGAACTCAGCTAAGGAATTGGTAATGGAGAAGCGGAGACCAATACTACAGGTATTTTAAATGGAGAATAAGCAGGACTTAAGTTATCCTACATAGTAGATGAGGGAGAAAAATGAATCAAAGATACCTTCAAGGTTTTGAGCCTTGGAGATTTATGGAAAAAATCAAGGAAGCTTGGAGGAGAAAGGCTTATCTGAGGAGAAGGAATATATTTTATTTTGGACATCTTGAGTGTGCAGTGAAGGTATGACATTCATGTAGAAATGACCAATCAAGCTCTTGAGGATAAAGGGACTCAGAAGAGAGACCAGGGTTGGAGATATAATCTTGGAAACCATTCACACAGAAGTAATTCTTAAAACCACAAGAAGGATGTGTTCTCTGAGAAAGGGAATCCATCAGTCCAATCAACAAGCATTTATTAAGTGTCTACTGTATGTGGTTCACAAAGCTAGAAGCTAAATACTCCATTCTCTCAAGGACACCTTACATTCTGATGAAAACGTAAAAAGAGACTAGAGAAAGGAAAAGACTTGACCTTGAGAAATTCCAGTAGTTAAGGGGCCAGAGGAGGATAAACAGTGTCCTAGGAGCCAAGGAAGAAAGAAGAGAGGGTTTCAAGGAAGAAGCAGTGTCAGAGGCAAAAAGTCAATGGGCATGAGAATGGACGAAAGAACACAACTTGAAGGCACAGATTAGTGTTGAAAGAGCACATTTTGTTCAAGTGATAGGGAAAAAAGTCAGATCACAAGGGTTAAAGAGGAAGGAATTGTCTGCAGGATGTGTGGACAATTTCTCTGATGTTTACCAGCCATTGACTTGTATTTATTTATTTATTTTTGGTAAATCATGGGGACAGTATGATCTGAAGCATTTATTTTGGCTACCTTACATGACTTTTACCCTTTGCCAGTTTGCTCTTCTCATCACCTGAGGGACCAAACCCAGATGAACTCTAATAAGTATGCCTCTGTTTCCTAGGGAGTGGCTTCTCTTTAAACCCTCATTATTGGAGATTTTTATCCTGCTTCGGGGAAGGATTAGTAAGGACTCTTCAAGAAAACAGTTAAACCTGTCAGACTTGTTAGTTTCTAATTTTTGATCTGTAACCTGAAGCTTCTCAAACCTCTTTGTGATTTTATAACTTTACTTACTGCCCAGAAAACAGGAGACAGGAAAATTGTCCCTTTCACTTGGTTTGGGGGCTTCTGCTAGGTTTTAGGCATTAATAGTTTGAATCTCAATCTTAAAGGCACCAGCCAAAGAGTATGCAAGGATTTCAAAAACAATTGGGGGGATGGAGAGTGGTAGCAGTTGTAGAAAATGTTCCAATAAGCTTGTTCATTTTAGCTAGTTTAAAAAAAGACAAAAACTACGTATTTTATTGTTCCTTTTATCCAGAAAAATCTTTAATGACCCTTCCTATGACATTGTGCAGTATGTGAATGTGTGTGTGTGAGTGTGTGTGTATGTGTATGGTATAAATGTATGTATATGTGTGAAGGGGTGTGAGTATATGGGTAAGTGTGAGATGTGTACGTGTGGATAGATGTGTGTGTGTGTGTGTGTGCGTGCGTGTGCTTGAAAGCACAAAAATTTAGTGGACCTATTTCATTAGTGCTAGGATTCTGTTTTCCTTTACTGAGGCTTATTTTGGGCAAAGAGTAAAGCTCAAAGTTCTCAGGAATATTTTAGCTTTCCAACCTCCCATCCTCCACTCCTCCCCCTACTTTTTTTGGTTTTGTTTCTAAATGGCCTCTTTCAATTATATAGTACTTAAACCAAATAAACTGTCTACCCTGAAGTTTTGTCTTCCGCAATTTGAGAAGTTTGCATTTCTTACCTCACACCTCCTCATTTCATCACATTTTTGGTCCTTGTTTTTTGCCCAGTTCTTCTGGCCTCCCAAGCAGCATCAATGGACTCAGAAGGGGCCACCCACTCTTTGGAGAGAGATGGGTTCACCTGCGTGCTGAAGCACTGATGGAGATCAGCACCTGTGCCAAGATGCCATAGAAAAGATGCAATATTTGCTTTTCCTTTCTGCTTATGAGGAGCCAAAAACCCATGAGAAAGAATAGAAGGTTTAATGTTCTTCTAAAAACCAATTCAGGCAAAAGTGGTCATGCTTTCTGAAACCTGTCAAGTCACATTAAGTGGCAGAGGCACAAATTCTGAATGCCAGTTGCAATTACAAAACAGCATGCAATGGTTCCTGGGTACAGTATTCTCCTCTCCCTCAATCCCTTTATCCTCAAAGATAGAAGGGCACAAAATGTTTATCTCTCTTTGCCACCCAGTGGTCTAAGTGTTCAATAGCTCTGCTCTTCATACAAATGATGAAGGGCTATTTGTTCTTATTATCATTAATATGCTTATATTATATATTTTGAGAAGCAACTTGGCATAGGGGAGAATGGTGGACTGCCTTCGAGTTAGATTGACCTGGATTCTAGTCACACTTCTGACACATGTTGGCTCTGTGAGAGTAGGTGAGGCAAGCCACCAGACTTATCAGCACACCCAAGCAGTCTCAGAAGTGAGCTGCCCTGCTTTGTTGGTGAAGGGAGCTTCCACAGTGGGAGATCCTTACATGGAAGCTCTGTCTCTGATACATTCTGACTGAGTAACCATGGGCAGCAAGTGTCAGAGCAAGGGACTGGGAAAGTTTGCTTTCTTAACATTCCCTACACCAGTGAAAGCACAGGTCCAGACAATCTAATCTATCTCCATCTATCTATCCATCTATTTATTCCTCTGTTCATCTTTTTGTCTATCAATTTGTCTTTCCATTCATCCATCTGTCTGTCTATCTATTCATCTATGTCTATCTGTCTGTCTTTCTCTGTCCATTCATCTATCCATCTATCCGTCTCTCTTTCTCTCTCTCGCTGTCTCTCTCTCTCCCTCCCTCCCTCTCTCTCTCTGTCTCTCTCTCCCTCTCCCTCCCTCCCTCTCTCCTTCTCCCTCCCTCCCTCTCTCCCTCTCCCTCTTTCCTTCCTTCCCTCCCTCTCTCCCTCTCCCTCTTTCCTTCCCTCCCTCCCTCTCTCCCTCTCTCTCTCTTTCTCCATCTGTGTGTGATTCCATTGGGATAGAGACTTCTCAGTGAGGAACATTCCTCTACCAAAATGTGCTTTAGCTCCTCATAGGTCCACAGATTTGGAGCTGGAAGGGACCTCAGAGGTGACCAGATCTGCCCTTCTCATTTTACAGAGGAAAAGACTGAGTCTCACAGAGGCGCAGTGAGTTGCTCGGGGTCACATAGCCAGCACATCTGAGGCAGGGTTCAAACCCACATTTTCCTGACTCCAAGCCCAACATTTTATCCGTGATGCCAGACTTCTTGTCTGTAGATCTTCTCTCTGCCTAGAGGCCCAGCCATCCGTCTATACCTCTTTATGCCTATCTACATCCATCTACCTAGATATCTGTCTAGCTGTCTTTCTTTCCATAAAGGCAACATAGCAAAGTGTATATAGAGCTGCATCAGGAAGACCTGGATTCAAATTCTGCCTTTGCCACTAGCCCTGTTTCCCTCGCTGATGAAATCCCAGAACCTGAGCTTATGTGCATATCAATATAATAATGCTAATAGACTTTAGGCCCTCATGACCTCTCACTGACCACCTGACTGGTCTTCCAGCTTCATCTTTCCCCAGTCCAATCTATCCTCCACTCAGCTGCCATGGCACTTCTTTTAAAAGCACCTCCCTGCTCCCTGTTGCTTAGAGCATCACATGGAAACTCCTTTGTTTGGCATTTAGAGTCCTTTGCCCCCAAGCCTTTCCTCCCCTTCAGATCTCCCTATGCGGTGCTGCTCTCCACACATTCTGTGCTCCGGCCACAAGCCCACTTGTAGTGTCTACAACAGGATCCTTCTCTCATTTCTGGGTCTCTGCACTGTCTAGTCTCCAGTCCTGGAAGGCTCTGCCCCCTCACCTATGGTTCTTACTTTCCTTGGCTCCCACAAAGATACAGTTCAACAGGCATCATCGTCATTAACAGTTATACATAATGTATTGATGAAAAAAGCCAGCCTCAAAACCCAGCCAGGAAGACTTGGGTTCAGGTCCCACCTCTGAGATATACGGGCTGTGTGACCTTGGGCAAGTCACTTCACCACAGAGCTCTATGCAACTCTCTAAGACTATGCATATATACTATACAAATCTCTAAGACTGTACATATACTATATATCACCACAGTGCTGTACTCGTCTAAGACTATACATTACAGCTGACCTTCATTGGCAGACAGCTTCCTCATCCAGGAATTCCCTCTACCAGTGACGTACCTATATATGCATGTAAAACATACATATTTACATATATGTTATATGTGCTTATGTATAATAGAGGGACAGAAAATAATGAAATGTAGTGGAGGGAAGAGATGATATATACATATGCATATATAATGTATGTCTGTATACATGTGTATATTTATGTATATATAAATGTGTATATCCATATACACACATATATGTTCAGTCATTTTAGTCGTGTCTGACCCTTTGTGACCCCATTTGGGGTTTTCTTGGCAAAGATACTGGAGGGGTTCTCCACCCCTGGGTTGGATTCAGTCAAAGGGTCACACTTGAGGACTTAGAGGGCTACATGTGACCTCACGGCGACAGGTTCCCCACCCCTGGGTTGGCCGTTTCCTTCTCCTGTGGATTGAGAAAGTATCATGTCTGTGTACAATGTACACATGTCTGTACATACAGTATATGTTCACATGCTCCCTCCCTCTCCCCCACACTACTCTTAGAGATTCTCTTCTCTGCACTAGACTTTAAGAGCGTTCAGGGCAGGGACAGTGTGTTGTTTCCTTGTCGTCTCCCCAATCACTAGCAGCATGTGGGACACACACATAGTTGTTAAAATGAATCTGTTGAATTTGATACAAGGTGGGGGGGAACATTCATTGTGACCCAGCTGAGAAAAGGAAGGAGGTAGCCCAGCCCCTGGTTCCTTTGTAGGTTGGTCTTTATCATATCTTACAATAACAGGAAATTTCCTTCTTATCGGTCACCGTTAACTCCCCAATCTTATCCTGCAGTTCCTTTAAGAGCTAAGTAAACTGAGACCATCTGCCCTTCCTGAGATCAGCCAGTCTAGAAGAGGGCTCAGAGGGGGCACAAATGAATGGATTCTCTTGCAAGTAAATCATCTGAATGAATATTTCAGTTTAATGACAGACTGATGCAGCTGCATTAGAAGTGGGGGTGATGACTAGGAAATGCACCACCTAGTGACTTGTGAAAATCCAGTTTAGAAGGGCTCTCACGCCTGCTGGAGATATTTGATATACAAAAAATCCAGGTGGCTGCTCATTACTTTACAGGAAAAGAGACTCAGAGTGAATGGCCAAAAGCCATTTCTTAGGTTTCCATTTTGGACGAAAAGGCAAAGCAAAACCCCTCTCCAGAAACCCAAGCCCCAGTGCCTCCCCAACATACCAGCTGGGGGGAAACTTGTTGTTTGTTCTTTGTTCTCAAAGAGGACCATGACATCAGGAAAGTGATGTCTTGACTTGCAAGTGAATTGGATTTAAGTAAGGAAGGACCGTGCAAAGTCACCAGCCTCACTCATTTGAAATCAGTCTGGAAAGCAAGGCTGAAGTTAGCCAAATGCTAAGCAAAGGATTTGGTATTCTTCCCCAGGAGCAATAGGGAGCCATGGAAGTTTCCTTGGGAGAAGAGTAACAAGGTCAGATCTCATAGCTATGTGGAGGGTAAATTGGAGAGGGAGAGAGGCTGGCAGTTGGGAAGACCAATTAGGAGGCCAATTCCAGTATTTCCAATAGATGAGGTCTTGAATAAGTCAAGTCAATAAGCACTTATTAAGCCCCTACTGTATGGCAGACACTGTGTGAAATGCTGGAGATAAAAAGGAAAATAAAATAAAAACATGTACTCATGGTTCTCAAAGAGCTCACAGCCTAATGAGGGAGACAACATGCAAACAACTATGTGCAGCCAAGGTGGGGAGAGGGTGATTGGAAAAATCTGAGAGGAAGATACTAGCATTAATGGGGGATCAGGAAAGACTTGTCATAGACGATAGGTTTTTAGTTGAGATCTGAAGGAAGTTGGGAGGAAGGGAGAGGCAGACAGACAGACTGACACACACACACACACACACACACACACACACACACACACACACACACAAAGAGAGAGAGAGAAACAGCAAGAAAGCCACTGTCACTGGATCACAAAGTACATGGAGGGGAGGAAGGTATAAGAAGACTGAACAGGTAGGAAGGGTTCAGCTTATAAAGACTTTAAAAGCCAACAGAGGATAGAGAAGGGAATGGATGTAACAGATTTTGTGGGGGTAGAATTGAGCAGACTTGGGAACTGACTGGCTGTGGGGCAGAGGGAGAAGAGGATGGTCTATGTTCTGGACCAAAGCTGTCCAGGACCACATGCCCTCCCTCCCCACCACTTTCTGCTGTGCTCCAAACTGGGCTTAGACCTTGTTGTCCTTCCCTGGCCTGCTAATCCCATCATTTGCCATTTTGATGACTATCCTAGTGATTTCCCAATGTGGTCATGGGGGAAATCAGATTTAGCAAGACCTCTTAGTTTAATTTCACTACCTCTCTGCCAGTGCCAGATTGTTCCCTGAGATTATCCTCCAGAACAGTAAGTTCTAATTAGTTTTCCCATTGAAAGTACTTTTCCTTTATTTCCAGACATTCAGCATGACAGCCAAAGACAGCAGGCCAGTTTGTGAAACTCCCGGGCATTTGTGGGGCAAGGGTTAATTTATCTGATGAGAAGCTGGTTGATATCTGAGCTGATTAGCTTGCACACCATCCAATCAAATAAGATAAATAATGGCAGCTCATATTTACTCTGGGCTGCCAGGTTTGCAAAGGGACTCTTCAAGTCCTAATGCAAGGTACTACAAGTGTGATCATGCCCATTTTACAGATGGGAAAACCAAGGTTCAGAGAGAAAAAGTGGCTTGCCCCTATTACTGAGCTCCTAAGTGGATCAGAACCTAGACTTGAACCCAGGTGCACCAACTCCAAATTCAGGGGCTGAAAAACCTAAGATAAGTGAGGAAGTGGTAAGGGAGGAATCTCCTGATTCAAATGATTCCAACCTGGGATACTGAGAGAGCCATGGGTGTGATTGCTGGTCTGTCACCCTGATCACCTAGGAAGCAATTCGTCAGCCAACAAATATGTATTAAGCCCCAACTGTTTTCCAAGTACTTTGATAGGTGCTGAGATTTTAAGACAAAAGTGAAGCAGTCTGTGACCCTGTGGACCTTGTGATCTAGCCAGAGGAAGTAACATGGATGTAGAGGGCAGCCCCCCAAAATCTTTGTGCTCCACTAAAACTTTAAGTCCTGATTAGTACAAGTAGTGAATCCCATTAAGTGGTTGCATTATCCAGATTGGCACTACAGATTTCCATTGGGCTGGAACATGTAATTACAATCTCAGATAACACAAATTCAAATAATACAGCCACTTGCTCACAAGTACTAATGGGGACTTAACTGCATATACTAAGGAGGTACGAGATGATTTGGAGGGGGAACCTCCAAAGGATGGGGAGGGAATCAGGAAAGATCAGGGAGGCCTCATTTAACTGAACCTTGAAGGAAAGCAAGGATTCTCTGAGGTGGAGGCAAAAAAGGCATGGGGTACTGCTTGTGAAAAGTCAGAGACCAGAGATGGAGCACCATGGATGAGGAACAGTTAGAAGGCTGGTGTGAAAGGACCATATGGTGTGTGAATGGGAGAAATCTACAGTAAGGCTAGAAGGGTAGAATGGGGCCAGGCTAGAAAGAGCTTTAAATACCCAATGAAGAGTTTGTATTTGACCCTGGAGGTGACAGGGAGTCACTGGAGTTTACTGACTAGGAGAATGACATAGCTTTGTACTTTTGGAATAACAATTTGGCAGCTGACTGGAGGATGGACTGGAGTGGGGAGAGATTAGAATTAGGGAGGCTGACTAGTTTGTCATTGTTCAGTTGTTTTCATTCATGACAAACTCTTTGTGACTCCATTGGGGATTTTCTTGGCAAAGACACTGGAGTGGTTTGCCATTTCTTTCTCCAGTTCATTTTACAGATGAGGAAACTGAAGCAAACAAGATTAAGTGAATTGCCCAGGGTCACATAGCTAGGAAGTGTCTAAGGCTGGATTTGAACTCAGTTCTTTCTGAGTTCTCTATGCACTATGGCACCACTTAGCTTCTCTTATGAAGTAGTATTTATTCCAGTTCTCTGGGTGAGTGGTGGTGAGGACCTGGACATGGGTAATGGTTGTGTGAATGGAGAGAAGGAGACACACAGGAGAGACGTTGTGGAGACAGAAAGCAAAAGATTTCTCAATAAATTGACAAATAAATAACCTGTTAGTAAACAGATGAGAATTACATCAAGATTGCAATCCTGGGGTCTCGATGCCTGGTGGGACATCTTTTCTCACTGACTCCTTTGTCCTTATTTTCCATTCCAGGTAGCCAGGCATCTCCTATTCCTACCCACATTCTGAAGAGCTCACCCTCTGACCGGCAGCTTAACCAGCTAGCCAGGAAGCTGGGCCCCGAGTGGGAGCCCGTCGTGCTGTCCCTGGGTCTGTCCCAGAGGGACATCTACCGCTGCAAGGCCAATCACCCTTACAACGTGCAGTCACAGATCGTGGAGGCCTTTGTCCAGTGGAGGCAGAAGAACGGAAGCCAGGCGACCATCCAGAGCTTACAGAAGGGCCTGGTGGCTGTGGATGTAGACCCTTCTGTGCTTCAGCATATGTTAGAGTAAACCTCCTCTGTCGTCACCACGAATCCAATGTGTTGAGCCGTTAGACTTTTCTGCAAGGCAGGTGTCTTAAAATGTTTTCTTAATTATCTATAGATGAAATGGGATGAGGGTCTCAACTTCACAGCTTACTTTTAAGGCTGAACTTAGGGGATCATAGCTGTTTACTGAAATATTCATTTTTTTTAATTGCATGAGGCAACGATTGATTTTTGACTCATTGAGAAATCACTGGGTTGTTTTTTTTTAATGCCATATTCTTGCAACAAATATAGACGCTCTGTATTCCAGACATACTCTTTAAATTGGCTGGGAATGGAACCGTGATACTTTATAATTATAATATTATCATTAATAAGTGTTACTTTCATCAATAAAAAAATGACTTGCATAACAAGTCCTCCCCCAGAGGTCATTATTTATTTTTTTTCTCCTCCTTAGACTGACGAGGTTAAGTATGCAAAATTACCCTAGCTAACGAGGCCTCAAGAGAGATTGTGTGGTGTAGAGCATAAAACGATGGCCTTGGAGTCTGGAAGACCTGGGTTCAAGGCCTGCCATATACTGTCTGTGTGACCTTGGGAAGGTCACTAAAATCTATCAGTTCCTCCAGGGAATTCTGTAAGATTATAAATTGCAGAGGACGTACTGGTCTACATAGGTAGAAAGAGATCCTGCACTCAAGAAAATCGCAGATCCAGTCAAGTGGAGTAGATAGCAGTTATTCAATCAACAAACATTTATTAGATGCCTCCTATGTGCCAGCTAAACTGTGTGACCTTGGGCAGATCACCTTCCCTTTCTCACCCCAGTTTCTTCATCTGTAAAATGAATGGGTTGGACTTGTCAGGTCTAAGGTCCCTTCTAGCTTTACATCTATGATCCTATGAGATATCATACTTGGCACCAGAGATACAAAGGCAAAAATGGGACAGCCCAGGCCCTCAAGGAATTTACATCCTGGAGGGGTATGGGAGCAATAGGTAGAAGGTAAGTAAATACAAACAAGTATCACAGTGGATAGAGCCCTGGGTTTGAACTCTGGCACCTCCCAAGTTCAAATCCTGCCTCATATACTTCCTAGCTGAGTGACCCTGGGCAAGTCAGATGTTTCTGCCTGCCTCAGTTTCCTCATTTGTAAAAAAAATAGCATCTACTTCCCAGGGTTTCCATGAGGATTAAATGAGATAATATTTGTAAAGTGCTTTTCAGATCTCTATCAATGCTATTATAACTGTGACATTGGACCTGTTTTCTGACTGCAGAAGGAAGCCCAGGTGTGGTCTCTATATTAGATGTCGGAGAGTAGGGCTCTCTGCAAAGCCTGGGGTCCATGGTCAGGTTCTGGCATGCACTCATGCCACTGTACAAAGGTTACTCAATCAAGTGCCCTGCAGTTACTGGTGAGGAACAAAAGGACCATGGTCTGTTGTTAAAATGCTAAGCATTGAGGTTTTGCTTTGCACAGGTGTGGCCAACCCCCACCTTACATTTATTAAGTGTTCCTGTCTAGTGTTTGGCCCATTTGCAAAGCATCTTCCCATTTGTTAGTTCACTGGAAGCCTATGATGACCCAGTGGGGTAGGCAGAACAGGGATGGATGTCTCTGTCTCCATCTTACAGAAACTGAGGCTTAGATATAGTGACTTAACCAAGGTCACATGGCTAAGACTTGGCAGAGCTGGCCCTATACCCCAAGTCTTTGGGCTCCTAATCCAGTGTGGTTTCCTACCATCAATGCTTCTCTCATATACTAATCAAATTTTAAAAATAGTGTATGGTATGAGCAGTGACTTCAGTCATCTATTCCATTTATTAAAACCTACTTTATACCAGGCACTATGCTAGGCACCGGCAACACAAAGACCAAACCCGAAGAGTACTCGCCCTTGAGGAGCTCACGTTTAACTAATCTAAAGAAGGCTGCAATAGGAGGGACTATGTTTCAGCCTCATTTGTTGTTAGGTTTGAAAATGTGTCCTCATCAGGATTTGCTTGGGCCTGATCTCCTTGAGAGAGGAAGAGATAGAAGTTGCAGTAACAATTAGGTATCACATGTACCTTCCTGAAAATTGGGGACAATATCATTCCTGGCCCCAACAGCAATTGAAATCATCTGAGGAGATAAATGTTATTTCTCTGCCTTTCGATGGTAAACATCCTGAGGCCAGGGATGATCCTTTCTGCCTTCTCTGAAGGAAGATGGGCTGTAGTATGTGTGTGTGTGTGTGTGTGTGTGTGTGTGTGTGTGTGTGTGTTCAGAAGAGGCTAACTTCTAACGCTATTCTTCAGAAGGCTGAAAGGACACCATTTAATAAAAGGAAAACCAGATCTAGGGCCGTGGTGAGATTCCTTAATTAAAAAGGGATTGTTCACAATGACAGGTTCACTAGCTCACCTTCTTCTCAGTTCTCTCTTCTTTTCAGTTGTGTAGAGCTGGCCTCTAATCCAGGATGTGCCACAGCTCTCATTGGTATGGTTGTGTCCTCCTGTCATCTTGTCCTCCTTCTACTGAGTCTCAAATAAATTGTTCCCATTCACTCGAACCCTCTATTTTTGTTTCTTTGATGTTTATCCTCTCGGGTTTGGGGTGGAGCTTTGGCGGGTGGTCCTTTGTCTTCAGCTGCTCTATACTGTGCCTGTGTGTGATTGAAAATGGTAACAACAGCAGCTTACATTTTTATGGCAATTTAGAGTTTACAAAGTATTTTCCCGATGGGGTTGGAATAGTGTGGTGCAAGAGTGCTCAACTTTGAGTCTGGAGATCTGAGTTCAAAATCCATCTCTGTCACTTTCAATTAACCTTCCTGGGCCTCAGTTTCCTCATCTGTAACATGGACAGCTTGGACTGGATGAGCTCTGAGGCCCCCTGCCCCCCAGCTCTAGACCTTTGATCCTGTGATGCCCCTGAGTTAGGTAGTGTAAGTATTATTCCCACTTCACGGGTGAAGAAACTGAGGAACTGAGACATAAAGTAACCCATCATAGTTAGGAAGTATGGAAGCCAGGATTTCATCTGGATCTCTCCTAATTCCAGGTGCAGTGTTCCCTCTTTACTGTATTGTGTTACCTCTCCCAGCTAGTGTAGATCAAACCTGATCTGAGGGCATTTATGGAGTTAATCACTCAATCTGCAAATCTTCCTGCAATAGCATGCCAACCTTCTCAAGAAAAGATCATTTACAGTGAAGCACCAGTATTCAATCTGTCAGGAGTGAGAGGCATCAAACTGTTTGAATTTAAATGCCTATTTTTAAAAACTGGACCTGTGATTTCATCAGTTTAGGGAGCTCCTGCAGAGGAATGCTGTCTACCAATGCAATCTTTTCTGCAATCTACAGCCTTGGAGTGTTGCCTGGTGCACCGAGAAGTGAGGAGACTTACCCAAGGTCACACAGTCAATATGTGACAGAGAGAGTACTTGGGCCCAGGCATTCTCGACTCTTAGGCTGACCCTCTGTCCACCAAGCCAAGCTGGTTCTGAGCAACGCATCCCTACTTGTCCAAGAACGAAGACAGAATCATGGTTTTAGATTTCAGAATTGTGAGCAATCTTAGCCATCATCTAATCTAACCCTCTCATTTTCCCGATGAGGAAACTGAATCCAAAGAAGTATGTGAGAGCTGAGATCTGAACCCAGGTCTTCCAGCTCTAAATCTCTGGCTCTTTCTTTCTGTGCCCATTCCTAGCCAAGATTCAAAGATCGGAGAGAATGGTGGTTTACAAAATTTGCCTCACTTTCTCCTTGTTAAGGGAGGTGCCATATAGCACCTGCTGCTGTCACAAGGGTATTGGTTCAGCTCCTGCCACAGGGGAAGTATAACAAGTCATCTGCCACCAGGAAAAATCAGCTAGAAGGTTGGCTCTGGCCGCTCTCCATGAGAAGATCCTACTTTTCCTTGGTCATTCATTATAGCTTTTGCCATGGTGAGATGCAAAGGACCTTTGTTCATGGCCAGTCCCCAGTGGCAGTTGTTTTCATTGGGCTGAGAGATTCTGTTTGGGCTTATACCCCCACATTCTGGGTAGCTACAGACACACGTGGACCTGAATACCAGAGCCATGGAGAAATCTACTCTAGTAATTTTTTCTTTTTTCCTTCCTGTAGTCAAGTTTACTACAAGTTTACTCAGTGTAATCCAGTTCAAGAAATATTTATTATGGACATTGTCATCATCCTCATAGCTCACATTTATACAACACTTTAAGGTTTGCAAAGCACTTTACATCTGTTATCTCATTTGTGATCTTAGAGCAACTCAGGGCTGTACGTGTTATAATCATCTCCATTTTACAGAAGAGAAAACTGAGGGTCAGAGAAGTTGAGATGTATACAGCTGGTAAAGGTCTGAGATGGGATTTGAACCCAGGTATTAGGATAATAAGATTATGGAGCTAGAGCTAGAAGGGACCTCAAAGATGATCCAATCTCCTAATTTTTCAGGTGAGGATACTGGGGAGGCCCCGGCCACACAAATGGCAAGTGACCATGGCAGGAATTGAAACTAGGTCTTCTTGACTCCAAGTCTAGTATGCTAGCCACCATGCTTGCTTCCTTAATGCAAGGGCCTCCAGAAAGCCAATGGTGGGCATGTAGATATGCAATTTAGCAGAATATCTATATCAATAGACAGACAGACAGACAGATAGATAGATAGATGAGAAAGATAAATAAATGAGAAAGAGAGGTAGATAGGCAGGTGGCTAGATAGATGAGAAAGACAGATAGATGGCTACATAAATAGATAGATATCAATATATCATTATCTATATGTCTATATCCCCAAATTGCAATAGGGTACCATAGAAAATATATTAATAGATAGATAATTTGTATTTTATTTCTTAAGCAATGGGGAACCATGGCAATCGTATATAGATTATCTAGCTGGCTAGCTAGCTATCCTGCCAAATGGTACCTTATCTGTCTATCTATCTTTGTCCCTATTTTTTATTTTATATTATTATATTATATATTTTATTTTTTATTATCTTTAATATGTTTATTATGTCCCTATATTTGTTCCCTGTTAAACAGTACCCTGGAATCTGGGTCTCAGGCAGCTAGGTAGTGCAGTATATAGAATGCCTGGTCTGGAGTCAGGAAGACTCATCTTTCTGAGTTCAAATCTGGCCTCAGACACTTCCTAGCTATGTGACCCTGAGCAAATCAGTTAACCCTGCTTGCCTCAGTTGCCTCATCTGTAATATGAGCCAGAGAAGGCAATGGCAAATCACTCTGGTCTCTTTGCCAATAAAACCACAAATAGGGTCATGGGGAGTCAGACATGACTGAAAATGACTGAACAGTGACAACACAAAGAATCTGAGTGCCATAGACATCAAAATATTTATAGTAGCACTTTATGTATTATCAAAGAACTGAAAGCCAGCTCATTGCCTATTATCTGGGGAAGGGTTAAATGAATTATAAAACACAAAGGTAATTGAATATTACTGTATGAAATTATAATTTTACAAGGCAATATTGAAAAGCCAGCATAATTCTGCCAAAGAACCCTGGATTTGAAGACAGATGCCCTGGGCGCAAACCTGTGCACTGATGCTTTATACCTTCCCCTGCTTGGGCCTCAGTTTTCTTATCAATACATGGAAAGGATTAAGCTAGAATCTTTCTAAATTGCCTTCCAAGTTTAAATCTAATGGTTCTGTGATTAATGTGTGAGAGCAGTCTACACAAAGTCCTATGAGAGATTTAAGAAGAAAGAGAGAAGGTATAGATGGGCAATTGGAGAAAACTTCATGGAAGAAATGACATCTGAACTGAATTTTGAAGGAAGGGAATTTCAACAGGGAGAGATGGGGAAGGGAAGATCCATTTCACGCATGGAGGACAGTGTGTGGTGAAGGCTTGGAAACAGAACAGGGCAGAATTGGGAAATAGAGAGCCATTTGGCTTAGCTGAAATGGAGACAGCACAAGAGGGATTAGTAGTATGAGATAAGGCTGGAAATGTAGGCTGGAGCTAGATTGTAGAGGTCAGTTTACATTTTATTGGGTAAGCAAAGGGGAGCCAAAGCAGATTTGGGGGCAGGGGAGATACCAAGTCAGACCAGTGCCAAGTGGAAGATTACTCTGTAAAGAAATAATATAAAGATGACTTTGTGTAATACACAGATGTATAATAGAATAAATTGTATGAAATGATGAATATGAAGAATATAGAGAAGTATAGAAAGAATTATATGAACTGATGCAAAGTGAAATAAGAACAAGGAAAGCAATATACATAATGCCTACAATGATAACAAATCTTAAAACTATAATGATCAAACTTGACCTTGAAGAACAGATACGAGAATGCCCACTTTACTCCTTCCTTTGCAGCTGTGAGTGACCATGGACGTGAAATTACATGTACCCTGTCAGACTTGGTTGATATATTGCTTAGTTTTCCCCTATTGCTTTTTCCTTCTTTTTCGTTATTTTATTTTTGTCATAAGGGATAACTCTCCGGGTGGAGAGAAAATAAAAGATGTCAATATTTTTTTTTAATTACAAGCAACCCAAAGGATAATGGAGGGATGCACAGGGCCATAAGTGGATGGCAAACTATTACCATCCATGACTCATGGGCAACAGGGGGCATACAAGATATCATTGAGAACAGATCCAACCTGAAAATAATAACAATAAGAACTATCACTTATATAACACCTTAAAGTGTGCAAAACACATAACCTCATTTGATTTTCACAAAAATCCTGTTGTTTACAGGAGGAAACTGAGGCAAAGAGGGGTTAAGTAACTTGCCTAGAGTCACAGAGCTAGTAAATGACCTAGGAGAGATTAGAACTCAGGTCTTTGGTGCCAAGTGCAGCACGCGCACGCACACACACACACACACACACACACACACACAAAACTGAGATCTTGTGAGTGAGGGCTAGTAGATGGACAGCCTCCATGCTGACAGGAAACAGGCACAGAAATTCACACAGGCTAGACTTCAGGAAAAGATGAATAAGAAACCACACAGTTGAATTGTGATCTCTGCCAGTGAAAGGAGAATCCATTTCTGCAGACACATCCAGGTATCACAGTGTTTATTCCTCATTGCTTTTTAAATTTAATTCTAAAGGCTGCTTGTTTGCAGCTTTGAATGATAAACAGGACCCTGGAGAACTGAGAAGAGTGTCCTACTTATCAGCATTTACTGTTCCCTCTGAAAAATGTCCTTGAGAGACCCAGTTCAGGGAACCAATTAAATGTTGTTTGTTAAAATTTGGGCAAAATATTTAGTAGGCAATTTGAAAGCCATTCTTAATCCAAGAGATGGGGTATCAGGAGCAGGTTTTGATTTATTTAGAAAACAACCAACCAAGATTCTGAAGTGACCTCTCTGTAATACTCACTTGCTTCCATTTTAATCTCTTTCATCTCTCCCAACTGCCTTTTTTAGTGTCAAATAACAGCATTAATGGAAAATGCTTATTAAGAACAACAAGTGGGGTGGATGTGATCAAATAATTACTGGGCTTTATTTTGGAAGCACATAACTTTCCATCTGCCAATGCACAGGGGATGAAGCAATAGCAGCAAACATTTCCCCTTTGTAGATTTCTGAGATGGGGTTTACCAGTATTCTCTTTCATGGGGAGAGGCCACTTTCCATCCAAGTACCTGGAAGGAATTAGCCTGCCCAATTAGAGAATAAAACTAGAAACCACAAGCTTAAAGCTTGAACTACAGCAATAGGACTTTCAATCCCCGAGCAGTGTATTTGCTGTGATTGGGATCCGTGTGAGCTAGTGAGCTATGGATTCTTTGAGTATCCTACAGATAGGGAGGTGCCATGTTGTAATATGCACAGGAAGATTTGGGTTCAAGTCCTATTCAACCTCACTGGGAGGTCAAAGTGGTAAGAACAGGGGATGGACCCATGATTTCATTGATATAGGAAACTTCCAGAAGAGGAAACTTTGTCTACCAATGCAGGCCAAAATTCACCTCTTCTGCAGCTTGTAGTCAAAGAATACCTTAAAGTGTCATCATTCAGTCATTTTTCAATTGTGTCCAACTCTTCATGACCCCATGTGGAGTTTTCTTGGCAAAGATACTGAAGTGGTTTGCCATTTCCTTCTCCAGCTCCTTTTATAGACGAGGAAACTGAGGCAAACAGGGTTAAGTGATTTCTCAAGGTCACACCTTGGTCATGACCCCATTTGGGGTTTCTTGGCAGAGATATTGGAGTACTTTGCATTTTCTTCTCCAGCTCATTTTTCAGATGAGGAAACTGAGGCAAACAGGGGTAAGTGACTTCCCAAGATCATACCTTGGTCATGAACCCATTTGGGGTTTTCTTGGCAGAGACATTGGAATGGTTTGCCATTTCCTTCTCTAGCTCATTTTTTCAGATGAGGGAACTCAGGCAAACAGGGTGAAGTGACTTGCCCAGGGCTTCACAGCTATTAAGTATCTGAGGCCAGATTTGAACTCATGAAGATCAGTCTTCCTGACTTCAAGCCTGGTGGTCTACTCACTATGGCGCCACCTAACGGCCTAACACGGTAAGTTATAATATATCAATTACATTCACAAAGTTTTCCTCTAACACAAAGTCTCTGATGTCCTCAGTGAGTGAGGGCTACTTTCAGGGAGGTTTTGAGGTCAAAACTAATTTCGTAGTAATGTTAGGACATCTTATTTTCTAATACAATAAATATCTATAGACATAACCCACATAAACAAAAGCTCTTTGGAGAGGGGTCCATAATTTTCAAAAGCGTAAAGAGACCAAAAAGTTTGAAAACCTCTGCCTCAGAGTGCTAAGTAATTTGCCTAGAGTCGGATATCCAGTGTGTAAGAGATAATGTCAGATATGGGATTTCAAACCCAGGCCTGACTCCAAGGCTGGCTCTCTTCCTTATACTATACCTCTCCCCTTGTTTGCATGGGTGTTTGAAGAGCCTCATACCCTTTTGAAATCACAGATCAATTCCAAAAAACAGTGTAAGAAATTGGACACCAGGTACGCTGGTGCCAAAAGTACCCATTATCACAGCCCCAGACTAGCAAGTCTGATGGTCTGGGCAAGCAGTAGAAAAGGCATATTCAAATCAGCTTTTCAAGGCAAATTCAATTTGAGAGGGGCAGGGGAAACATACTGGAATAGAGATCACAGACCTAGATCACTAGGGTCTTTATAGTAGTGAGACCAAGTCCCTAAGCCATCACTAAGACCGTTGCTAAAGAGGCTCCAACAGAGGGAGGGAGCTTGTAGCTAATATAAAAATGAAGAAGAGGAGAGAGGAAGCTGTCCATCTTGGTAGCTTCCCATTTTAACTATGATTATTGCTAAGTAGCTGTTAAACTCAGTTCTTACCACCTATTGAAGAAATATAAGTGCTCTCTAAATTATAGTACCTGGGAGAAAGCTCCTGTCACCCCACCCTATTTCCATGTTTCACATTATACCTTTGCCTCAGTGGCAGTCCTGCTTGGTGGACTCTTACCTAGTAGGATATATCCAAATAACTCTACTGGGTGATACACTGGCTTTGTAAAGTAATAGTCAAGCAATTGGGGATGGGAATTCTCATGATGAACCCTTTAGTCTTAAAAAAAATGATATAAAATACCCCGAACTGGTCTTTCTGTTATTCAGGGCTAATTTGCATATTTTACAGCTCTTGTGAATTTACATCTTGGATTATGTACAGGCTGCTAACACTGGCATTTAAGCATTTGTGGCTGTTTAGGGAGCTCCTCTTAATGGGTCAGGGGGAAAAGGGAGCTGCCATCATTCTTTCAGTTGGTTTTTAGAGGAAGTGGTAACTCTCTCTACACTCCCCTTTGGTGGTAGAATCCAGCCTTGAAGAAAACCACAGTATCTGTGTGGCCTTGGGTAAATAACTTTGCTTTTCAGGACCTCAGTTCTCTCATCTATGAAATGAGGAGATAGAACTAGATCTGAGTTATCAAATATGGAGGGTGCTGCCAGCAACACTCCAGTGTACTCTGGGACCCAAATTAAAACATAATTGGGAAATATTTAACAAAATAAATAAAAATACAATTGAACAAAGACAATATCAACATTTGTTTTTCCAAGTTAATATGGAGCCCACATGGATCCTTACGTACCTTTAGTGGCCCCGTTTGTACTTGAGTTTGACCGGATTGGATGACCTCTAAGGTCCTTTATAGCTATCTATGATCCATTCAGATCCATTCTTCCCATAGCTGCCAAAATCATCTCCCTAAAGTGTGGTGCTGACCAAACCACTCTTTTTCTCAGAATCCTTCCTTGACTCCCTATTGCTTAAAGGATAATTCAAATCAACAAGCATTTGTTACATGGTGGTTATGTTCAAGGCACTGTGCTAGGCACTCAGGATACAAAGACAAAAATGAAACAGCCCCTGCCTTAAGGGAGCTTTCCTTCTACTATGTACAGATGTACACAGATTTTTTAAGCAAAGTAATTTCAAGAGTAGGAGGGTGCTTACAAGTGTGGGGGTAGGATTGTAGGGTATCAAGAAGTCATGACTAGCAGGTGGTTTCTGAGTCTAGCCTTTGAAGGAAGTTAGGGATTCTAAGAGGGTTCAGTGAGCAGAGAAAGAATGTCAGGTATCAATAACCAACAGCAAAGTGAATGGAATGCCGAGCTTGGGGAACAGAAAGGATCACAATTTGGCTAGAACTCAGATAAGCCATAAAGGAGGTTAGAACTAGGTTCCATGAGACAATATAAGCCTTATGGTCCTTCACAATCCTAACTTTCTGGTCATATTTTCACACTTCCCCATCATTCAGTCCACTTTTCAACCAAACTGAACTGCTGGCTAGTCCCTGATCTCTGCCTGGCGCTTCCTACCTCCATCCATTTGCACAGGTTCCTCACCATAGGCAGCTAGGTGGCGCCATAGTGGATAGAGTGTTGGGTCTAAGGTCAGCAAGACTCATCTTCCTGAGTTCAAATCCAGCCTCAGATACTTCCTAGCTTTGTGACCCTAGGCAAGTCATTTAACCCTATTTGCCTCAGTTTCCTCATCTATAAAATGAGCTGGAGAAGGAAATGACAAATCACCCTGGTATCTCTGTCAAAAACCAAACCAAACCAAACCAAGTGCAGTCATGAAGAGTTGGACATGGCTGACAATGGATGAACAACAACTGAATCCTTTCCTAACTCCAGAGGTTTGTTTTTTTATCTGCTCCTAATGACCGGTCCTATTGGAAATGTGAGGCAAATATCCCATGGCAACTGTGGTATACACCCTCCCATGCTCAGGAGAGAACCTAGCTATAGCCTAAAGTTTCTATATCCAAATTGATTGTATATCTAGGGGGAATTCCAGGGTCATGAAATCCAGCAGGCTTCTAGACATTCAGTTAATTCTTGTTCAGTCGTTTGCAGTTGTATTCTACTCTTCATGACCCCACTTGGGGTTTTCTTGGCAAAGACCCTGGAGTAGTTTTCAATTCTTTCTCCAGCTCATTTTACAGCTGAGGAAACTGAGGTAAACAGGGTTAAGTGACTTGCCCAGGGTCACACAGCTAGGGAATGTCTGAGGCCAGTTTTGAACTCACAAAGATGAGTCTTCTGACTCCAGGCCCAGTATTCTATGCCTGATGGCACCACCTAGCTCCCCTCAGTTGATGCTTACTGTTTATTAAAATGTATGGTCTTCCTTCCTAACAACTACTGTTCCAGAGTTTAAATAGTATATGTAACATTCTAGTTTGTGCAGTGGCCTCCATCAGGACCCAACTTCATTATATCACAATCATTGAAATACAGCAAGTTCAAAGGAGATGAGGTTAGCCAATGGGTGGGGGCTGAGAGCTAAATTCTATTGGATAGATTCACAGATACACACACCCCTAGACAAGTGGTGTTAGTCCATATTAAGAGGTACAGATGAAGGATAAATGATCCGGGACTCTTAGCTAATCATAGGAAGCAAGGGAATCAATCAATACTTCCAGCCCATTGGGACATGCATAAACTGCCAGGGTGAGCATGGAACTATCAGGAGGATTATAAACCTTTCTTCTAAGAAGCTGATTATCAATGCCACCTGGTGGCCAAATATCATATTTATTTGCGAATCAGCCATAGCTTCCTTAGAAATTATAAGGCTATTGAGGGAGAAGATGGTTCTATTTTTCAACTTTGTAGCACCTGGCACATTTTTTTTGGTCCAGGCCAAAGATTTCATTGTCATAGAGGACTCCTGGGGTGAAAACAGCTTTTTTTTTCAATGTAGATTGTGAATTATTCTGCAATTTATTTGTAATCAGGGGTATGGCCGATGAGGATCCCACCCTTGGCAGATCCTCATTATGCTGGGCCTACTGTCAATCAACATGGAGGTTTGGTGAAGCCACTTTTGGATATTTGTTACAATAGAACAGTTTTCCTTGATGATTCAGTGTGTGCTGGCATCTAATGACTGCTGCATGGTAGCAAAAGTCTTTCAATGAGCTGCTGAATCAGAAAAAGATGCCAATAGAGGAACACTTCCGTTCTACCCAGGAAGCTTGTGAGGAAGAAAAAGAAATGCTATGAACCTCTATGTGGACTGAGAAGTAGTGATAATAGCAGCAGCCTATGGTAGCTGTCTTTTCTCATCACTCGGTAGCCATGTGGCCATGAACACATGACCCACTATTTCTGTCTTTATGGTGTTTATTACTTCCCAGTTTTGGGTAAGTGAATGTTGGAGGAGGAATGAACCAGGCTATTACCTTGAGAACTTTGAAAACTCAAAAGAGCCACCAGAAGATCAGTAATTGGAGTCTGTATCAAGGTCAGCCAGTGGCTGTAGCAGCTGATCCTGGTGAGGCTCCAACTCTAAGAAACGACCTACTTGACCCCATCAAGTAATGACTTGTCCCCATCAAGTAATGACTTGTCACAGCAGTGTTGTTGAGTCATGGAGTCGTGTTCAACTCTTTGTGATTCCTGGACCATAGCATGTCATTGCTGTCCATGGGGTTTTCTTGGCAAAGATATTGGAGTGGTCCTTCTCCAGTGGATTGAGGCAAACAGAGACTTGCCCAAGGTCACACAGCTAGTAAGTGTTTCAGGACAGATTTGAACTCAGGTGTTTTGGACTCCAGGCCCAGCACTCTATCCATGGAGCTATTTAGTTGCCCCTGACAGAGCAGTACCATGTTCTGAAAGCAAGTAAGGGCAACTTGTCCATTGGCTATATACCACACCCAGAAATGAACTTGGTGTGGTGAACATTGTAGCAACCACTCGATTTGAGGCCACTCTCCCTGAGGATATTGGTAGTAGAGGAGAAAGTGCTCCTAGTTTAGGAGTTTGTCTTTGATATGACTTTTTGTTAAATATTACTTTGTAAGAGCTAATTAATATTAACTGATTTATCGATGTTGAGGAGAGTGAAGCCAGCCAAATTGATATTGGGATGATGTTAGCGGAGTAAAATCTATTGGGGGGAACAAATCAGAACTATCAGTATTACCCTTGGAAAGGATAAATCTGAAGGGAGTAATCTGCCTGTACAAATGGGGTTAAGAAAGGGAGCCCAGAGCCTTGTTGTTCTTTCATTCTCAGTCATGCCCAACTCTTTGTGATCCCATTTGGGTTTTTCTTGGCAGAGGTATTGGACTAGTTTGCCCTTTTCTTCTCCAGCTTATTTCACAGATGAGGAAACCGAGGCAAACAGGGTTAAATGCTTGCCCAGAGTCACACAACTAGTAAGTGTGTGGAGCTGGATTTGAACTCAGGTCTTCCTGACTCCAGGCCTGGCTCTCTGTCCACTGCTCCTCCTCACTGCCCCACCTTGTATATAGTAAGCACTTAATAAAGTTTGTTGGGTGAATTGAATAGAGAGGTCTACGAGGAACCACCTTCAGTTTCTAGACGAATTTTGTGATCTGATTCAGTCTCAACACACAATCACCAGTCATAGCTGGAAACTCAGTCATCCCAACTGCTTATGGCCATGACCACCCAGTTTACCATTGAACCGGGCAGAGAAAAGCATGAATGTCTGTTCTGGACTTTGTTCAATGACTTGGCTGAAGCCATTGATGTCATGCTAATCCGAGTCGCAGTTGACATAAAGCTCGTTAGAACAGCTAACACCCTGGATGGCAAAATCAAGAATCCTGAGGCAGTAAGGTGAGAAGCCAGGGAAAGGCAGTGAAGAGAATGGAGGACCTGGGTTCAAATCCCAGTGTTATCACTTACTGGTGTGACTTTGGATAAATCACTTAACTCTCTCCTAATCTGTGAAATGGCATCGTGAGTGGCTTCATGTCCAAAATGAAGGAGGTCTCATTCTATTCATCCCTTAGGAGTACTGTTCTGAGTACCACATTTTAAGAAGGATGTAGACAAGTTGGCATGTGACCAGAAGAGGGTTATCAGAATTCTGAGGAGACTGGAGACAATGACATATGAAATTGGGGGAAAAAACTGGGTATGTTTAGCCTGGGAAAAAACTTGAGAGTATCCAATAGTTGTCTTCAAGTACAGGGTGTCCCAAAAGTCTTAGTGCAGTTTTAAACTTGAATAACTTCAGAAGTAGGGAGGTAGGCACCATTTTTTTGTTGTTGTTGAGTTGTTTCAGTCATTTCTGACTCTTTATAACCCCATTCGGGGTTTTCCTGGCAAAGATACTGGAATGTTTTGCCACTTCCTTCTCCAGCTCATTTTACAGATGAAGAAATGGAGGCCAACAGGGTTAAGTGACTTGCCCAGGGTCATACAGCTAGTAAGTGTCCAAGGTCAGATTTGAACTCAGGAAGATGAGTCTTCTGACTCCGGGCCCAGCGTTCTATTCACTATGGCGCCACCTAGCTGCCCTCAGCATAAATGCTATAAACTTCCAAAAAGATCTGAAAGTTTGTTTTAAAATTTTAAAATATTGATATATTTAATTTAAATTCAACGCAACCACCATATTGTGCTACACATTGCTGTAGCCAATTTTCAAACTTTGTACGTACAAACTTTCCTCACCTGCTGCTCAGTGACTGAAAGGACTGCATTCATAATGCTTTCACAATGCTAGCCATAAGATCATTCAAAAAGTGAGCTTTTGAGGAATACACAACAGTTTTGATGTGACCACCCTCCCCCAAGAAAAATTCTAATGGAGATTTATCAGGTGACCCAGGCAGCCAAGGAAGAGGACTTCCTCTACCTATTAATGGGTCTCAGAATATCATCCAGAAACGGTCATTTATGAAATGCATAAATTACAAGGTAGCCCATCTTGTTAAAATTAAAATGTATTATTAAAATACGCAAAACCAAATAAGCATTAAAGAAAGTAAAATAAGTAAAGTTTAAATTGCAGCTTTTGTAAGTTTGTATCATTTATGTTGAGGGCAGCTAAGTGGCCCTGTGGATAGAGTGCCTGGCCTGGAGTCAGGTAGAGGTGAGTTCAAATCCAGCCTCAGACACTTACTAGCTGTGTGGTCCTGGGCAAGTCACTTAACCCTGTTTGCCTCAGTTTCCTCATCTGTGAAATGGGGATGATAATAGCACCTACCTCCCAGAGTTATTGTGAGGATTAAATGAGATAACAATTGTAAAGGTATATAGCACAGTGCCTGGCACATAGAAAGCTGTATATAAATGTTAGTTATTATCATAATTATTATTTGTCCAAAATCATATACAGGTATTAAGAACCATCAATCCCTGGGAAACTCTGGGACCCCTAACCTGTCCTGACTAGCAATTTCTCATCACTGCCTACCCCCAAGGTAAATGCCAGGGGATCTCTCCTGTGGTCAGCAGTTTCTAGCTGCGCCTTTTCCAGGACAGAGATAGCTCCAGTGACACTTCTGCAGCCCCTCCCTTCCTGCAGTTCAGCTATTCTGATGACCCTAGAGGGCACCCCAGCTAGGGGCACAGTCAGCGCCTGCCTCTCTTGGCTAGAGACAGCTTAAACCCATCCTGTGGTTTTCCTAGGACAGTGCTGTCACCCTTCAATAAATAATTTGTGAACCACTGTTCCATCTATCTACCTAGCCACCCTGCCCCTGCCACTTTTGAGTGTCTGTGACCCCTGTTTGTAACTCCCCTCACTGCAGGGAGTATTTGAGTGAAACTGCATTTTTCTGGATGGCAATTCCTTGACCTTGAACAAACGCCTTACTTTATTACTTATCACCTTGTGGATCTGAGTTTTTGTACAGGCTTGACCGAGACAACGAGGGGACTTGAACCCAGACCTAGAATCTCAGCTTTAGAGCTGGAAGGAAACATATGGGCCATCAAGTCTAAATCCCTTATTTTACAGATGAGGAAAGCGAGGCCTATAGAGGTTAAGTGACTTGTCCAAGGTCACAAATACCTCAGATGAGATTTGAACTCAGATCTTCATGACTCCAAGTCCAGTACCCTATCCACTATACCACCCCATCTCCCTAAGCCACCCAGAGAGGAAGAGAGAGTTAGATCTAGGAGCACTGGATTTCTCAGACTCCCTGGTAAATACAGGCAGTGATGCTAATAACACGGACATCTGTGACCCGGAAGGATGGAGAGTTGCAAATTGGAAATGTAGCTGCCAAGGCTAAATTGCATTCATTGGTGATGTCATTGCAGCTGGGAAGTTGCCCTTTGCCTTGTGAGCTGCATGATTTCCCTCCCCATCTCTCTCTCCCTCTCTGTCTCTCTCTCTGTTTCTGCCTTTCCTTCCTTCCTCTTTCTCTTTCTATCTGTCTCTCTCCTCTTCCCTTTTCTTTTCATTTTCCTTTTCCCCCTCCTTCTTTCATTCTTTCCTTTCTCTCTCTTTTTTTCTTCCTTCCTTCCTTCCTTCCTTTCTTCTTTCTTTCTTTCTTTTTCTTCCTTCCTTCCTTCCTTCCTTTCTTTCTCTCTTTCTTCCTTCCTTCCTTCCTTCCTTCCCTCCTTCCTTCCTTCCCTCCTTCCTTCCTTCCTTCCTTTCCCTTCTCTTCCTTCCCTCCTTCCTTCCTTCCTTTCTTTCCCTTCTCTTCCTTCTCTTCCTTCCTTCCTTTCTTTTTCTTTCTTTCTTTCTTTCTTTCTTTATTTCTTTCTTTCTTTCTTTCTTTCTTTCTTTCTTTCTTTCTTTCTTTCTTTCTTTCTTTCTCTTTCTTTCTTTCTTTCTTTCTTTCTTTCTTTCTTTCTTTCTTTCTTTCTTTCTTTCCCTTCCTTTCTTCCTTCCTTCCTTTCCTCCTTCCTTCCTTTCTTTCTCTCTTTCTTTCTTTTCCTTCTCTTCCTTCCTTCCTTCCTTCCTCTTTTCATCTTTCCATCTCTCTTTCCTGCCCCGCCCTCACTTTCTCACACACACTCCAGATTTCATTGGTCCTGGAACCTCTGGAGGAAATTCCCTCTAGCAATGTAGACTAGCACCTGCTCAGCAATTTACATTCTTAGACACTTGGCCTCAGGGCCCTGGATGGTTAAATAACTTGCCCAGGGCCACACAGCAAATAACTGTCAGACATGAGACTTGAAAACAGGTTTCTCTCTGACTATTAGGCAATTACCCTACCTCAGTTTGTGTCTCTTTTCTTTTGTTGGTCAGTACATTTAGTCACATCTGACTCTTCATGACCCCATTTGGGTCTTTCTTGGCAAAGATACTGGAGTGCTTTGCTGTTTGTTTCTCCAGCTGAACAGGTGAGGGAACTGAGGCAAACAGGGTTAAGTGACTTGCCCAAGGTAACACAGCTAGTAAGCATCTGAGGCCAGATTTGAACTCGGGGAGATGAGTCTTTCTGACTGCAGGCACAGTACTCTACCCACTGTGCTACCTAGCTGTCCCTCTCTTTGTTTTACCTGGCCTTAAAAAAATCTGTTTCAGTTTCTGAATAAAGGCTCAATCCTCTTTGCAGGATAAGTTTCCCAGGGGAGGTAGTAGTAGAAAGAGCACTGGACTCAGAGTTAATGTTTCTAAAATTCTGTTTACCTCCTTAACTTATTTCTTGTTTATTTTGTGTTTGGATTTATCTAGTTCTGAGAGGGGACAGTTGAGGTGTTCCACTAGTATAATTTTGTTGTCTGTTTCAGGACTCAGAGTTAACGGACCTAAGTACAATTGAGTTAGTCACCAAAAGTCTTAGAGTCTTGGTTTTCCCATCTGTAAAATGGAGATAAGATTTATACTGCTTACCCCACAGGGTGGTCATGAATAAAGTGTCAATTGCAAATCATGATAGACAGAAGCTTTTCTTATTACTTCCTTATACTCTTTAAGCTGAAACACTCCCTTTCTTCTCTGCTTTGGTGGCATCCAGACAGCACATCCACTGTCCTTTTAGAAAGGCAAGCGCTTGCCTCATGCACAAGCATAACCCAGCTGCTCTCCTGGAACAGTCCTGGAGAAGTTAGGTCATGCAGATATGTGCCTGGCTCCAGCTTCCAGGAACTCCTCTGTACCCAATCTCTCCTAAGAATATAAGCTATTCATCGAGTCTCCCTGCAGTGTGGAAATGATGTGAAGCCAATTTTACTTTGTACCCCAGGAAATTATTTCCACCAAAATATTTCTGCCTTCCATCTGCTCAGATCTAGTGTGTCACAGCCCCTGGAAGCCAGATGTCCTCCATTCTCTGCGACAAGGTTCTAGCATCTCCTCTTTCTCAGAAAGCTGGGATCCTTTCATTCCTCTTTATTTTAAAGATTCCCTTTGTCTGCTCTCTAGGATTGGTGTTTGGGTTCCCAATAGGTGCTTGCTTTAGTCTTTAGAAGCAGCAATGCTTCTCCTCTGTATAGAGAAGAGAAAGGCCTGTCTTCTTTAAACTTCAAGGGCTCAAAGCAGATTTTGAAGGAAATTTTTTTCCTCTTGCAAGTTTACCTGGTCGAAGAGCTGTGGGTGAAGACAGCACCTTGGTCACATGTCTAAAATCAAGTGTTGTTCGGTTGTTTCAGTTGTATCTGATTCTTCATGACCCCTGTGGACCTTTGTCCATGGGTTTTCTTGGCAACGATACTAGACTGGTTTGCTATTTCCTTCTCCAGTAACAAACTGAGGTTAAGTGACTTGTCTAAGGTCACACATTTCTGAGGCTGCATTTGAACTCAGGTCTTCCTGACTCCAAACCCAGAACTTTATCCACTACACCACCTAGCTGACTATCATATCAAGTACCAGGAGCACTGAACCTGGAGTCAGGAAGACCTGAATTCATATCTGGTCTCAGACACTTAATAGTTGTGTGACCCTGGGCAAATCCTTCCATCCCTGTCTGCCTCAATTACCTAAACTGTCAAATTAAGATAATAATAGTACCTCTCTCCAGGGTTTTTGTAAAGGTAAAATGAGATCATTTTTGTGGACTGCCTTGTAAACCTCAAAGTTCCTCATAAATGCTGGCTACTGTTATAAGTGCCACATCTTTGATTCTTGAGTCATCTTATCTTTATTGAAATGATGTGACCAAGTGACTAACATCAGGGCAGACAAACAAAGGCACATTTGCATCCCCGACAACTAAAACACATCTGGAATAATTGTGAATATAGATCAGCTGCCAGTGAATTGTTAAATGGAAAAGATGGGATATATTACTGAATATTGCTCAGGAAAACCTGCTTATTCCCCATGAATACTCTCACTGGGGAAGCCTTCAATCTGTATATAAATGATTCTCACAAAGATTTTGTATAAATAGTAGATTAGGTGTTTAAATGACTAGTTATTGAGATACCTTGTTTTAGAATATATAAGGCCTGAACTTTTTTGTGCCTTTGTACTTCCTGTCCCCCAGAAACTTTGTATATTAGTCCCTCCACACCCTTAGCACCAATGTCCTCTATTAACACCTGGATACTTTTGGTCCCGTACACTTGTTTTCTGAACAGTTGTTCATTCCATTTCTACTTCTTTTACAAGCACATCAAAGACTGTGAGGTTAGGATTTGAGTTTGGTAGGAGGCTATTGAAATAGTTCAGAGCCCTCTGGGTAACCTTCATACCTGAGATGTCACAGGTTATAAGAAAGGCAGGATTCCAACCAGGTCCTCTGACTCCCAATCCAGTACCATATTGATTCTAGTTTGGAGTGGAGAGAGTGGAGAGTCTAATTTGTATAGTACTCTTTCGTGCCTCTTTCTTACGTGCCTGTTCTGTAGTACGGCTATTGTAGGCATGGCTTATCTCTCCCATTATATTTTAAGCTTCTCCGGACCAGGGACGGTGTGCCTAGCATTTGCATGCACTTCAATATTTCAAAGAGTTCTGATTTCATTGGTTTAAGTCTTCTTTCCACATACAGATATATGACATACTCAAAGTCATTAAGAGTTGGTACGGAATGGGCAGCCAGGTGGTATACTAGATATAGTGCCTGGCCTAGAGTCAGGAAGACCTGAGTTCAAATCTGGTCTCAAACACTTCCTGACTATGTGACCCTGGGCAAGTCATTTCAGGCCTGTCTGCCTCAGTTTCCTCACCTGTAGAAGAGCTGGAGAAAGAAATGGCAAACCACTCCAGTATCTTTGCCAAGAAAATCCCAAATGAGATCACCAAGAGTGAGACGCAACTGAAAGAACTGAACAATATGGTAGAAAGAGTCATCCCTTTGTTAGCAAACTGGTGGTGAGGTTCTCATCAATCCTGAGAAGATGGATATCCACTCCATCGCTGGGCCTGTACCCAAAGCCTCTCCAGCTGGACCCATGGGCAGTGCTTAATTACTCTTTGCTAATCGAATGTTTCCACCTTTTTTGAGTTGGCACGTCTTTCACACAAATCCTCCCTTCTCCGATTTACACAATAAGTCAATAACCTTGGCTACAAACCCATCCATCACCAGTTGTTCCTTGCTCCAAGCAGTTATCTTGAAAGTTGTACAAAATCTCACAACAAAGCACAATTACCTTTATTGCCACTCCGGGGCTTGTTAGAGAGGAAAGATAATTCCCAAAAACTAGGGAATAGATTCTAGAATAGAGTGTTCGTCTCAGTGGCCAAGATGAAAGACTATTGCCGGTAACCTTCAAACTGATTGGCCCTTTAGAAACGCACCTTGTAGGAAAGGCCAGACTTCTCTGCTAGAAATAGGTCAGCCTCCTTTGCTCTGGGCTGATCTTCTCCAATATCCCTCTCTTGTTAAGTTGTTTGAGGATCAATAGCTTTAAATTCAGTTCCCTCTACAATCATGGGCTTTGTTCTGGCCAATACAGTTGTCTTTGTGTCTAATTAAGAGTACTGGGGAGTCAATCTGGCTCCATTTGCCAAAGAAAACATAACTTCTTGGTTCTTTCTTTTACTAAGATTCTATGATGTCCCACTGTTTCCTTCCAGGTTCTCCTGCCCTTGAGCCCACCAAATGTGTTCCAAATATATTTGCTGATGTAGGAGAATAAATTGCAACTTTGTAATTATACTCTTATCCTAAGAATTGTTCTCACCTTGAATTAATTGAGATCATAGATCATAGGATAATCATCATTATAATAATAGCTAACACTTAAGTGATGTTTTAAGATTTGTAGAGTACTTCACACATAGAATCTTATTTTTTAAGGAACAAGATAGTTGAGTGATATAGAATTTAGAATTCTCCCCCCTCTGTCTGCCTGTCTCTCATCTCTCTGTGTCTCTCTCTTTCCTCTCTCTCTCTCTGTCTCTCTCTCTCTCTCTCTCTCTGTCTGTCTCTCATTTCTCTGTCTCTCTTCTCTCTTTCTCCTATCTCTCTCTGTCCCTCTTCTCTCTCTATGTCTGTCTCTCTCTTTCTCCTATCTCTCTCTCTCTCTGTCTCTCTCTGTGTGTCTATCTCACCTATCTCTCTCTCCTCTGTTCCTCTTTCTCCTCTCTGCCTCTCTTCTCCCTCTCTCCTCTCCTCTCCATATATACACAAACATACACATGCAAATATATGTATATGTATATGTATATATACAGTGTGTGTGTGCGTGCACATTTAATGGGAAGGAAGCAGCAGCAGCTGCCGTCTGCAGCCCTGAGGAGGCACCAGTTTCTCTCCTGTCCTCCTTCAATCATCACAGGAAGAATACCTGGGACAGTGGTTACTCGGACTCCGTGGTCTTCAGTTTGAATCTTGGTTCTGCTGCCTCATACTTCTATGACCTCGGGCAGGTCTCTGGGCCTCAGAGCCTTTGTTTGTTGCACCAAATGGCCTCTAAGGCCTCGTTGAGCTCCAGATCAATCAAGCCACAAGCATTTATCAAGAATCTACTATGTGCTAGACCTCAGAGATAAATACAAGGAGTAAGATCATCTCTACTCTCAGAGAATTTGTGAGCTCTGAGCTCATAGACCTTTGGTGTTTGAAAGCTGACCAAACCAAGCTGCTGTTGCTGATCTTGTTGTCCTTTAGGGGACTAGGAGAGGGAGGGACAGACAGACAGACCCTGCACATGGCAGGTGGGAGCTCATCAAAGTGTAACAAGGCAGCTGCAGCAAGCTAGTTCTCCTGGAGTGTCTTTGCTCTTGTTCCTCTGGGCGGGGGGCACATGTTTCTGAGTAAGTCTTGTCTTCTGGGCTGTGCAGCTGGGCTGGCCAGACCTCTGAGCACAGAGGACATCAAGGGGCTGTGGCAGTGATAGATGAAGGCCACAAGGTCAGTGCAGTGCCCTTCTCTTGGAACCATTCTCTTTCTTTCTTAGGGTAAGTCAGTTAGGTGTCACAGGACTTGGGCACTAAGAAGCATCCGGGTGTTGATACAACCCCCCTAGAGTCCACTTCCAAAGTAGAGTCAGCCCTATTTTCTTCTTACCAGTGGAGTAGTGTCTAAGAGAAAGGGAAAGTCATGATGACTTTTAGCTATTTCAGATGAAACGAATGGTTTCTGATGAAACTGATAGGCTAAGACATTCGCATTATCCTGTTCTTTCAAAACATCGGTGCTGTAGTCAAAGGCATGGGCTCATGGGATTAGGGGGTGGAAGCTTATTGTTAGAGGCTGGTGTATTAGATGCTGGAAGGGACCTTAGAGCAACCTAGTTCCAGGCCTTTTATTTTACAGATTTGGAAACTGAGGATCAGAGGAGTTGAATGATTTTTCCAAGGTCACATAGGTAGTAGTAAAGGCTAACCCCCTATATCTGAACCTTCCATGAAAGGAGAGCTTGGCTTGATTCTTTCTTAATGCATTTAGTGCTTCCAGAATACCTCAGAACTGCAAAAAGATATTCATTCAACAAGCATTTTTAAGGTACCTCCTGTATGCAACACACTGTGCTAGACTCTTCAGGGGATATGAAGATAAGGAACAATTTCTGCTGTCCTTGAGGAGTTTACAGTATAGTAAGAGAAATAAAACACATATGCAGATCAATTAGTGAGTGATCAGTGCCTAAGAGTGAGAGGGTACATAGAGAGCTAGCCCTGGAATCTCAAAGACATGGATGTAAGTCCTACCAGCCACCAATCAACAAACATTTATTAGTTGCCTACTGTGTGCCAAGCATTGTCCTGAGTGCTGAAGATATAAGACAGTAATGAAATACTCCTTGTTCTTGACATTATTGAAATTAAGGTAAACTGAGGCACAAAGTTCTGAGCATGTTCAATTTATTGGTAATGCTAGCAATTACCAATTAAAGAGCCCTCCCACCTCCTCCAAAAACATTGACTAAAGGCAGACAGGTCATTTTTACAGATAAAAAGAGGAACATCCAGAAGGCAGCATCATAGATGGAGAAAAAAATATGATTGTTTACAAAGTCTGCGGTATCACAGGCATGGGAGACAATATAGTTAGCTGGAAATTGGAAATGCGGGCTAGCAACAACCCCTCCTTCCATCTTGACTCTATGGAAAGCTTACTGGTGGTGTCCAGCTGTGTGGCTAGTTAGCATCACAGAGATAACAGACCAGACTTTCTTGGGACAGTCGGTGATGCAGAGATAAAAGACCGGACTCCCTGGCATCCACACCCGCATTCTTCAAGAATAACAAATTTCCATGACACTAGGATAGAACAGTGCTTATCGGGAAAGATGAACTTCTAAACTTAACTTAGAGACAAAGTAACGTGACTTAGACAGTATATGAAATGTCAGCAGTGATACAGAACAGAATCAATGACATAAACGGAAACAATATCAATTCGATTTTCTCATTCTCAAGGGGCTGTATGTTTCTCTGAAATTCAGTTAATCTCTTGGTGCTCTAGGCAATGCTCAGACTATAAATTGCAGAGCAGGTGCTGATTTTGTATTGGTAGAGTGGATTTCCATGTTAGAAGTTGTCTATACCAGTGCTTTTTAAACTGTGGGTTGTGTCTCCATGTGGGGTCGCGTAGCTGAATGTGGGGGTCATGAAAAATTTGGCAACAGTAAAAGGTTTCTGAATGCTCAGTGACCAAAATTAATTAAAAATCAAACGCGTAATGAATCCAAGGGGTCTCTGGCAGTGCCTGCCCATGCAACTTCACTGTAGCCTTGGTTCTGAACTCAGCATTGACAATTATAAAATCAAAATGTTGATCAACTCGGAAAGACATTGAAGATGCTCTCCATCCTGCAGTATCAAATATTCCACCAATATTTAATTCTTTATGTAAAAATAAACAAGCACTTCCATCTCATTAATATGCAAATTTGCTTTTGTCTTTAATAAATAGTAAAATTATGTGTATACCAAAGAATTGTTTTAAAATAAATTTCTTTATGATTTATTATCAGTTAATGTTTGATTTGTATAGCTATTTTATATACCTATATACCCAGGTAAGAATTTCTGGGGTAAAAAGGGGTCGTGAGTGAGAAAAGTTTAAGAAGCCCTGGTCTATACCAAGGAATCAAAGACGTACTCCAAAAACAAAGTGCCTGAGGAATATACAATAATATGAGATCAGATGAGAGAAAATTCACTGCCAGGTAAAGATCCTTCAGGGAAGGCTTCCTGAGGAAAGGGACATGTGAACTGGCTTATTATATCCCTGTCACCTGTATGCACCACAGCTATGGCACAAAGGTGAAGTAGTTATCCACTATGGGGTCTGATTTGAAGGATTCCCAAAATGCCCTCATTATATCTATTGGTGATGCCATCCTTCTTATAGGTGGAATTCCTACGTGTTCACACATCATGCCCCTGCCAGCTGACTATACCTTGAGGAGAGGGACCGTGTCACTTTTCCTTATTGTATCTCCAGCGTGTAACATGGTGATGGCACAAAGTAGGGGCTTTATAAGTATTTCTTGATTTTATTTGACATGGGCTTTTCATTTCTAGGAATCTGATTTTTTATTGTGAGCATCTGCTGTGGTGGTAGCATGTTAAATTGCTATCGATGATAGCTATCATAAAATAAAATGTGATTATAACAACATATTATATAATCACATTAGTGCTATAGATTATAATACAACATGGGATATGCACACAATATAGTTATATGTGACAGTGCTTTACACATATTATCTCATTTAAGCCTTACAACAAAGCAGTATTTCAGGCATTATAATCCCCATTTTAACAGATCAGGAAACTTGGCTCAGAGAGGTTAATTGTTTTATTTATTGTCACACAGCAAAGTGAATTTTGGAGGTGAGATTTGCTCCCAGGTCTTCCTGACTCCGAATCCTGCCATCTATCCCCTACATCTTGCTCTCTCCCATCGTGGCAGTGGTTAATTGATCAGAACCGCTTTCGAACATGACAGCTATCTGAGACAGAATGGGACATTTTGATAGGTGATCTGGTCATAAGATGAAGTCTATGAGCGGGTAAGCAACCAGCAAACAGGGGAGAATTAGGTAGCTGAGGAAGAGGATGCTAAAAAGAAAGCCTCTGAAAGGAAAGAAGACATTCCCACCTTCGCATTTTGCCCAAGTCTGGCCCTGTGAGATACTATACTATGCCTCCTTGATCTCACTATAGACCACACTTTTGCCATCTTCCTCCTCCCACTCTCAAATCTGGCTTGTATCATGCCTGAGCTTGGCCCCTGTGCAGTGTTATTTCCCTGACTAATGGTAAGCTCCCACATGGCAAGAATGATTGGAGGGTTTTTTTCTCTGTATTTCTAATGCTCATCACAATTGCTGATATATTAATAGCTGCTTAATAAAGCCTCATTGATTGATAAAAATAATAGCTGATATGTATATAGCTTTTAAGTTCTGCAAGTGCTTTGTATGTATATGTATGTATTCATATATACATATATGTGTGTGTATATGTAATTTCATTTGCTTTTCCTAGTAACCTTATAAAGTGGAAGCTTATTCACCTTCCCCACCCAAATATTGAAGTTTTAGCCATACAATGAAAGTCAGGGAAAGGACTTGCCTCTGCATCCGTAAAGAATTGAGATTCCCCTCCCTCCAAGGACTTGCAGGAATGACACCCCAGAGAGGAGACAGGGTTCATTCCTCCACATCGGTGCTCCTCACCATATTGCCTTTATGTTGGCAGGTCTCTTCCCATTGCCAGTGCACCCCATTGCTTCGCCATGGCTTCATCCAAGGTAAGAGTCATGAGTCTTCTCAACACCATCATTACCCTTGGCTTCCAGCAAATGTTGTAGATCTCATGTCTCTCTTGGGTCCGCTCTGCAGTACTCCCCACTGCCTCATCACTGCTTATTGCTCTTTGGGTCTCCTTTGACAGATGTGTAGGAGCTATTATTATCATCCCCATTTTACAGATCAGGAAACCAAGGCTGTGGAGGTCTTCCTGGGTTTCTAATGCGCTTTAGGATGCATCAGAGTGTCAGATGCTCCTGCCAGGCACAAGCAGCCCATAAACTCCAGAGTATGGCTGAACCAGATTAAAACGTAGTTTGGAAAACTTATAATTACATGTCAGATTAATTAAGCTATTTTCTCCATTTGATCAGGGAGAAGTAGGAAGTAGGGTAGACCATTTTCTTTTATAACGTCGAGAAACAACTTCTTTGCTGAATTTTACTGGTTCTGTCGATTGTGTAAGTTAAATGTTCAGTGATGTTCTCAAATGAAAATAGGCTGGACTTTTGTTTAGTACAAAATCACTTTGTTTTGTGGTCACAAGAGAAAAATGTGGTTTTCCTCCTACCCCTCTCTGCTTTCTGTTGTTTCAGATTTCCTTCCTACCAAAATAGGACAGTCACAGAAAGCAGACTACATGGTGGTTAGGCATTTTCCTTATGCTAATAGGACAGGCAATCCACACACAGTCTGTACAAGGCAAAGGCTGCTGCCTCAAAACTCGAATTAGCCTCTTAAAAACCGGATGATGCTTTTCCTGATCATGGTGGAACTGGATGTATCCTGTAGCTTATGATAGGATTTGAACTTGAAATTCCTCTTGTCACTGATTTTGCTGGACTAGCTACTATAATGAATGTGTATTTTAAGACTTTGTAGCTGATATGCAAATAGAAATCAGATCACCAACTTCTTGACTTTTGGTTTTAGACATGGTTTTATCCAGAAGTTGTGAGCAGTAGATGCAGCATGCTGTGAACATCTATTATCCTATAGTCTTTAGTTCATCAGTATTAATACAAATGATCTTTTGTGCTCCTTGGTCCTTTTTATCCAATGTAATCACACGCTGTGATGTTTTGCCTTTGTAGTCCTGTGCTTTGTTACTGTAATGTTTAAATTTGTAAATATATTTTTATGAAGCACATGACTGTGGGCTAATATGAGGCATATGGCCTGACCTTTAAGACTGCCACATTTTACTACATACGGTTTCAAATTAGAATAAGCTTTTAACAAATAGACCGACAATGCAATTTAGGATTCACCCGTCTTATAGTTATAGCTTTAATTCCAAAAGTAGCGAACTTGATGAACAGCCACTTTCAAGATGCCCTTGCTAAAAACAAGCAGACTATACATAAAGTCTAATGTAGTGGTTAAGGATATGCCTTTACAAAACTTGTGCCCTCTACTTGAGTTAGCGGTTAAGATATTTTCTTAGGGGAACCATGAGAGCTTTTTGCATAACTAGTTGGGTTTTTTTTTCTCTTACATTGCTTTTTTTTTTTTTTTTGTAACTGACATGAACAGATCAGTTGGCATATAATATTCTAGTGCTTGTAGTCTGAATTTCTTTGGGGGAGAATGCTTATATTATTTGACCAGATGCAGAAGGAACTGTTAGTAAGAGTTGAGACAAACGACATATTAAATGAAGGAATTGTGTATTAACATATTAACAACAATTCATAAATCTACACTTTTATGACATTTTGAAATTCTATTTAGAGGTATGGAACAACGGAGTTTGTTAAACTGGAGTTTGTTAAATGTTAGAAACACATTTACGTTGTCTAGGAATAAACAATACTTTTTGAGAAGCCAGGAATGTATTAATTATAGTTTACATTTATTCCTCCTGAATAAATGGGTACATCCTCTGAACAAAGTACAGGAGAAAGTACAAAGGACTCAGATGGATACCGGTCCAGTCTTTTTATTGATCCCAACATCAAATCTCCCACCAGGCTCTTCATTGGTCAGATGCAAATCCCTGACTGCCTACCTCATGCCCTCCTCAAATGGCTTGTTTAAGCATACATCTAACCTTTCACCTGACCGACCAGAGGCCTGCTTTCTGCTAAAGCTGGAGGGGGAGGGGGAGGAAGAGCAATACTTTTGACTCTGTGGAAACAAAACTCCTCTCCCCATTTCTTACAATAAACATTTACACTTGCTGAAATTTCATTGTTACTAGTAGGAATTTTATTGGCTCAATAAAATTGGCAAAACCGAAAAAAATATATAGTTGGGAAATGTTTAACAAAATTAATAGAAATATGATACAATATAGATAATGTTAATGTATGGGTTTTTAAAGTCAATATGGGCCCTCAGAGATCCATTTTTATTTGAGTTTGACAGCTCTGCACTAAACCACCCAGCAAGATATCTCATTTTATCAATTGAAAAGAACATTCTGAGAAAGTCCCTAGTTTTCACTAGACTGCCAAAGGTGTGCAAGACACACAAAAAACATTAAGAATCTCTGATCTAATTAAACCAGCTCATTTTGTTTTTACTTTATGTTTTTATGATTAATTTAATAATAAACATAGACATTAGAATATACAGAAAATAAAAGAAGAGATATACATGTGAAACCAACAAAAAAAAAGATATCTCATTTTAGGGGTCTAACTTTTCCCCCCAGGGCAGCCTGTTACAGATTTGGGCCATACAGTAAAAGAAAACATTTTACATGACGACAAAACAAGCCTACATTATAATGTGTTTCCAGGCTTCTGGGAAATAATTGTAGGACGATAGGCAGACAGAAGCATCCAAAGACCTTGAATTAGCTGCCTAGAAGGGGCAGTGTGACCTGAAGTCTGTCTGCAGCCCTGGTCAGTCAGCCAAACACTGCAGATTGATAACTGGACTGGAGACGACTAAATTCGTGGACCAGGTCTACATTGCCCCACTCAGGCCAGGGCTCTCCCCTTTCTATCCATTAATTAAATGTTTGAGCCCCTCATTGACAGTTCCAACCAAACTAGTCAACCTTAGGCCGTCTCCTTAACATAGCCTACATTCCAGGCAGCCTGACACCATTCCCTTCCTGACTTCTCTTTGGTTCCTGCCACCTCCCATACTGGAAATGGCCTCTCTTCTGTTTACCCCCCACCTCTACCTGTTGAGATTCATTCCTCCCTCCAAAATTCCTCCTCCAGGAAGCCTTCCAAGGCTCTAGTTATCTCCCTTTTCCAAGTGAAAATGAGTCCATCCTCCTCAAATTTCTTCCATTGCTGCTTGACACATCTCACTGTCCCTTGTAGTGTAGGTATCTGGGAAATTAGTAATGATAATGGTTAATTTTTAAAAACATTTTTTCCTGGAATTGGGATTTTATCCTCGTAGGGACCTTCCTGGTCCGGTGCAGATAAGTACTTCCCTGGTCTTTTAGAGCCTTAGGGAGTTGTCTGGGGGCATTGAGAGATTCAAAGATTTGCCCAGGATCATACAGTCAGTAAGAGTCAGATGTAAGACTTGAACCAAGGTCTTCTTGACTCTCCTACCACCTCTCTATCCACTACACCACATTGCTCCTCCTAACTGATGTTTCTTTAGCTTCAAAGTTTTGTTGTTGTTTGTTCTTTTCTGTCCTGTCTGACTCTTCCTGGCCCCATTTGGGGTTTTCTTGGCAAAGATATTGGAGTGGTTTCCCATTTCCTTCATCAGCTCATTTTATAGATGAGGAAACTGAGGCAAATAGGGTTAAGTGACTTGCCCAGGGTCACACAGCTAGTAACTATCTGAGGCCAGATTCACAGTCAAGATGAGTCTTCCTGACTCCAGGCCTGGCACTCTACTACGCTACCTACCTGCCCTTTAAAAACACTTGGCATGTATTCAAAGGTTGCACAGAACATTCAGAGAGCTGACTTGCCCTCCTTCTGGCTGAACATGTGAGCTAGCTCAAGGTTTGGGTGCTTCAGGCATGACACACATATTCGTTGGCTGTTTCTAGCTGGTCATGTATGAGTCAGTGCTGAAGGTCTCAGATGTTTTGAAATGAAGAAACATTTCCCATCTCAACCACTGAGTAGGAAAAGCCAATGACTCAGTGGATCTTTAAGAGGGAGTGAGGCCATATATTGCATAAGCTCCCATTATGCTTCAAGGACAGGAGCCTTTAACCCTTCCCACTAGAGTTTGAAGGGAGGAGAACATCATCTCACTTTTTCCCCCACCCCAGCTTACCATGCAGCAATAGGCATATGGCATCTAACACACATATCCTACCTAGGGAAACCTGAGCCTGGATCTCAGAACTCTAGTTGTCTCTGCTGTTTTGTGTTTCTTTTCTTAGTATAGTTGAAGAAATATTAAACTCAAAATGGATGTGTGCAGACTTGGAGGTGACTTTGTGAGTTCTAGAAATCCTTTGGTCCTAGGTCCACTGGGTAGGAATGACTAGCTGTAGGGGGAGTTTCTTCAATGGATAAGACAGCCACCAAGAGAAGGATCCCAAGCCCAGCCTTGGTGAACAATAAATAGACCTGAACTTTGAGAGGTCAGTGCAAAGCCCAGGTGAACTACAACAGTACCTAATCATTAGTCTTGCAATCTGCTTTATATTCTGTTGTGGCTTAAGTCTCAACCTCCTAGGAGAGTATAACAGTAATTATAATTGAAGTTACTGAATGCTGTTTACACAGGTTACTCGGGCCCTGAAGGCCAGGCATGCAACATCTTATCCCTCTGCCCAACGTTCTTCTGTACATTTAGGAGATTAGAGTGTCTCTTTTCTCTGCCATTGGCTTAAGCTCCCCATCAGTTGTGTTCCCCCAATTTCGGAGGTCCAAGAACTCCAGGTCTACTTAACTACTTAATGATCAGATTTGTTTAAACAGAGGAATATTCATTTCACAGGTATAACAAGAACAAACATACATTTTTTTCCAGTTCTTTGTGGAAATAATCTTCCTTACCTTCACTCAGTAGGGCAGTGGCATGGTACAGGGGATAGAGTACCAGGCCTGGAGTCAAAAATATTTCCTGAGTTCAAATCCAACCTCAGATACTTACTAGCTGTGTGACCCTGGGCCAGTCTCTTTACCCTGTTTGCCTCAGTTTCCTCATCTGTCAAATGAGCTGGAGAAGGAAATGGCAAACCACTCTAATATCTCTGCCAAGAAAACCCCAAATGGGGTCACAAAGAGTCTGAAATGACTGAACAACAACAACCTCCACTCAGTAAGCTCTGGTCTGGTGATAAGGATTAGGTTCATAGCTAAAGTCAATTTCCAGCTCCAGGTTCAAAGCACCTCTTGTCTTTGAGTTCCAGGACCCTAGCTTCTCAGAACTTCCCTGCTGGGCTGGCTGCATCATCCAGCCTGGAATCTTGGGTCCCAAGGTCCATGAGGTTCAAGTTCCTGGATCAGGGACTTCACTACCTGCCCTTGGAATTGAAAAAGAAAAACAAAACAAGACCCAAACCCGAAGCCTAGTTCTCAGGGGCATGGGGCCTAAGAGGGAGGGGATGTTAGCTCTTCCCTGTTCAACTTACTTGAATGGTGATCCCACTATGATTGAATAAATCCTTCAACCCTCTCAACACCACCAGAAAGAGAACACCATGCCTTATTCAGGTAGATTTAAAGATGCAGTTCATTCCAGCTATGAAGCCAATGCAAAGAGACTACTTTCAACCACATTGTAGGCCAATCAGAATGTCTTCTGCCCAAAGCAGGTCTCTGGCATCTCCCACCTGAGCCTCCATCCTAGGTAATATGGGAAAATGCCAAAGCCCCTTTACATATTTCTGTTAGCTTATGCTTGTGAGTAGTTTGTGTTTACCACGTCTTTTGTGTGTGTGAATAAATGTCTGTCTCATACCTGACTTACATTATATATTGAGTTCCTTTCTAACCCCCACCCCCACTTTGGGGGAAACTCTAGACATGAGCTAGAACCTAAGCCTAAAGTAAGTTTTTCTTGGGATTCAAGGATGGGAACTTATAGAGCCAAACAATATAAGAATCCTATCCCCTCTCATTAGAAATATTGCTTTGCTAAGACTAAAGTGAGTCTGACTGTATCTATCAGTCCAGAGTTAAAAGGCACCCTTGGTGAAGAGGAAGCTAGCACAATATCCCCCCTACTTGAGTCCAGAGGCAGTCATTAATACAGTTAGACATATATTATCTTATTGGAGCTTCTAAACACCCCTGGAAGGTCAATGCTACATTTCCTACATGGACATTCTAGTTCCCAAGCTTTTGGTGTCTTCTCCCAGAATTACTTTGTATTTGTGTGTGTGTGTGTGTGTGTGTGTGTCTGTGTGTGCACATGCACGTGCACACATGCATGCATATGTGTATATGGGTGACAACTTTGGACAACTCTGCCTTATTTAAATCCAACTCACACACGAGCCAAGATACCACTCTCATGATGTTATTGGTCCTCTTCAAAAATGAAGGACGAATAACAACCCCACATGGGTATACACATATGCGTGTTTGACCTAACATAAGTCCCGTGAGTACAGAGACAGTGTGATCTTTGTCTTTGTATCCCCAGAGCCTATCACAGTGGCTGGCACATATTAGGGGCTTAATAAATGTTTGTTGATTGACTTTACAAGTGAGAGAAAATTGAGATTCGATAAGGTTAGGTAATTTTCCTGTTGCCACAAAACTAGTAAGTATCAGAGGTGGGATTTCATCTTTGGTCTTATTGACACCATACCCAGCACTCCCTCCATTATACCATGCTTGTCCTTCTTCCTCTGCCCTTAGATTGTGAGCTTTTGGAGACCAGTGTCTGTATCCTCTCCATCTTCATATTCCCATTTCGGAAATATCCAATCTTCATATCCTGTGTTCATATTCCCTTCATTTTGGAAGGACTGGACATGTGGTTATAATGACATAGAGAGCTCCCTCGAGGAAGTTCCCTGTACCAATGCAGTCAGGACCCATTCTGCAACAAGGACTAAGAGGCTTGCCCAGGGTCACACTGCCTGTATGTGTTAGAGGCGAGATTTGAACCCAAGTCTTCCTGACTCCGAGGCTACACTCTTTCCATTACACCATCCTGCCCCACTGCATGGAGCATAGTAGGTGCTTATTAAAGGTCTTTTGTTGATTCTTCCTCAGAGCTTTCCCCTTAAGATGATACACTGATTGACAAACAGCAGTGAGGAACCTGGGGCCTCGAGGCCACATGTGACCCTCTAGGTCCTCAAGTGTGGTCCAAACAAACAAATTTGTTCTGTGAATTTTGGATTCAGTCAAAGGGCCACACTTAAGGACCCAGAGGGCTACATGTGGCTGTGAAGTCACAGGGTTCCTCACCCCTGGACAAGGGACATAGAACAAGCATCCAAAAGAGCCAAATATCCTTTGCGTGACTGGCTGCTGGGATGGGAGGTAGGGGACACACTGCAGAAAGCATCGGGTTAGGCTGACATTCAGCAGAGCACTAGCTGTATATCACTTCTTCTAGAATATAATGGGATACCTGGAACTTGCACATTGACACATATGGCTGCTTGACCGAGGGCAGCAGGGTAATTGATGTGCTTGACTCAGCATCAAATGGAAAACCCTCTGACAGACACCTGGAAGACAGCCAGTGCACCAGCATCAGGGCTGTATTAGCTACAACCTAGCTGGGGTGGGCTCTGATGGATGTAGATGATACACACTCAGCTTGGATATAGCGAATCTCGGAGGCACAGAATCTCAGAGAGGGGAAAGAACTATACCTGTCCCATAAGAATCCTAAAGGATTTGATCTACATCACACCCAACAAGGGGCAGAAGACCTGAATTCAAATCCTACTTTTGATTCTTAATACCTATGTAACTTTGGGCTAGTCATGTGACCTCTATGGACCTCACATTGCTCAACTGTAAAATGGTGGGGTTGGGATTAGAATAAGGTAGCGTCTAGACCTAGGATCCTATAATCTCAGGTGAGGGGAAACTCACTTCTTTTTGAGGCTGCCCTTCCATTTTTGTATAGTTGTAATGGTTTTTGCCAAGAAAATCCCATGAACAACGCCCATGGGGTCACATAGTCAGACACAACTGAACAATCGAACAACAAAAATGGTTAGGAAGTTTTTCCTGACGTTAAATCTTAATTTGCACCTTTGCTGCTTTCCTCTCTTCTCTGCCCTCTGCGGATGAATGTTTGAGTTGGTTTTCAGTCATATCCAACTCTTTGTGACGCCATTTGGAGATACTGGAGTGGTTTGCCATTTCCTTCTCCAGCTCATTTTACAGATGAGGAAACTGAGGCAAATAAGGTTAAGTGACTTGCCCAGAGTCACACAGCTAGTAAGTGTCTGAGGTCAGATTTGAACTCAGGTCTTCCTGACTCCAGGCCTAGCTCTCTATGCACTATGGTGCCACCTAGCTGCCCACAACAACAACAAAGCATCGGTTGTCAAATGAGATAAATTGATTTCTATTAATATTACTTGTCATCCCTATAAGCCTCTAAGGTTTGTGAAACACTTCTCGATGTTAGTTCAGATGATTCGCCCAGCAACCCATTGAGGTGGGTACTATGGGATTTATGATTGCTGCTATTTTCGCTTTCCAAATGAGGACTCATCATTCAAACAAATGCTTTGCTTTGGTCACCAGGCTAGTTAGCGTCAGAGTCAGGATTCTAACCCAGGTCTCTAGTGCCACCAATCTCTGTATGCTTTCTATTATCTCACATTTTACTGAAGAAGAACTTGAAGGAATGGGCTATCGATGCTGGATCTTGAAAAGTAACCACAGATGATGGCAGTAGGGATTCATGGAGAGAGTGACCCATTCACAGCAAAGGTGTGGCAGACCCCAGCTGCAAAGGGACAGAGTCACCAGAAGAGTTAGGCCATTGAAAGCATTTCCTAGGATAGCTGGTGACCTTCAAGCAGAGACCAAGTGACCTCCTCTTAGGGGTGTCATAGAGGCAATTTCTGCTTCCGGTATGAGCTGGACCAGATGACTTCTGAGATCCTTTCCAGCTCTGAGGGTCTATGTTTCTTTTTTTGTTTGTTTGTTTATTTATTTTTAGTTTTCAACATTCACTCCAATAAGATTTTGAATTCTAAATTTTCTCCCCCTCCCTTCTATTCCCCCTCCCCAAGACAACATGCAATCTGATATGGGCTATACATGTACAATCATATTAAACATATTTCCATATTAGTCAGGTTGTAAAGAAGAATTCAAACCAAAGGGAAATCCATGAGAAAGAAGAAACAACTACAACAACAAAGAGAAAATAGGATGCTTCAATCTGCATTCAGACTCCATAGTTCTTTCTCTGGATGTGGATAGCATTTTTCCATCATGAGTCTATGTTTCTATGATGTATGGAGTGTTTGGCAAAATTTATCTAAAGTCCTGCAGCATCTCCTTGGTGCAGAGGGCAAGGATGACATTGTCACCAGGCTGCCTGTAATAAAGGGAGGGAGATTCTTTACTGGAGCCCACGGGCAGCATGAGGCTCCAACACTCCCAAGTAAGATGTAATTGGCAAATATTTAGTAAAATAAATAAAATACAATAAAACATAGACAACATTACATTTTAAAACCAAGTCAACATGGACTCCCAGGGATCCTTAAGTATGAATCAATTTGAGTTTGATACCATTGCTCACCACTATTGTGGTCATAGGGAACATGGTCTGAGGCACGGAAGTGTTGCAGTGGACAGAGCACTGGGCCTAGATTCAGAAAGACCTGAGTTCAAATCTAGCTTCAGACACTGACTAGTTATATGACCATGGGCAGGTCACTTAACATGTCTATCTCAGTTTCCTCATGTGCAAAATGTGGATAATAATGCCATATACCTCTAAGGATCTAATGAGATAATAATCAAATTGCTTAGCACAGTGCCTGGCACACAGTAGGTATTTAATAAATGCATAAATCCTCTCCTAGACAACACAATGAGATTTGTGGTATGACTGAATTAGGGACATAGCAAAGCATGCTGTTGATGAATCAAGTATTTACTTAATATCCAATGAATCTCAAAGTTGGAAGGGATTTCAGAGGTCATCTAGTTGTACTTATACCTGGACACAACTCACAGCCCTAACAAGTGGAACAGGAGAATAGGTGCTGGGTTCAAATCCTGCATCTTGTGCTTCCAGCCTGCATGACCTTGTACAAGTCTCTTTACCTCATTGGTCATCAGCTTCCTCATCTACAAAATGAGGGAGTTAGCCTGGATGGCTTCTGAGATACCATGTGGCTCTCAATTTATTACCTATAACTTAAGGAGTTGAACTAGATCACCTCTAAGGTTACTTCCAGACCTCTCTAAGCCTCAGTTTCTCCATCTATAAAATCATGGGTTGGACTGGATGAATAATGATCCTTTGCAATACTTCTGCCTCCAGAGGTCCCCAGCCACCAGATTGTGAGGCACTAGTCTAGTTAATTTATTCAACCAACATTTGTTGAGGGTCTATGATATACTTCATGTCTATTTCAAGGGACAAGGAAAATATATGAAAAAACATAGAGTGATATAGGTCAAGGTGAAATAAAACAAGTCCATGTGATTGCCAAGGGACATAAAGCAAGGTGGGAAGAGCGGTAGGTGGGAGGTAACAGAAGCCTTTTGCCAGCAGGACCAGGTCCATGCTGGGCACTTGGAACATGGGCCTGGGACAAGATGTCCTGGGTCTAAGCTGGCCTCTCCTGCCTCCTTTATGGTAAAGGAATGGACTGGATTCCTTGTCATTGTGCCTGTCTGGCATTTCCACAAGAGAATGATTAGGTTGTGAGTTGATTTGAATCTACGAAACCATTTGACTGCCTCGGCCCCTTGTTTGACAGATGGAAGGAGAATCCATTTCATCCTTCAGAAACTCCTGTCACTCTGCACAGACTGACCAAAGTGACAATTTCTCCCCCCACCCTCCCTCCACCTGCTTGGCTGCCCTTGGTCAATCCCCACGAGTCTGCTGATGCAGACTGTTTTCAGAAAAAGCGTGTCTGCCATTCCATGCAAACAGTGCACAGTACTACGACAATAACACTGTGCCAGATGGGCAGAGGGAGGATTGGAGCCTTTGTTGTTCTTTTGCGGGCTATTGGGAAATGTCTTGGGGGGGAAGTGCAGTGTTTCTAGGTCTTTGCAAAATGAGTATTAAGGGTCAGGGTTCTCATCCCTTTCTGCCAGGACTCAGAGCTCACGTGCAACGCAAAGAAATACATAATGCTGCAGAAAGGGGTGTTAGTCTATCCCTGTAAAAGACATCAGAGCTAGAAGAGACCTCCATAGGACAGCTAGTCCAACTTGTAACCAAGCAGGAATTGCATCTACAACAGCCCAATAATCAGTCATTTGTGGAGCTGGAACTAGGCTTGGGCGAACAGGACTTTGTGCCAGGACACCAAAATAGAGGGGTGTGTGTGTGTGTGTGTGTGTGTGTGTGTGTGTGTGTGTGTCCACCCTGCTTTGTTCCTGGCATTCTCCTTACTTGATATTATATACATACACACACACACACACACACACACACACACACACACACACTCCTCCTAGATTTGGAGACCATATGAGTATGAGCTACACTATCTGAAAAATGGGTCACGCTCCATCCTTTCATGATACCATCAAGAGTGTAGTAGCTTCTGTACAGTCTGGTCAATCTTCCCTCAAGTGAATTTGCCCTGGGGGTAGGGTTTCCTAGTAATAACTCTGGTCATCCAAGTCCTACTCAAAGACACCCCCTAAAGGGAAGCCCACTACCTCCCAAGGCAACCCCATTCAACTTTTACTTATCTCCAATAAGCAGGAAGTTTTTCCTTATTGTTAATAAAAATTAGTAGGCACAGATATGATAGTGTGCTCAGCAGGTTCTGTTGACACATACGTGAATGAATAATAATAGGTAATTACATATGATGACACTTGTCAGTCAATCAACAAACATTTTTAAACAACTGCCATGTTGCAGGGAATTGTGATAATTGCTCTGGATACGAAGACAAAGACTGAAGCTATCCCTGCCCTCAAGGAGCTTACATTCTATTGAAGGAGACAATATGTGCACATATTTTTATACAATTAACCAACCAATCCATCGGTATTTATGACCTGCCTTCTACCTGCCAGACACTATTCAAAGTGCTAGAGATACAAAGACAAAGATCAAACAGTCCTTGCCCTCATGGAGTTGACATTCTCCTAGGGAAGTAACTTGCTTTTATGATATATAGGTATAGATGTAAATGTAGATGTAGATGTAGATATAGATATTACATATAACATCTCTCTCTCCCTCCTCTCTTCTCTCTCTCTCTCCCTATATATATATATATATACATATACTATCACCTAGATTTCCCCTGTATCCCTTACCACCCCCCTCCCACAGAGTCGCCTATTATAAAAATATTTTTCAAAGAGGAAGAAGAAAAATAGATCACTACATCAGCAAAAAGGCATTATATGTAATGTTTCAAACCCATGGCCAACCCATCTCTGCAGGGAAATGGGAGAGGTATCTTTCAGATCTCTTCTTTAGGGCCAAATTATTTAGTTTCCCAGGATTCTTTTCACTTGATTTCATGGAGGTCATTCTTTCCACTTACGTTATTGTAATCATGGTTCTTTCTCAAGCTGCCTTCTTTTCTCCCTCTGCTATTTTGTTTGGCGATCTGATTGGCTTCTATGGATTCAGTTATCATCTCTATACATATGATTCTTAGATCAATTTGTCCAGCCCAAACCTCCCTCCTGACCTCCAGGCTTGCATCTCAAAATGCCTGTTAAACTTCAAATGGATGTCCTATAGACATCTTACACTCAATGTATCTAAATGGAACTCATAATCTTTCACATCTGAACTTCCATATTATAATTAAAGGTACCTCCATTCTCCCATTCCCTCAGGTTTGCAAACTAGGTGTGATCTTTGATTCCTCTCTTTTTCTCAACAACCCCCCCCCCCCAATATGTTGCCAAGGTCCACAGTTTTTATCTTCATAATAACTCTCATGTATGTCTCCTTCTGTTCCCTGTCATTGCCACCAGCCTGGTGCAGACCCTCAATGCCTCTCAACAGGACTATTCCCTTCCCAGCTCAGCTTCTGATCTTCTAGGCTTTAATCCCATGCCACTCCCTCAGTCTCACCTTGTAGTACCCCTCAGCACTTGGAGCCTCTTCATTCTGGCAGATCTATTCACCTTTGCCAGCCCCCTTCTCCTGTTGGTGAGTTCCTCCCAGGACCTCCTTTTGGAGATTAGACCAGGCTGGCCAACCTTCCTTCCCGGCCTGGCTATGCTCCTGAACATTTTGGACTTCAACAACATGGCCCCTACCCTCAGATTTTAAGCTTCCTTTCTGTATTGTTATTTTCCCCCATTAGAACATAAGCTTCTTGAGGGGAGGTCTTTTCTTTCTTTTTGCTTGCATTTGCAACCCCAGCACTTAGGACAGTGCCTGGCACATAGTAAGCATTTAATAAATCCTAATTGCCTTGCCTTATGGTCGGTCCCTGCTTCAAGTCTCTCCCCATTCCAGTCTATCTGCTATTCCACTATCAAATTCATCAGAAAGATGAATAGCATAGATTTGACCATAACCCCCTCCCTCTCAATAAACTCCCTACTACCTTTGGGATTAAATATGGAATCCTCTCCTTGGTATTCAAAGTCCTTTGCAACCTACTCCTCCCACAACCTTTATAATTTTCTTACAACTTACTTCTCCCTCCCCCCCACCTCCATTTACTCTTTGGTCCAATGATACTCATTTCCTTGCTATTCCTCATACATGACACACCTATTCCTCACACATGTCCCATGTCCCAACTCCATTTTACTATTCCTGGAATTCTCTCCTTCTTCATCTTTCTTCAAGTCCTAGCTAAAATCCCACCTTCTATAGGAAGCCTTTCCCAATCCCCCTTAGTGCTAGTACCTTCTCCCCATTGGTCACCCCCAGTCTATCCTGTATCTATCTTGTTTGTACATAATTGTTTTCATGTTTTCTCCCCCATTTGAATTTGAGCCCCTTGAGAGCAAGAACTGCCTTTTGCCTTTCTTTGTATCGGAGCAGTTAGCACAGTGCTTGGCACATAGTAGGCACTCAATAAATTCTTGTTAACTGACTGTGTATGTTATTTCCATACTTCATCTTTATTTTTTACTGTAGCATATGTTTTGAGGCAACTATCCTAACTCCCACTCACGTTGACTAGTTGGCATGTGGCTATTTTATCTCCCCTTAGGGTTCTAGGCATAACCCTAAGAAATTGGGAAGGTGTTTTCTAGTTCTACACCTTATAAGCCCCCACCAGTGTGCTTCCCATGATGATTTTCAGTTGATCTCAATTATTCAGTGAGACTCAATTAGCTTTTGGAAAGGAATAGTTACTAAGGTGCTATAGGAAGAACAGTTGGTAAAAAAAAAAAAGAGTTCCCTCCAAAGTCTGTGACCCTCTCCCACAAGCACATACAGAGCCTAGGGAAAGGTGGGCTCCAGTTTATGGCACAGGTGGCATTCAGGAGCCCCTTTGCAATAGTCGTCAAGGTGTTCCCCTTAGGGGTGGTATAGTGATGAATAAATTATGTATTCTCACTTGATAAATGTATCAAGACATAGCATCTTATTTGTTTTAGGAGGAGTGGAGGTGATTTGATTTACTCAATCAACCCCACCCTTACATTAAAATAAAAGCTAATTTAATCTGGGGAGGCATTAGCTATCTGGAAGACCAGAAAAGGCCTCATTTTGAAGGTGGAGCCATCTCCAGTCATCCTGGATGGACCCAGATAGCCACTGGACCCAGATGGCTCCAGAGGAGAAAGTGAGGCTAGTGACTTTGTACAGCCCTCTTCACCAAAATCTAATTCACTGGCAAGTCATGGCACCATCTTCCTGATATCAGGGTCCTCTTTGGGAATGAAGGACAAACAACAACATATTGAAGGTAGCATTTGAGCTAAGTTTTGAAAGAAACTCCCAGAAATTCAAAGATCTAGGGCTTTTCTGGGTGTTAAGATTCTTTTTCTTTGCAATAGGACATTGATACTGGGCAGAGATGCGTCTTTCTCCCTATACTCCTTAGGCCTCCTTTCCCTACTCCCTCACCAGAAATATCTCAGGATATTTCTACAAGATCCTGTCACCATTGACTCCCCGCCCCCCCATCTGCTACCTGTCCCTTTTACTGGCTCCCACGTGTTGGGGATCATCGAAATTATTGGGATGCAATGGAGAAGAAGCCACCCCTCTTTCTATGTGATTTCACCTGAGGTAGCTGTTTTCTTGTGCTCCCCCTCAACTGAATTTGCCCCAAATGCAGAATTCCTACTTCCTGCTCAGCTGACTCCCTGCTCTTCTCACAAGTCTAGAGGTTTTGTAGTTCCTTAGGACTTTGTTCACTTATCTTTTCCATCCTTATCACATTCTATTGTGTTATAGTTTTTTTATAACTATACAAATACTGTAAATATAACATAAAACATTAGTTAAAAATAGTAAAGACAAAATTCTACAAAGTTACTTGTAACTATAACCCAAAATATCAGATTTACAAATGGAGGATAAGGAATTCTACAAATTTACAAAATTACTTGTAACTTTAAAAATATCAGTTCCAAATAGTGGCTATGAAGTACTACAAATTTATAACGTTATTTGTGACTATTTTACTATTATTTACTATTGTTACTATTTGTAACAAAATAATCAAAGTTACACATTGTTGATGCAAAATTTACAAAGTTACTTTATTTAAAAAAACGCCAAAGTTACAAAATTATAAGGATTCAACATTAAGTGCTACCCTAATCTGGAAAATGCAGCTAGGTGGGGCAGTGCATAGAGTGCTGGTCCTGAAGGCAGGAAGACCTGAATTCAAATTGGGCCTCACATATTTACTAGCTATGTGACTTCGGGTAAGTCATTTAACATTTCTACCCCAATTTCCTCAACTTTTAAAAAGGAATAGTAATAGTGGTTGGGGTAGGTAGTTAGATGGTCCAATGGTTAGAGCACAGCACTGGAGTCAGGAGGACCTGAGTTCAAATGAGGCCTCAGACACTTACTAGCTGTGTCACCCTGGGCAAGTCACTTAATCCTGTTTACCTCAGTTTCCTCATCTGTAAAGTGAGCTGGAGAAGGAAATGGCAAGCACTCCAGTATCTTTGCCAAGAAAACCTCAAATGGGGTCATGAAAAGTCAAATATGACTGAAATGACTCAACAGCAAAAATAGTGTCTGCCTCCCAGGGTTGTTGTGAAGACCACATGTGATAATATCTGTATATGGAGTCATCAGACCCAAGTTTGGATGCCGACTCTGCCACCAACACCCCCCCCCCCCGTAGTGTTGGGCAAGTCATTTAATCTCCCTTGGCTTTAGTTTCTTCATCTCTAAAATCAGAGGGTTGGAATTCTGGTTTCTTCTCGCCCCCATATCAAGGGTTCTTAACCTGATCTGTTACTCTGGGAACTTGTCTTTTTAAAAATATGTATATATTTTGATAACTATAGTTTAATGTAATTGGTTTCTCTTGTAATCCTTTGTATGTTATTTTATGCATTTAGACATATTATTTCAAAAAGAGGTTCATGGACTTCGTCAGACTGCCAAAAGGATCCAAGCCACAAAAACGGTTAGGCATCCCTGGCCTAAATGAGGAAACTGAGATCCCCAAAGTCATGACCTACTCAGGGTCACAGTGCCTGTTTTTTTCTCTCCACATCTTTTCCACTGACCATACTTAGCCAGCTGTGGGCCTGGTGTAGGAGTCTAGACTGTATGCTCCTTGAGGGCTAGAAACATCTGTTGTTTGTATTGTCTCTCCCCCAGATTCTCGTAGGGACTTACACATAGATATGTTTAATACATTTATTGAATGAATGAGTGTGCCTTCCTGATGCTTTGGCGGTCTCGTTTGCCTTCACACAAAGAGTACATTTTAAAAAGTTTGCCTCTGAATCTAACTTCAGCTAAGAGACAAAGCCCAAGGCTCTCCCTAGCCAAGCAACAGAATTTCCTTTGCAGCCCCAGGCAAGAAGCCAGATGCTGATATCTTTTCAGTTTTGACTTGTGAGTCCTCTTCTGGGGAAAGCAAAGCTCCAGCCTGGATGAAATTGAATTCATCAGTGAGAGTCAGATTCAGAAAGATTAGCAAATGAGAAGAGACAGAATTTTCCCACTGAAAATATAAGCCTGCGCTGGATTGGCAAAGCTGACCCAGCCATGGGAGATGCCACAGGAGCCCTGCTGTTTGTATCTCCAACACTTGGCAGAGAGTTTTGCAAATAGTAAGCACTTGATAAATGCTTCATTCATTCACTCAATGGGAAAGCTGGGGAGAAGGGCTCCTCCTGACTGCGTGCTAGGCTCTAGAGTGAGGGCTGGTTGTTGGTGAGTCATTTCAGTTATGACCAACTCTTCATGACCCCATTTGGGGTTTTCTAGGCAGAGATACTGGAGTGGTTTGCTATTTCCTTCTCCAGCTCATTTGACAGATGAGGAAACTGAGGCAAATAGGGTGAAGTGACTTGCCCAGGGTCACACAGCTAGGAGGTGTCTGAGGTCACATTTGCACTCTGGAAGATGTCTTTCTGCTTCTAGAAGAGGGGAAGGAAGGGTGTCTGAGTTGGGCAGGGTAGTATGGTGATGGATGAGTTCTGATGAGAGCTAGGAGTGGCATCATAATTTTTGGTGCCATGGAGCTGGACAGAGAGTAGATTAGTAAAATAAAGTAGTAAAGACCTGGTTTTGAATCCCACCTCAAATACTTACTAGCTGTGTGATACTGGGTAAAGCACTTAATCTCTCTGTGCCTCAGTTTCCTCATTTGGATAATGAGGAAGTTGGACTTGACTTCTAAAGTTGCTTCCGATTTAAATCTGTGATCTCATGATCCTATGACCTGTAGAAAAGTTGGTGGGAAGGTGACACAGCAGAGTGAGCCCCATAGAAGGTTCTCTTCCCACAGCCCCCAGTTGTGACTACCATTGTCCTTTGATTGGTACCAATACTATGAGCACAGCCTGTGTTTTCCTCATTTGCTTGAGAGAGATCCTGAGGAGAAAGATGAAGGAGAGTCACTGAGTGAGGGACTTTCCCTGTCGTCTGGAACTTAGCTTGCTCTCCTAACTGCATGAGATCAGGTCTTAATGCTGGCAAGCCTCCATCTCTGCTAGGGAATCCTCTCCAGGTCACCTAAGGTCTCCTGAGACACTTAAAGGAAGCAAACTCACTTTGAGCATTCAAGTGGCTCATGTAGACCAAGAAGGACAGGGAAATCCTAATGTTATATATTCTCTAGCCCCAGGAAAAAGCAGCTTTTGTGAAAACTCAACCAAAGAGAAATCCTTGAGCCATACAGGGCTGGGATAAATATCTTGCCAGCCAACTTGTTTTGCAGCCCTTAGGCAAACATGCCATGTCTTGCTTCAGAAATTCCTTTGTCTGAAGCTTCAGAGGGGATAGGAAAAAAAATGAAATGTTAGCATTCTTATGGAGAATCCCCTCCTTCCCAGTTCCAAGAAACCCTTCCTTTTGTGTGCTTTGCTTTTCCATGATTATCATTTAAAAGCAAATACTGGCATGGTCAGCCTCTGACATGCCATATGGAGATGGAGGTATAAACCAGGGCAGCAGCGCTGTGGTCTCCAAGCAACCCAGATCTGGTCTGTCTTCACTGGCTTCCCTAAGCAAGAGCATTGTCTGGGGAAGAGGAAGGCTAGAAAGGAGCAGGTTGCCTCGATTTCGTCAGCTCTTCTTTTTCTGACCCATGAGTGCTCATCTTTCCCACCAATCTGGCTGAGGACTGGGTCCAGATGATGTGTCAGGCCAGCAGCTGGCCCACTGGAGAGAGGCCTCCCATTCTGTCTGCATTTGGTTGATGCAGTGGAAAGGGTGTTGGCTATGGAGTCAGTCAGTCAATGGATCGATAAAAAGCATTGTTTAATCACTTGGTATGTTCTGGGCACTGGGCTAAGCCCTGGGGAGACAAAGAAAGGCAAAAACTTGGCCTCTCTCCTCAAGGAGTTTACATTCCGATGGGTTTTGGTTTGAATTCTGTCTTTGTGGCTCACTAATTCACCTGGAGCAAACTGCTTTACCAACCTGGGCCTCAGTTTCTTCCTGTATAAAATGCGCACACTGACCTAGACGGCCACTGAGTGCTTTCCAGGATCTATGAACATATTATGATATGTCTGTATTTCAAGAAGTTTTACTGATGCCTTTTGTTTTATGGGCAGCTAGGTGGCACAGTGAATAGAGCGCTGGGCTTGGAGTCAGGAAGACTCATCTTCCTGAGTTCAGATCTGGCCTCAGATACCTATAAGCTGTGAGACCCTGGGCAAGTCACTTAACCCTATTTGCCTCATCTGTCATCTGTTTCCTCATCTGTCAAATGAGCTAGAGAAGGAAATGGCAAACCACTCATATCACTACCAAGAAAACCCCAAATAGGGTCACAAAGAGTCAGACATGGCTGAAACAACTGAACAACCAAAAAAATGTGTTTTTATAGCACAATCATTTCTAGATACATTCCCAATCTTCCTTTATAGCAATTTTTAAAAAAGGCCAATTAGGTAAAACCAGCACTACTTCTGAAGTTTTACACAACATTCCATCTCTTTAACCTCCCCTCCCCACCCCCGCCCCCATGAAGGGAGGCAGGGAAATTTCTTCATCATTTCTTAGAGTCAATTCTACGTGCACGTTAGAAAATGTGGAACGGAAAGAAAATCATCTTGTGACCTTTAAGAATAAAATTCTTTTCTTCTTTGTTGCTGTTAGTCCACCCCAGAATCCTGGGGAGGGGAAGAAGGGGTGAAAGAATTGGCTCCCTTACCATCAGAGTACTATTCCATCTCCCACACATGCATGCACACATGCACACAGCCACACAGAAAGGGCAGAAAAGAAAGTACTATTTGTCTCACTGGATCAGAGAGTTTGGAAGCTGGAGTCAAGTAGAGAAGCCTTGTGTTGCCGCCAATTGGAATTATGTAACATTGCCTCCAGAGAATAATTCTTTGGAGTTGAAAAGATGAAACTTTTTCTTCTGATGGAATGGCACCCTGGGAGACTATCCTGATACAGTGGCATAGGAAATCTGGGCCAGTGGAAAGGATGACGGATTTGGTCAGGGGACTTGGGTTTGAATGCAGGGTCTATAACTAGCTACCTAGGTGACCTTGGACAAGTCACATCCCCTCTTTAGGTCTTAATTCCTCATCTATAAAATGAGGGGGTTGGACTGGACTCTAAGGTCTTTTCCTGCTCTAGGATGATGATTCTGAGATTGCATTCCACACCTTAAGGATGGACCTCAAAATGTATGAGTTTGGGTCCTTTTTAGTTAGGTAATACATACTCTCCCCAATCTATCTTTTATCCTTTGTAAAAATATTTCCCTATCTGCATTCTTACTTTTTAAGCACTTTGCTTCCAATTAAGAAATACTCTGAGTCACATAAAAACTTCAGTAGTGATCTTTAAACCTCAAAAATAGGCAACATCTTATAAAAGTGAATGTTGACAACTAAAAATAAATAAAGAAATATTTTTAAAAGCTAAAATAATGTTTTATGATACAGAGGATCAGATTGTAGAATTATTAATCAAGTGTTGAAGGGGCTTAAAGAGGGATTGGATCTTGGAGGTCACAGATAGGGAAACTGAGGCCCAGAGAAGTAAAAAAGACTTTCGTTGAAATCCAGCCAGCATTTATTGAGCTTCCATTACATGCCACACACTGCAAGTACTGAGGGTACAAAGATGAAACCCAAAAAACCCCTGGTCTTGAGGAAATTACTTTCTTAGCCAAGGTCATAGAACTGCATTGACTGTGGATTTGTCATTTCTAATATTCTTAGAATAAAGGTAACCCAGTGCTTAGGGTCATAGCATGGGGGCAGCATTCAATCGCTACCCCAATTAGTGAAATCACAGAAGAACCCACATACCTCCATTGAATCATGCAGTCCAAAGTAGATTTGAATCAGTTCTTAATCAATCCAAGAGTATTGTATTACCTTGACAACTGGAAGAATGCAGATGATGCCAAACAGAAGCATCTTACCATTGGCTAAATGTATAAGACAAAGCCCTGGGCCTATCTATAAATAATAGTCAATTTAGGGGGGAGCCCAGTAATCCAGTGATCCAGTGGTAGACAAGCTCCAATTTGGAGGATTCTAGCCAAATCCTTGCCTCTTGAGGATGGATAGGAGTGCTCTCTCTCTGTCTGTTTCTCTCTTTCTCTCTGTCTCTCTCTCTTTCTTTCTCCCTTCCTCCTTCTCTGTCTCTGTCTCTCTCTCTCCCTCTCCTTTTCCCTCTTCCTCTCTCCCTATGCCTCTGTCTATGTCTTTCGGGGTCTCTTTCTGTATCCCTCTATTTCTGTCTCTCTTTTCTCTGTCTCATCTTTTTCTATCTATCTCTGTGTCTCTGACTTTCTCTGTATCAGAGAGACTGGACCATATATCAGTTTGGGAGCAAAAATAACCCACTAAGAGCAAAAGCATTGCTCCTTGCAAAAGAAAAGAATGTTGACTATAGACTCAAGAAAAGATTTCCACGACAGAAAATGCCAATAATTATAAGGTATCCCTTTGCCACATGTGAATCCTTGCCATGGTCCTCTTTGAGAATGAAGGACAAAGAACAATCCTACGAATGTGCCTCACCACCATTATACTCTAAATTGGCACCCACTTTCCCCACAGACTCAGTGTGCATCATGGGGTGGTGTGTGCTCTGACTTTGAGGGGAGATTTTTTATTATTACTACTCTTGATGACCATTCTTGACATTCCATCTTAGTAAAACTTTTGTTAAATGCTGATTAAGTTTGGCTGATTATCAGTAGGAAGAACACTGGTGGGGGCCTTTGAGCAATAGTATAGAAACCAGCTTCCTCAGGGTTTGTGCTAGAACCCTGAGACTGGTAGAAGTCAGCTGCCCTCTGGGAACTCAGCTCTTCAATATGAATTGGATTTGGAAAAGTAGCCCCAGATATGCTACCTCAAGAAGATGCTAGATTTAGATCTAGACGGGATATTAGAGATCATCTAATCTAGTCCCTTTCTTTTACAGAGAAGGAGACTGAGATCCAAAAAAGTAGAATGGCATGTCCAAGGTTCAAATGGTAGTATGTGACAGGGCTGGGATTTGAACCCTGACCTTCTGATTACAAATCCAGTGCTCTGTGAACCCAAGGAGGAAAAGAAACCCAAAATGACCTTTTCCTTTCGTACTTTTAGTTTTCCTTTTCCATCACTTTTTAAAGATCCGTCCAACATAGTGTGAAAGATGAACAACCAGAGTAGTTGCGAGGATGTGGTACATGTCAGTTAAAAACTTTAAGCCAAAATTGCAACATATAAAATTGGCCCAGAGGGTGTATGTCTCCTTTTTCTTTTTTTCCTTTTTTTTTTGTCTGCCTGGTTTAATTGGATATGATTTGCTCATTGCTTTGTGTGGTTTAATTTGGCCCCTTAGGCCCAGATAAAAAATGTCAAGTTCTCAATTATGAAAACGAAAACCAATTATTCAAGAATTTGCTTTAGAATTAGCTGCTGTACTCTAGGGTCCTCCTCTGGGATTAAAATCTGAAGGGGAGAGTTTGAGAGGCCAAATGGACACTCTCGTTTAAATCGGAGGAATTCCTTGAGTGTTTGTCTTTGTGCCCTCCATGGAACAGACACTTGATTGTGGTAAGGACTAGGGAACCTGCTGTAGATGAACAAGACTGGCTGAGTTTCTGGTAAATAACAGAATTAAAAAATAACACAATTCTGACATCCTTCCAAATCAAAGCACCCCCTGCAAAAAAAAAAACATATTATCTGATGTGACTGTAAATGAAAGTAATTGATTTTAAAATGAACCAGTTGCTGTCAGTGACTGTAGGGACATCTTTTAATTACCCCATTCTTCTGCTTCCTCTTTTATACAAGGAGGGGATTGGATTAGGTGATCTCTGGAGTCCCATCTAGCTCTAAATCTATGATCTTATGATATGAAAACATATACTTTCAAATAAGTGTAGTCCCCTTCAGAGAACCATCTTGTGGCAGAAGGACTAGACTCTCTTCTTTGTCATGGAAGGAAGAACCTGGAACAATGGCTAGAAGTTGGAGAGAATCTTGATTCACACTTAATGTCAAATCAGTAATCAAAGTCATTCCAAAGTAGAATGGGTTACTTCAGCAGGGTGGGAGCTCTCTTTCATTGAGATCATGGGATCTTAGAACCACAGAATTAGAGCGAGAAGGGATCTTAAAAGTTATCTAGTCCAACTCCCTCATTTCACAGATGAGGAAACTGAGGCACAGGTGTAATACATGACTTGCCAAGTGTAAGGAATAAAGAGCAGAGCCCAGGATTCACATCCAGGTCCCCTGAACCCAACTCTGCTCATGTATGCATCCTCCTCAAAGGTCTTCAAGTATAGATTTATTATTTATAGGAGATACTCTAGATGGGTTTCCCCATTTAGGTTGGACTAGATGTCTTCTGAGGTCCCCTTCCAATTGTCAGGTACCACAATTCTATGAAAAGTTCCCCACCTCTGACCTGTGCCTCCACTCTTCTAAGAGCTATAAGACAACATAATTAAAGCTAAGACAATAGCTGCCGGCGATTTCAAGTCGGACCTTTAGAAAACATTTGTATTGAAACAGAAGGCAAGAGCATTAGGTCTGAAGCTAGATCACCCAGCTTCAAATCTCACCTCTAACACTCACCAATATGACCTTGGACAAATCACTTTACCTCCCTGGGCTTCAGTTTCCTCATCTGTAAAATGGATGGGTTAGACTAACTTGTCTCCAGGGTCACTCCCACCTGTATATCTATAATCTGATGATCTCTTTCCATGCCTCGACACAATGAGATCGAAAATATGAGGATTTTGGCGCCCTAGTTGGACCAAAGGGGACAAAGTTGGTGGTTTGGGGAAGGGCACATGAATGTTATCTTCAGGTATTTTTTTTTCTTTTTTAAAATTAAATTAAATCTGTTGAGTTACATTTTAAGTTCTGAACTGTTTCCCTTGCTCCCCAACCCACACTGGAGAAAACTACCATTTCTCACACACACACACACATACACACACACACACACACACCCACACCCACACCCACACACACACACACACACACACACACACACACACACACACCATGCTATGCATACTTCTATTTGTCAGTTCTTTCTCTGGAGGTGGATAGCATCTTCCTTCATGGGTCCTCTGTAGTTGATTTAGGTATTTATAATAGAATAACTTAGTCATTCACAGTTGTTCTTCGAACAATATTCCCATTAGCTTCAAGTATTTCAAGGTCTTTCATGAGGAAGAGAGATTGGGCTTGTTCTGCTTGGCTCCAGAAAAGAGAATGAGGATCAATGAATGAAAGTTGCAGAGAGGTAGATTGTGACAGGATGTCAGGAAAATCTTCCTAACCATTCTACTGGTTAAAGAGTAGAATGGTCTGCCTTGGAAGAAAGCAGATCTGGATCTCTAAATGAGCACTTGTTATAGTTGTTGTGAAGGGAAAGTAAGTCAGACTACATGGCCTTGGTGTGCCATTCCAACTCAGAGATCCTGGGATTCTGTGAGTAAGCCTGCTGCCAGTGCCCAGAGAACTCTGGGGTCCTTTTTCTGGAATCAACTACAGACCCTTTGCTCTGCTTCAAGGCAAAGCTTTGTCCTTTGGGGAGGATTTCAATTTTTGGAAACAAACCTCAGCCAAGTCTGATGGCTGAGGTATCTTATTAAGATAGATGATACTGTGTGTGTGTGTGTGTGTGTGTGTGTGTGTGTGTGTGTGTGTGTGTGTGTGTGATAGAGACAGAGACAGAGAAACAGAAACAGAAAGATAGAAGAGGCATCAATATCAAATATATTAAGGTCCCATTTCTAGTCATTGTCATAGGCCAGAAGTATACCTCAGTTCTCTGAGGCTATGTAAAAGCTGTGGAAGATCCTACAAGTTTGGAAAGGCTTCAAGTACAGGCCAGGAAACAGACCATTGTGTTGGAAGACCAATCTAGCTCAATTCAGAGGGGTTCATAACCAAGTTGGCTGCAGAGTGAAGAATGCCTTAACTACTGCATCTCTCAAGCAGCATCTATGTCTTTTTTAAGACTGGCTCTCAATCCCTTGCGGGTGTTGGAAGTATAGGGACTACTTAGGAGCCCAGTCCTGGCACTGAGGGGCATGAGAGCTTTGACCTGCTTCAACTCTGATTTGGGCCAGTTCCTTAGGCAATCTGGTAGCTCCCTGCTCCTGGAGGCTCCCCATATCGAATTCCAAAATTCTCAGCCTCCCGCTAGCAGGGATTATAGGTGTGCATCATCATGCTCAGTCCTATCTACTATTTTTTTCTGTGTACATATTGTTTGCTTCCATGTGAATGTAAGTTTCTCAAAGACACGGATAGTCTTTCCTTCTTTCCTTCCTTCCTTCCTTCCTTCCTTCCTTCCTTCCTTCCTTCCTTTCCTTCTTTCTTTTTCTTTCTTTCTTTCTTTCTTCCTTCTTTCCTTCCTTCTTTCTTCTTTCTTTCTTTCTTTCTTTCTTCTTCTTCTTCTTCCTTCCTTCCTTCCTTCCTTCCTTCCTTCCTTCCTTCCTTCCTTCCTTCCTTCCTTTCTTTCTTTCTTTCTTTCTTTCTTTCTTTCTTTCTTTCTTTCTTTCTTTCTTTCTCGTCTAAAGCCTCAGCACCTAACACAGTGCCTAGTGCCTCGTAGGTGCTTAATAAATAGAAGGACTGTGATGGAGGGAACTCCCACAGAGACAGAACCATAGTCCCTTGTAATATTGAAGAACTGAATAAAAAATAATGAAGCTGATTCTCTTGTGTGACACAATCAGCATGAATGGATGCTTGTATGCTTCTTAAAAAAATGAATCAGTTGCACTGCTTTAGAGTTACAACTCAATATATAAGAGTTAGATAGACTTTGCCTGGCTTTGCAATCCAGTGAATTGAGTCAAAAGATCTGAGTTCCAATTCAGGCTCTTCTGCTTTCTTCATGTGTGAATTTGTACAAGCCACCTCATGTTTCGAGGCCTCCATTGCTTCATCTGTAAGGTGGCCTAGATGGCTTCTAAGGTGCCTTTCTAATCTAAGTCTGTGATCCTATGACCAGGGTAAAGAAGGCAGAGTAGAGACTTTACTCTTTGAAGTTCCTTAAATAGCAAGCATGCCTTTCCTTCCCTTTAATAATCTATTGGCTTATTTTTGTAGGAATCAACGTCACATTCACTAACCTCTACTTAGAAGAATTCATCTGCTGGAAAATCAGTTCCATGTTTGCCCCTTTCCAGGACCCTAGCACCTCACCAGAGTCAGGGTAGGGACAGGGGTTCAAATCTTGATGCAGACATTTGTTAGCCATGTGACTCTGGGCAGACCAGTTTGTGCCTTGGAGGGAGTTTCCTAATTTGCAAAGTAGAGGTGCTGATGCCTGCCCATAGGGTTGTTGGGAGGAGCAAATGAGGCAAAGTCGATAAAGTATTTTGCAAAATTCTGATAGAATGTGAGCCATTTGTGAAAGCTCTCCAAAACCACTGTCATTTGATCAGCAATAACATAGAATGATAGGAACGCAGATCTGGACTTGGAAGAAATCTTCGGGGCCAACAAGCCTAACCACGGAGAGTTTATGTGACTTGTACAAAGTCACACAGACTTTAGCAGAAGCCTCCAGGATAGGATCTGTGAGTTCCTTTGAAATCCCAGTTCTAGATCAGGGCCAGATGAGAAGTTCACAGAGGAGATCCAGGGCTTCTGTTATTAGCCCCACACTTGGCTAACTCACAGGGATGCTGTGAATAAATACCCTTCAAGTGCTCTGTCAACTGGAGGCATCATTGGCATCTTCTCCTCTCGGCTTTCCCTTCCATGATTGTCACGTTTCCATCATTCTCAGTCTGACAATGATTCTACTCAGTAGACAAAACTGAAACAAAAGAGAAGTTGGGTAGTTCTATGTTCTCTCAACCATCTGATATCATTATCTCTTCTTCTCTAAACAAAGTGGAAGTGGTCCAGTCCTTTCTTTGATCTTCTCCCTAGTCTCAGTTTTGTTAAAAACCATCTTCTTCTGGTGGTGGTGGTGGTGATGTTCAGTTGTTTCAGTAGTGTCCAACTCTTCGTGTCCCCACTTGAAGTTTTCTTGGCAGAGATACTGGAGTTGTTTGCTATTTCTTTCTCCAGCTCATTTGACAGATGAGGAAACTGAGGCAAACAGGGTGAAGTGACTTGCCCAGGGTCACGCAGCTAGTAAAGTGTCTGAGGTGGGATTTGAACTCACAAAGATGAGTCTTCCGGACTTCTGGCTGGGTGCTCTATGCACTATGGCTCCACCTAGCTGTTCTAGTAATATGTACACAGATAAGTAAATAGAAGGTAATTGGTGGGAGGAGGGATGGCAGAGGGAAAAGAGGGGAAAGGTTCTAACTGTTATGGAGGAATAGGGAAGGCCTAATGTTGCAGTTGAGCTAAGCTTTGAATGGAGCTAGGGATTCCAAGACAAAGAAGGGAGAAAGGAGAGCATTCCAGGAATGGGGAACAGCCTGTTCCGAGGGCCAGGCTGTGGAATGTCACATACCGTAAAGAACAAGTCATTTGGCCGGAACAGAGAGTCCACAAAGGGAGTAATATGAAGAAAGTCTTGAAAGATAGGTCAGAATGAGATGGTGAAGGCCTTTAAATGTCAGAGAAAGGGAGTTTGCATTTCATTCTAGGATGCATTTGAGAGCCAAGGAAGCTTATTGAGGAGGAGAGTGGCATGTTCTATATTTCTCTATTTGAAAGAAAGATTTGGGGCAGTTAGGACAGAGCACCAGCCTTGGAATCAGGAAGATATGAATTCAAATCCAGCCTCAGACACTTACTAGCTGTGCGACCCTGGGCAAGTCACTTAACCCCAATTGCCTCAACAAAAAAAAGAGAAAGATTTGGCAGCTGTGTAGAAAATGGCTAGAAGATGGGAGACTGGAGGCAAGGAGACCCACTAAGAAGCTATAGCAATAATCCAAGTAAGGGGCTATTCAGGCCAGCACCAGAATGGTGACTATTCAAGTGGAGAAGGGCAATTGGATGTAAGAAATATTGTGCTTCTTCTCCTCTCTTTCACTCCTTTCACTGCCCATTGTCAAGAAAATCAGTTATCAAGTGCCCGTTTGTATGTGGGAGGGGGCAGCTAGGTGGTCCAATGGATAGAGGTTGGGCCTGGAGTCAGGAGGACCTGAGTTCAAATCCAGCCTCAGACACTTACTAGCTGTATGACCCTGGACAAGTCACTTCAACCTGTTTGCCTCAGTTTCCTCATCTGTCAAATGAGCTGGAGAAGGAACTGGCAAACCACTCCAGTATCTTGGCCAAGAAAACCGCAGATGGGGTCATGAAGAGTCAGACATGAGCTATTCAGGACACATTTAATAAACACATTAAAAATGGCATCTTGAAATGTGAAATGTGGAAGGGGATCTTCAGGACCTTCAGATCACAGGATTGTGGGTATAAAGGTAGAATGATAATTGTCATTATAACTATCATTGTCACATTTAGATAGTATGTTAAGGTTTAGCAAGCACTTTACACATGTTGATACATTTCATGCTGAAAATAGCCCTGTGATGTAGGTGCTATAATAATCTCCATTTATAGAGGAGAAAACTGAAATTGAGTGTGACTTTCCCAGGGTTACACAGATAAGCGAGTGTGTTGTTGTTCTTCAGTTCTTTTAGCTGTGTCTGACTCTTCCTGGCCCCATTTGGGGTTTTATTGGCAGAGATAATGGAGTGGTTTGCCATTTGCTTCTGCAGCTCATTTTACAGATGAGGAAACTGAGGCAAGCAGGGTGAAGTGACTTGCCCAGGGTCATAAAGCTAGGGAGTGTCTGAGGCTGGATTTGAACTCAGGAAGATGAGTCTTTGTGACTCCAGGCTCTATCTGCTGCACCCCCTACCTGCCCCAAAGTAGGAGTATGAAGTAGGATTTGAATGCAGATCTTCTTTACTCCATGTCCACTACTATCCATAGGTTATGCCACCAAGCAGCCATTCTCTGGAAGGGTCCTCAGAAGCCATTCCCAACCAGCTCATTTTTCAGATGAGGAAAAAGAGGACCAGAGAAATGTAGGGATCAGGAAGGCAACACCCCTAATTGGTTACAAAACTGGGACCAGACTGAAATAGCCTGTCTTCCAACCCAGTGCACTTTCTGCTATGACACAGGGGAAAAGCAAGGCTTGGTGGATAATGTGGCCTCCAGGTAAACTCCCATTATTGCCTGGGCCAGACACCTTCCTCACAGCCTTAGCTCTGCCTCCAGAGATCCACCTAATCCCCAAATGGCCAAGCCCCAAGATGAGGATTGCTAGGATCAACTCCAGGGTGCCAATTTGCCAAAAAACCCAAACCACAATGCTTCCAGCTCCTGCCATCAGATGGAGCAGCCCAAGAGGGACCCCTCTCCCCTCCTGAACAGTGGGGCCTCTGCCCAAAGAAAACAGAGGAGAGTTTGATGACAGCTTCCATTTTGCTGGCTAAACAGCCACCAGGGGGAGATTTCGACACCATTGCCCCAAAATAAATGGGCAGGGGAGTGAGGAAGAAGGGAATAACACACACACACACACATGCACACACACACACACACACACACGTAAAAATAGGGATTAGAAAAAAAAACACTGTCTGGCAGGAAGGAATTAACAGAGACGAGAAGCTCTCACTTTCCCACAGAAAGGGTCATTGTTTCAGAAGCTCCATAAACAAATCCCAGAATATATAGACTTCTAGGAAACAAGGAAGTCAGCAAATAGCCTAGGGGTTAATAGCTGGTTCTGGGTAATGGTAAACCACAGTTCTATTTGGATGTCGGACTGAAATTCCTTCTGGAGAAAACTGATTCCCTTGGGGCAGCCATTCCTCATAGGTTTTGAGCTGGAAGAGATCACCTAGCCCGACTCCCTCACTTTGCAGATGAAGAAACTGAGGCCCAGAGACATGGGAATGATTTGCCAGGGTCTCGTGCAGGAAGTAAGTGGCTTCAAAGCCAGATTCTCAATCTAGTATTCTGATCACTACACGGCACTACCATGTTCCCATGAAAAGGAGAATCACATCTTCCGACATCTTGAGGGATAGTTCTAGGGTTGAAATACTCACATACCTAATGATATAGCTAATATCATCTTCCTAGAAGATCAGGAGGCCCGGCACTGCTACCTCCTGGTCTCCACTGGAAGAATTGTGGGATTCCCACCTCAGACGCTTATTAGCTATGTGACTCTAAACAAGTCAATTAACTTCTCACCCTCAGTTTCCTTATCAGTGGAAAGAACACTGGCTCTGGAGTCAGAGAACCTGAATTCAAATCCTGACTCTGATGCTCACCACTTGTGTGACCTGGGGCAAGTCACGTCCCTTCCCTGCACCTTGGTTTCCTCATCTGTAAAATGAGGGTGTTGGTCTAGATGTCCCTGAGGTCCCTTCCAGTTGTACAGTTATGATCCTATGACCCTCTTCACAAATCATTTCCATTTTTGGGCCTCAGTTTCCCAATCTAGAAGATGAATGGGTTGGATCATATAACCTCAGAGGTCCCATCCACTCCTGTGTACACCATCCTGTGTTCTTTTCACCAGAAATAACCATTACCAGCATAATAAAGCGTATTTGTATAGCATATAAGTTCACATTGGAAAGTTCCTTGAAGGCTCTCTAGTCCAAACTACACTTGGAAAAGAATCCCCTCCATAACATCTCAGTTAAATGAATATTTTTTGAATAATATTTTATTTTTTTCCAATTACATGTAAAAATAATTTTTAATATTCATTTAAAATTTTTTTAATTCCAAATTCTCTCCCTCTCTGCCTTCCCTGCCCCCTTCTTGAGATGGTAAGCAATTTGATGTAGATTATACATGTGTAATTATGCAAAACGTATTTCCATATTAGTCATTTTGTAAAAGAAAACACAGACCAAAAAAAAACCCACAAAAAAATAAAGTGAAAAAAAAAGCATGCTTCGATCTGCATTCTGACTCCAGCAGTTCTTACTCCAGAGGCAGATAGCTTTTTTCATCATAAGTCCTTCAGAAATGTCCTTGGATCATTATATTGCTTAGAATAGCTAAGTCATTCACAGTTAATCATTGTTACAATATTGTTGTTATTGTGTACAATGTTCTCCTGGTTCTGCTCACTTCACTTTGTATCAGTTCATGTAAGTCTTTCCAGGTTTTTTCATTTCTTATAGCACAATAGTATTCCATCACAATCATATACCATAACTAGTTCAGCCATGCCCCAGTTGATTGACATCCTATCAATTTCTAATTCTTTGCCACCCAAAAAAAGCTGCTATAAATATTTTTGTACAAACAGGTCCTTTTCCTTTTTTTTTTGATCTTTTTGTGGTACAGATCTAATAGTGGTATTGCTGGATCAATGCGCAGTTTTATAGTCCTTTGGGCATAGTTCCAAATTGCTCTCCAGAATGGTTGGATCAGTTCACAACTCCCCTAACAATGTATTAGTCTGCCCATTTTCCCATATCCATTCCAACATTTATTATTTTCCTTTTCTGTCATTTTATCCAATCTGATAGGTATGAAGTATGACCTTAGAGTTGTTTTAATTTGCATTTCTGTAATCACTAGTGATTTAGGCTATTTTAAATATGATTAGAGATAACTTTGATTTCTTCATCTGAAAACTGCCTGTTCATATCCTCTGACCATTTATCAATTGGCGAGTGACTTGTATTCTTATAAATTTGACTAAATTATCTATATAGTTAAGAAATTAGGACTGTATCAAAGATGCTTGCTATAAAATCCTCTCTGCTTTCCGCTTTCCTTCTGATCTTGGCTGCATTGGTTTTGTTTGTGCAAAACTTTTTAAATTTAATATAATTAAAATTATCCATTTTACGTCTCATAATGCTCTCTATCTCTTCTTTGGTCACAAATTCTTCCCTTCTCTATGTATCTGACAGGTAAACAATTCCTTGCTCTCCTAATTTGTTTATGATATCACCCTTTATGTCTAAATCAGATACCCATTTTGACCTTATCTTGGTATACAACGAACATTTTTTAAGCATCTACTATGTGCCAGGTGGCATGCTAGATGTTGGAGATTTGAAGATAAAACATGAAACAACTCTTGTCCTCAAGGAGCGTATGTTCTATTCCCCAGTGTAGTAAGGACTACATGACCATAGAAAGTTAAATACAAAATATAGACACAGTCATTTCTAGGAGGGGACACTTGCAGCCAAGAGGATCAAAAGGGTCTTCCTGTGCTGAACGTAGAAGGGAACAAAGGATTCTATGTGGCAGAGTCGAGGAGGGAGTGCCTCTGAGGTACAGAACATTCGAATGCCAATGGTGAGAATGTAGGAGAGAAAATGTCATGTACGAAGAATGTCAAAAGGGGCTGGAACATAGAATGCATGAAAGGAGCCATGTGCAATAAGCCTGGGAAGGTGGTTTGGAGATTTATTTATTATGAAGGGCATTAAATGCCAAGTCTCCCCCTCTTCACTCCCACCAAGTGGCCATCCAGCTGTAAGATTCTTTCTGCCAAGACTTGGACTGGCTGCCCTGAGAAGTCTAAGGCACCAAAGACTCCCAGAGTCTTATTTATTCTCAGCTCTAGAACAAAGAAAGCAAACCTTAGATCACACTGGAGGGTAGGGATTTTCTGCTACAACAGAAGTTTTTAAAATCTCCCTTTAGTGGAATATTCCTCCAAGTAGTTCTAATCCTGTGTTAGCTTTCTCTCTTCCATTGGTATATATTTAATAAATGGTAGTTGAATGAATCAATGCTCATTTCTTCCTCTGCACCTTTGCCCATGCTGTGTCCCTTGCCTAGGATGCCCTCCCCCTCCTTTCCATTTATCTAAACCTTACCTTATCTCTAGTACCCAGCTTCCTCTCTAGACTCTTCTCTATGTGCTAAGTCCTTCTGAATTCTCCTGAATTCTTACAGAACTTAGGAATTGTACCACTCTTTTTGGAACTGAAAATACACAAGTTTTGGAGACAGAGGACCTGGGCTCACTTATTTTACAACTTGTGCAAGCTAAGGCAAGTCATTTAACTACTCTAGGACTCAGTTTCCTGAGATGTGAAAATGAGGCCATTGGACTAATAACTCTAAGGCCTCTTGCAGCTCCAAATCCTGTGCTTTCCTTCCTTGGAATCCTCTGTGACCTTAGGCAGCTTTGTTCTCCCCACTGGAGAGTGGTGGATAGAGCCCTGGACTAGGAGCCAGGAAGGTCTGAGTTCACATCCCTCCTCAGATGCTAATTAGCTCTGTGACCCTGAGCAAGCCATTCACCTTTCCATGTCTCATTTGTAAAATGAGGAATGGGCTTAGACTCAGTTGCCTCAGATTCCTTCTAGCTCTAAATCTAAAGCTCTTAAGATCCACAAAAATGTGTGTTGGATTGAATGGTCAGTCTCTCTACCTTAGCTCACAAAAGTTATAAATAGGCGAATTAAGACCAATCTCTGTGACTCAGTTTCCTCATCTGCAAAAAGTTGAATGAGGTTGTTAGACTCTAAAGTCTTATAACTACATGATATTCAAAGTCCCTTCTTGCTTTTTATTTTATGATTCTATTATTTATCTTTTTATATTTGTTTCTTATCTCTGAAAGTAGCTTGTAAGACCTTAGAGGTAAGTGACCATCCTATAGTTCTTTGTAGACTCTACAGGGCTAGCTGAGTATAGGGTAGGTACTGAATAGTGGATGATTATGTCACTTGGATGGGCAGGTAGATGGCACAGTGGATAGAGTGCCAGGCCTGGAGGCAGGAAGACTCATCTTCCTGAGTTCAAATCTGGCCTCAGACTCTTACTAGCAGTATGACCCTGGGCAAGTCACTTTACCATGTTTGCTTCAGTCCCTCATCTGTAAAGTGAGCCAGAGAAGGTAATAGCAAACCACTCCAGTGTCTTTGCCAGGCAAACCCCAAATGGGGTCATGGCATAACTGCAAAATGACTGAACAACAACAAATGTCACTTTCCAGGCAGATGCTCAGGAACTATCACCCTCTGCTGGTTTCAAGAAATAAGTCTTGCTTGGCCAATCATTCTGGTGAATTGGCTAGCCATGGTGCCTGGATGAGAAGTTGTGGGAAGCATCTTGGACCCCTGAGGGGAAGTCTGGGTTGGCTCCCTGAAGCAGGATGGAGAGAGAAGATCCTGGGAACTGTGGCCAGCCAGCTAGAGGGGTTAATACCACAGAAATGCTCTGCTGGCAATGGGGCTGTTGTTGTCCTCGGTCGGGAAGGGAAAATAAAAACCTGGGCTGAGCTGTACATTTTACACACTTAGTCAACAGGCAGAGTAGTATCCCCCAGGGCTCAGGAGGAAGCTTCCTTGTATATATATAGGAATTGGGACAGCTTATTACATGGTGCTGCCCTGAGGCAAGGGGCACTGGCTCTAAGCAGACATTTCTTTCCTTAAAAATTTAATAATTTCATATTTTCAATTAACAAGCATTCAGTTTCTCTCCCTCCATGTTGCCTAGATAGATAGATAGATAGATAGATAGATAGATAGATAGATAGATAGATAGATGGACAGATGGATAGACAGATAGATAGATAGACAAACAGATAGATAGATAGATAGACGGACAGACAGACAGACAGATGGACAGACAGATGACAGACAGACAGACAGACATACAGATAGATAGATAGATAGATAGATAGATAGATAGATAGATAGATAGATAGACAGACAGATAGGCAGACGGATGTACAGACAGACAGATAGATAGATAGATGGATGGACGGACAGACGGACAGACAGACAGAGAGACAGATAGGCAGACAGACACAGACAGACAGATAGATAGATAGGTAGACAGATAGATAGATAGAGCCTCTGAACCTACGGAAACCACACATCCCCAGGCTCTTGAGTTGTTCAGTTGTTTCCAGCTCTTCATGATCCGCTTTTGGGGTTTTCTTGGCAAAGTTACTAGAGTGTTTTGCCATTTCCTTCTCCAGCTCGTTTGACAGGTGAGGAAACTGAGATAAACAGGGCTAAGTGATTTACCCAAGGGTCACACATCTAGTAAGTATCAGATTTAAATTCAAGTCTATCTGACTCCAGGCCAGGCACTCTATCCACTGTACCCACTCTTGAGTAATGTATCTCAATGAGGAGTATTGGCAAACCCAAACTAAAGTCTTACAGGTTCACTCATACCCCCAAGGCAGGCCACGCTTTGCAGCTTTGAAGGGAAAGGTCTTTGTATCCACTTTAGAAGTGAGAGAGGCAGGCATAGTGGGGTGGTGGTCACTAACACTGGTGGAATAAGAAAACTTGGGTTCAAATCTCAGCTCAGCTACTTGTTCTAATTATATCATTTAACAATTTGAAACCATGCTTTAAAAAGTAACTAAAATCACTCCTCGGGTTTGATGGACAGCCCACTGCCATGCAAACAAACATTCCCTCCTGATCTGTCCACACAGACATGGAGTGAGCTGCATCTGAATAATCAATGACATACTTGTGCTGAAATTAACCCTGACTGATTATGCCGATGTCTGATTGGGGGAGATCCACTGGGAACTGGCTGTGATATCACCTCCCTCACTCTCTGCTCCTTAGCCCACACAGGCTAGATCACTAAAATGTGGGGCTTGGCAGCAAAGCCTGGCTGGGACTTCTGCTCTTTTTTCTTTATTTTTTTTTGAAGAGATAAAAAAAGGAATTTTCATTGTATATTTGCTGCCGTTATTCTTTTTTATTTTATTTAATATTTTTAGTTTTCAGCATTGATTTTCATGAGAGTTTGAATTACAAATTTTCTCCCCATTTCTACCCTCCCCTCCACTCCAAGATGGCATATATTCTGATTGTCCCATTCCCCAGTCAGCCCTACTTTCTGTCACCCCACTCCCCCCATCCCCTTTTCCCTTACTTTCTTGTAGGGCAAGATAGATTTCTATGTCCCATTGCCTGTATATCTTATTTTCTAGTTGCATGCAAAAACTTTTTTTTGAACATCTGCTTTTAAAACTTTGAGCTCCAAATTCTCTACCCTCTTCCTTCCCCACCCACCCTCCCTAAGAAGGCAAGCAATTCAACATAGGCCACATGTGTATCATTATGTAAAACCCTTCCACAATACTCATGTTGTGAAAGACTAACTATATTTTGCTCCTTCCTATCCTATCCCCCCTTGTTCAATTTTCTCCCTTGACCCTGTCCCTTTTCAAAAGTGTTTGCTTTTGATTACCTCCTCCTCCTATCTGCCCTCTCTTCTATAATCCCCTTTTTTATCTCCTTCTTCCTTCTTTCCTGTGGGGTAAGATACCCAACAGAGTATGTATGTTATTCCCTCCTCAGGTCAAATCTGATGAGAGCAAGATTCATTCATTCCCCCTCACCTGCCCCCTCTTCCTTTCCTACAGAACCACTTTTTCTTGCCACTTTTATGTGAGATAATTTACCCCATTCCATCTCTCCCTTTCTCCCTCTCTCAATATATTCCTCTCTCATCCCTTAATTTGATTTTATTTTTTTAGATATCATCCCTTCATATTCAACTCACCCTGTGCCCTCTGTCTATATATATACATACATATATATATGTATATATATATATATATACATATATATATATATATATATATATATTCCCTTCAGCTACCCTAATACTGAGGTCTCATGAATTATACACATCATCTTTCCATGTAGGAATGTAAACAAAACAGTTCAACTTTGGTAAGTCCCTTATCATTTCTCTTTCTCATTTACCTTTTCATGCTTCTCTTGATTCTTGTGTTTGAAAGTCAAATTTTCTATTCAGCTCTGGTCTTTTCACTGAGAAAGCTTGAAAGTCCTCTATTTTATTGAAAATCCATGTTTTGCCTTGGAGCATGATACTCAGTTTTTCTGGGTAGGTGATTCTTCGTTTTAATCCTAGTTCCATTGACCTCCGGAATATCATATTCCAAGCCCTTTGATCCCTTAATGTAGAAACTGCTAGATCTTGTATTATCCTGACTGTGTTTCCACAATACTCAAATTGTTTCTTTCTGGCTGCTTGCAGTATTTTCTCCTTGACCTGGGAGCTCTGGAATTTGGCAACAATATTCCTAGGAGTTTTCTTTTTGGAATCTTTTTCAGGAGGCGATCAGTGGCTTCTTTCAATTTCTATTTTACCCTCTGGTTCTAGAATATCAGGGAAGTTCTCCTTGATAATTTCTTGAAAGATGATATCTAGGCTCTTTTTTTGATCATGGCTTTCAGGTAGTCCAATAATTTTTAAATTATCTCTCCTGGATCTATTCTCTAGGTCAATGGTTTTTCCAATGAAATATTTTACATTGTCTTCCATTTTTCATTCCTTTGGTTCTATTTTATAATATCTTGATTTCTCATAAAATCACTAGCTTCCACTTGCTCCAATCTAATTTTTAAAGTAGTATTTTCTTCATTGGTCTTTTGGACCTCCTTTTCCATTTGGCTAATTCTGCCTTTCAAGGCATTCTTCTCCTCATTGGCTTTTTGGAGCTCTTTTGCCATTTGAGTTAGTCTATTTTTAAGGTGCTATTTTCTTCAGTATTTTTTTGGGTCTCCTTTAGCAAGTCATTGACTTTTTTTTCATGATTTTCTCACATCACTCTCATTTCTCTTCCCAATTTTTCCTCTACTTCTCTCACTTGCTTTTCCAAATCCTTTTTGAGCTGTTCCATGGCCTGAGACCAGTTCACGTTTTTCTTGGAGGCTTTTGATGTAGGCTCTTTGACTTTATTTACTTCTTCTGGCTGTATGTTTTGGTCTTCTTTGTCACCAAAGAAAGATTCCAAAGTCTGAATCTGAATCTGAGTCTGCTTTCACTGCCTGGCCATGTTCCCAGCCAACTACTTGACCCTTGAGTTTTTCATCTGGGTATGACTGCTTGTAAAGTATAGAGTACTTTGTCCCAAGCTTGAGGGGCTGCACTGCTGTTTTCAGAGCTTTTTCTACACAGCAAGCTCTGCCATACCAGTGCTCCTCCTCCCCCAAGAACCGCCAACCCAGACCAAGACTCAGATCTGAGCAGGCTCTGTACTCCCACTGGGGTCTGCCACTTAATTCCTTACACCAGGTGGGCTTGGGGCCAGAAGCAACTGCAGCTGTAGTTCTGTAGCTGCACCACCTCCACTGCCCCCAGGGCAGCGGCCAAACCGCCAACTCCTTTCACTCTGTCCCCACAGTTTTTTCCCACTAACCTTCTCTGTTGTCTTTGGTGTTTGTGGGTTGAGAAGTCTGGTAACTGCCAGAGATCACTGATTCAGGGCACTAGGGCCAGTTCCACCTGGCTCTCAGTCTGGTTGGTCCGGGCGCAGCCCACGCTGGGCTCTGCTTTGCTTTGCTCCCAGCTCCATGTGACAGACCTTACCCAGCAACCATCCAGGCTGTCCTGAGCTGGAGCCCTGCTTCCCTCTGCTATTTTGTGGGTTCTGCAACTCTATAATTTGTTCAGAGCCATTTTTATTGGAAGGTCCTGGGGAAGAGCTTTAGGCTAGTCCCTGCTTTCCAGCTGCCATCTCCATTTTATAGATGAGAAAACTGAGGCAAGCAGGGTTAACTGACTTGCCCAGGGTCACATCACTAGTAAGTGACTGAGGCTGGATTAGAACTCAGGTTTTCCTAACTCCAAACCTGGCTCAGGTGCATGCCAGGATGCTCTCTTCCATTGCCTCAGCATGGTCTCTCAGCAGGGATCTGAAGAAATGGGAACTCTGGAACAGATGAGGCAGCTGACGGTCTAGTCCCTCTGCAGAGCCCTCACCACCCACGCAGACACCAGCAGCACGCAAAGACCTGCTCTTTGTTCTTTCAGTGGATGGTCTATATTTTTGGTATATCCTTCTCCAGTACTATGTTGGCCAGGCTTCTTGTACCCCTAAGGTCAAGACTGTCCAATTCTGGTGACTAGTTACCCCAAGACCACTTGTGTGATCAAAGGCTTCCTAGAAGACCTTTAGGATATTGCCACCAACAGATGGTAGAAGCAACATCTACAATTGACTGGGATCCATATTGGTATAGGCAGAGAGTTCCTACTATATTGGCTTATTTTTCCCTAAAAAGGGAAATGAAACTATTCTTAAGACTTAATTGGACCATGGGACTAAGGCTTCTCACCTTGATACAGTTTCCCAGTCACTTAAGGCATAAAATCCCAAAGCAGGAAGAGTAAGAACTCTCCAGGCTTTGATGGGGGATATGGCACTGTGAGTCAACACATGTAAGGAAACCAGTGCCTGAAGAGGTTCAGGGTTACGTGGCCAAGGTGGGATTTGAACCCAGGTCTTCCTGACTACAAGTCCAGTAGTCTATTGAATACACCACATCACCATGTTCCTACCAAAAGGAGAATCGTGTCTTCTGTGATCTTGATGGCTAAGTCTAGGGTTGAACTACTCTTGTACATAATAGCACAGTAAATATCATTTCCCTGGAGGATCAGGAGGTATCCTGATGCTACTCCTTGGTCTGCATTAAAAGCTATTGTTCTAGAAAGGACTGAGTAGAAAATCAATGCCTATTGATCAAATCATAACTAAACAAACTGTATATATGAATGAAACAGAATATTATTCCATGTATAATTCAATATTATTCCATTCCATAAACCTAGTGGAGGATGTAAACTCCTTTCAAGTGGGGATTGTGTCATTCTTTGTCCTTGTATTCCCAGAACTTAGTGCACTGCCTAGCACATAGTAGGTGTTTAATAAATGCTTATTGATTGGATGATACAAAGAAATCAGAGAATCATGAAAAGACTTGTGTGAACTGATGGAGATTGGATGCCAAGATTTTTAAGGTCCCTTCCAGCTCTAAATTTGTGATCCCCTAATGCCAAGCAGAAGCTGGAAAATTTTATGTATATGACCAGTATTGACCATGGAAATCAGAGGAGGAAATCCACATACTTTACTTCTTTGCAGAGGTGGGGGACTACAAGTATGGAATACTAATTACCTATATTATCAGACAGGCTTGATGCATTCATTGATTTTGCCCACCTGTGTTTTTGGACTCTTTTTTGTTACAAGGGATGACTAAATGGGCAAGGGAAAGGGGAATGTATATATTTGTAAATCAAGTGATATAAAGACAAGAATTATCAATAAAAATAAGATGTTTTTAAAATCAGAGAATTATACTAAAGAGTACTCTGAGGTCCCTGTGAGGTCTGAATCTATGAGACTAGGATCACTATGTCTTCCCTGCCTAGCTGCTGGAGACCTGGATCCCTGTGCCCAAACCAACCTATGTGGAAGAAGATGTTTCCCTTGCCATGATTGGACAGCAGCCATATAGGCTTGCTGAACTAAATAGTTCAGCAGGGCCAGAAGAAAGTCTCCATCCTGTGTAACTGTTTTAGAAACAAAATGGAGAAGACTTGTTTGGCCAGCTCGCAGGGAGCCAGAAGTTTCTAGGAAAGTGTCCTTAGGAGGGCAATGAATATAAGTGCTGAGGAGTCAGCCCCAAATGGAAGGAGCTATGGTCCTAGCCAGGCACAGACTGGGCAGGTAGGCCACCTTGGCCATTCTGAGGACCCTGGAAACCTTTTACAACCTTAAGGGAAGGTCATAGGGATCACTTAATGAATGGCCTTGAATGAAGCGATTTCAGTCTATAAGAAATATTTCATGGCCTGTTTGTGAACTCCTCAGACCCAAACCCCACTCCCACTCTCTGGCCACCATTCCCTGATAAAACTGTATCCCCCTATGAGAATACAAGCTCCTTGAGATTTGTATTTGGATCCCAGTCCCAAGTGTAAAATAGAAGCTTAATAAATGCTTGTTAATGGATTTGGATTTAGGACACCCAGATTCAAATCCTGCCTCTTTCCCTGGGTGACCTCAGGAAGCTCCTTGACCTCTTTGACTCTTTATTTTCTCAATGCTGAAATGAAGGGATGTGGTGAGAGTAATTTAATAACCTAATTAATAACAGAATTTTATAATATAAAATAGCTTTCACTACAGGGCATCGGATGGATGATTTCTAAGGTCCTCCTCTAGCTCTGCTATTCCGTGTTCTGGGGACAATTTCTCTCATCATTGGTAGGTGAATGATCAAAGCGTGGTGCTCTATGTAATATTGGCTGAAAGAAATGGAAGAAAATAGAAACATTTGAAATAGAAATATGGAAAATATGAATGTGAAATGATGAATTATGCAATATGAAATATGAAAAATCAAATCATTCCAAAAACAAATCTAAACTTTTGGGGGTTATTCATTCTTTTGGATTTTTTGGCCTTCTTCCTCCCATTTGGATGGTAATTAGAAAGTGAGCTGCAGTGAAAGATTGCTGAAGATAACCCAATTTATAGTCCCAGTATCCCCTGGCTGACAAACACCTCATCCCCATGAGCAGCATCTTTGTCCTGTTATGAAAAACACATCAATTCCTTTCACAGTGGCCCATCCATTACCTAAGAAACTTATTTTCTCCATAACTCAGCTCCCAGGGTTTCCAAGTATTGTCAACACGGATTTGGAAACTCCATTCTACACCCAAGACTTTAGGCTTCAGGACTCAGGACAATGTGGCATATTAAAGAGCTAGGTTGTCATCTATACGGTTCTGGCAGGTGGCCCTCAATAATGGAGTGGCTTTTGGAGTGCATCATGGGGGTAGAAACAAAATTACCAGGCTCTGTTTCCAGGCCCCATGAAGAGCATCCAGAAAGCAGACAACTTTTTCAAGTGTTGGGGAGTGGGGCAGTGAATACATGAGTAAAAAAACCTTCATTAAAGGCTTATTATGTGCTGATCGATGTACTAAGCATTTGAAAATGTAAATGCAAAAGCAAAGACTATCTCTGACCTCAAAGAGCTTACATTCTAGTAGGAAAAAATGTGTTTGTCTAGGGGAGTGGCAGCTAAGATCAGATATTTTGCTTTGGAAAGTTACAGGGATGGAGAGTGGGACCATGGGGTGGTAGACTGACATACACTTTCCACTGGTAGTGGTCTGATTGATTTTATTATGACTCCAGTCTGGAAGGGGAGTGGGGTGAGGGAGAGGAGGGCATTAGGAAAGTGAGCTAGTTAGGCCATCCCTCTTCCTTTTAGGTCAGGAAACTGAGACCTGGAAAGGTTGAGTGACTTACCCAAGGCCATCCAGGTAGAATGAAGCAGAAATGGGTTTTGAACCCAGGACCACTGACTCCAAACCCAGGTCTCTTCCCATTCCACCAACCTGTTTATCTCTTTAGTCTCTTCTCCTCCCCTTGCCCCCACCCACATACTTACCACTGGGAGCTCAGTCATTAAAATTGGGACTTGTAGGTCTAAGAGAAGTCACTTGTTATTAAGATAGCTAGATATCTCTTCTGCCTCTCTCCCTCCCTCTAGCTCTCTCCCTCCTTTTCTTTCCGTCTCTCTCTTCTTTCCTCTGTCTCTCACTGACTGTCTCTCTGTCTCTGTCTCTCCAGCTCTCCCCTCCCTCCTCTGTCTCTTTCCTCTATTTGTTTCTCTATCTCTCTCTGTCTGCCTCTTTCTGTTTCTCTGTCTCTGTCTGTCTCTTGCTGACTCTGTCTCTCTGTCTCTGCTTCTGTCTGTCTCTGTCTCTCCAACTCTCTCCCTCCCTCCTCTGTCTCTGTCACTTTCCTCTATTTATCTCTCTATCTCTCTGTCTCTGTCTCTGTCTGCCTCTCACCGTTTCTCTGTCTCTCTCTGTCTCACTGTGTCTGACTGTCTCTGTCTGTCTCTATCTCTGTTTCTTTCTATCTCTGTGTCCCTGTTTCTCTGTCTGCTTCTCTTTGTTTCTCTGTCTCTCTGACTCTGTCTTCTCTTTCTCCTACCTTCTATTGCCAATCCCCAGAAGTATAATGAGCAACTGTGCCTCCTGGACCAAACAGCATTAACAATGCTCTCAAAACAGTGCATCAATCAGCAAGCATTTATGAAGGACCTGCTATATGCCAGGCAGTATGCCAGGTGCTGGGAATACAAAGTCCCTGCCCTCAAGTAGCTTATATTCTAATAGGGAGTACACACACACACACACACACACACACACACACATGCACACACACACTGTATCCCAAAAGTCTTACTGCAGTTTAGTACTAAGATTTTGGGGACAGCATGTGTGTGTGTGGGTCCACGGGTGCTTATTTATGGAGGTTATTATACTCCCCACTAGAATGTAAGCTATTTGAGGGCAAGGACTTTTTCATGTCTGTCTTTGTATTGCCAACTCCTGGCACAATGCCTGGCACATAGTAACGTTGAGATGCTATGAAACGATTAAGCTTTAATAGTTTAAAGCTATGTTAAGACTTTTAGAACACCTGTATGTGTGGTACTTTTTAGGAGAGGGTGTTAGAAATTGAAGGAGGAACTGAAAGAGGCTTCATTTGGAAGATAACTTTGGAACTGAGTTTTAAAGACAAAGGATTTTTTTGAGGCAGTCAGGGTTAAGTGGTCTGTTCAGGGTCACACAGCTAGTAAGTGTCTGAGGCTAGATTTGAACTCAGGTCCCCTTGACCCTAGAGTTGATGCTCTGTCCACTGTGCTACCTAGCTACCCCCAAAGACAAATTCACTTGTAGGGCAGGAGAACCCTTTGGGAGAGACTTTGGACTTCAGAACACAAGACTGGAGTGGGGGGAGAGTAGTAAAATAGAGAATCCAAGACATCCTCTACCCACAGGTGGAATACCACCTGGACGCTGCTGGGAAGGGTGTAGGTCAGGGCTGGACTGAGAAAGCTCTCAGTTGGCACGTGAAGGTGGTTGGGGAGGAAGCACCCTACCCCATAGCTTCCTAGACTAGTAAATCTTGCTAAGTGCTAAACTCACTCACTTCTATTGGCTGAAGGATTACAAGGACTATTAGCATTGTCTAAATTTCAGCATCTTGGGGGCCCAGTAAGTCTCTATTACAGTTTTGCAAACCATCATTGTCCCTGCCCTCCTCCCCATATTCCTCATCTTTATCCATTAGGTTGCCATGGCCAACTGCACTGATGGAAGGATTGTCCCCATGAATGAGATCTCCCCTCTATTTAAATAGTGGGTTAGCAGTCCCTATGCTCTGTTATTGAAATACTCTGAAGTCACAAACAACTCTTGAAAGTCGAGCTGTCCATATTAAAGACAAATCAAAATGGCAGGTGGGAGAAGCCATAATGATATTTGACCCCATCTGAGGGCTGGGCTGAGATTGGGTTGTGATGGTTTCAAGCAAGGAGTTTTGCGCAATTGTTTTAAGTCAGTGCCTTATCTGATCTGATTTTTAGGTCACTTTTTCTTCCATTTTGTGCTCTATAGCATCCCTTTGTCAACAGCAAGGCTTAATCCCCTTGAGTTATTATTTATGCAGAGAGAGGGATGCATAGAACCAGACTGGAAATTCTGATCCTGGAACAGTCCAGTAGAATGAATGCCAAGTCCTAGAAAATAAAAATTTTTGTGGGTTACAATTATGTCAACAGCCTGGGACCATGGGCTTTGAAGATGGCGATATTCCAGTAACAATGTAAACTTCTTAAGAGGGGGGGAATGGCTTCAGGTTTGTTTTTTGTTTTTGTTTTCGTTGTTACTGGTTTTTCATTTTTTATCCAGAGCAGTAACAGCACAGAGCCCTGAGCACTATAGATACTTAATAAACACTTATTGGATTGGATTGCCTTGAAGTATACAAGATGGCATTTGCAGGGAAGGAACTATTGGAGAATAAGCCTCCTTGGCATCCCTCATCCCTCTTAGAGAGCAGTTCACGGAATTCAGGAATCAGATTTTTCCTAGAAGAGAGTCGGATGGCCCCAGTCTGAACAAATGCAGTTGTTTTTGTTTCATTTTGATTAATCGTGGTCGTCAAGTTTCTCAATGCAAACATGGCCTCGAATTGACAAGACGGATGGAGCCAGCAAGCCAGAAAAGAGCAGAAGGGCCACAAACTGTAGATTGAGCCTTGGTAACGTAGATAAGACACCAGGTCCTGCAAAAAAATACAGCTGTGGTTTCAAGGACTCACCACCTCCCACTTTTTGAAACACATACTCAAGAGCTCGGGTTACTGACAGTCTAGGAATGTTTACTTTGTACATGTGTGCCAGTAGGAACCAGAGAAATATTAGTCTTTAAAGATTTCTTTATAGTTCTTTGAAAGCTCATGCAGGGCAGCAAGCCAGAAGGTTATATAATAGTGAAGAGCGTTTAAAGGGGCAGAGTCCTTTTGTAGGTTGGTGAGGCTTTTGTTTTTAAACATGTGTACAGAGTATGGGAGACAGCATGGGAGAGTCAGGAAGACCCCGGTTTAAGTCTTGCCACTGATACACATTAACTAAGAGATGATGGGCAAGCTGATTAGTGTCTCAGTCCGTCAGCAAAAGTCACAGAGATGTTGCTGACCTAAATCAATGCAAGGCCTTTCCAAATCAGGGCGTTTCCTACACTGATAAATTACAGGACCAGGCCAAAAGCGTAGTATTTCTCAAGGTTACTTAGGGCCTATGTATATATACATGTGTGTATGTATAGGTGTATTTACATGTATGTGTGTGTTTATTACATGAATCCACATATCTCACACCTTCCAGGCCTGCTTTCTCCAGATCTCACTTATACTAGCAGATTGGTTTCCCAAAAGGCAGCTGACCAGGTCTTCCTTCAGGGTTTTAGAAGTTACCCTGATGGGTTTGGATGACTTTAAAGTACTCGAGCCCCCATCTGCAGTGCAACCTATTGATTACCATAGAGCAGACTTAATGAGCATTTAGAAAGAGGTATTTACTGAGATGCTACAATACGGACAGTTGGTACAAAAACATCCACCTGAAAGTCTCTGAAACACCTTCCCACAAGTACATACAGAATCTAGGGATAAATGTGTTTGAGTTAGAGAGGATATGTTCCAGTGGGGAATTTGTAACTCCTGGTTTCTGGAAGTCCTTTTCTCTTAGGAAGTTCCCCTTAAGTGGGTATAATTCTCTTCAGGACTTAGAGGACTGGTGCCCTTCTAGAGTCCAGAAGCTGTACTTCCCTCTACCCCGAAGAGTTTATACTCTCTGAAGTTGCCTTTCCTCTGTTTTTCTCTATTGTCCTCCCTCAGATCCCGGCTGGATATATTATTTGTTACTGGTCAATCCTCTCTGGTGACATGGTGAATGGGAAGGAAGAAGAAGGAATAGAGTAGAAGTAGCTTCTGATCCTTCCTTCCCTCCTCTCAGAGGCAGGTAGGCATAGCGGTGGACAGAGCACTTGGTCAGGAGTCAAGAAGCCCTCAATTATAATCTGGCCTCAGATACTTATTAGCTGTGCAGTCCTGGATAACTCACTTAACCTCTGTCTGCCTCAGCTCCCTCAGCTTTAAAATGTGGATTATAATAGCACCTACCTCAATGAATATAAGGATCAAATGAGATGATATTTGTTCTTAGGACAGTGCTCGGCACATAGTAGGTTCTTAATAAATGCTTATCTTCCTCTTCCTGCTTGCTTCCTTCTGGTTGCAGGTGTAAATGTCTGTCCCTAAAAGCACTCCCAAATTCAATGCTTCAAACAGTTTCTGGAATATGTGTATGTGCATGTATGTATGTATATACACAGAGTTGATTTAAATATGTATATGTTTCCAGATCACTATAATTTTCAGTATACTTTCACAAGTGTTATCTCCTTTGATAGTACTAGCAAATGAATATTATATTGTAGGTATTTAATAAATTTATACTTATTTAGTAAATTAAAATTTATTTAATAAACATTTAATAAATGTTTGTTGAGTAATCTACCTAAATAAATAAGAAGGCTAGGTAATTATCTCATTTTAGAGTTAACAATAACTCACATTTCTGTAGGACTTTATGGTTCACAAGTCATTTTTCACTCATGACCTCTTTTGAGCTTCCAAACAACCTTGGGTTTTACAGGTATTTTATACCCATTCTAAGAAAAATGAAACTGAAGCTCAGAGAGATTGTGACTTCCAGGTCTAAATTTACAATCCCATGATTCTATGGCTTTTCCAGGGTCATACTGCTGATACATATCTGAGGGAGGATTTGAATCCTGGTCATCCTTATTCCAAGTATAATGCTCTATCCACTACCCCAACACTGCCTCTCCTAGAGGGAGAAACTGAGCCCAGAGAGTCTGAGTAATTTTCCCAATGTCACCCAGTAGGTCAGTTATCAGCCACAGAGTTCTTGGTTCTCCCTTCCTTGCATTCAACTGTGGTTCCTTTTCTTGTTTACTCAGTCCTTTTACTCAGAATCAGAGGGGAATTTCAGGCCCTCAGGGGGCTGCTGGGGAGCCTTGTGCCCAAAGTCAGCCTCTGCTCTCCTCTCCTCCCATGGAGGCCTGCACCCATTGACTTCAGTTGTCTCCAATGCCCTCTTGTCTCCCCTTGGAGCTGTTGGTGGGGTGTCCCAGACATCAGATTGATTCGATGTGTTTTATAATTTATCAGCACAGGCCACCTGTCTTCAATTCACAGCAAGCTCACTGGCAGAGGCATAAACGTGACGGCCTCCTTGCCAGAAAGGAAATTAGACTCAGTGCATGCTACTGCCCCCCCCCTGGGCCTGGGGCCAGTTGACAGGCCCTCAGCATTTGGGGGACTGTTGGTGGGCAGGAGCATCTGGGGCGCATGCTGGGAGAGAGGAGGGCAACTCTGCTCAGATCCGGCGTTCGGCAGCAGCTCCTTCCAGAAGATGACCTATTGAACATTTCCAGGAATAGCGGTGCCAAGCCTGTCAACTGCTTTCTTGGAAATTCACTCAATAAAAATGGCTTTCCTCCAGCAAGGATCTGCTGAAAGCCTGGACTGGACTAAGGGCTATATTTAGCCTCTGAGCTTCGCTGGCTGGGAGGGGGTTTGAATGCCCTTTTTAGAGAAATCCACATCGAATCTCAATGGGGGCAGAGGGATTTGAAGCAGCCTTTGCCTATAGGGAGATTTTTTCTCATGGGCTGAATGTTAGAGGTCAGGAGAAGAGAATTTGGATCTGCAAAGGGTCTTAAAGATCATTCAGTCTGGCCACCGCCTTTTACAAAGGAGGAAGCTTGGCTCTCAGAGAAAGGAAGTGACTTACCCAAGGTCATAGAATATGAGCAGCATATAATACTAAAAATATATAAAGTAATGAAGAAATGATGAATAAGAAATAATAAAATAATGAAAAGTGATACGCCCGCGATTTGAATCTAGGTTATAGGATCAAAAGATCATAGATATAGAGCCAGAAGAGACTTTGGAAGATGTCTAGTCCAACCCCCTTGTTTTACAGATGAGGAAAATGAATTCCAGAAAGATTAAATTTCTTAGCCAAGGTCACACAGGTATTAAGTGCCAGAGGCAGGATTTGAATCCAGGTCCTCTGATTCTGATATCAGGATTCTTTTTACTATGTCACACTGTCTCTTAAAAAAGTCAGGACATCACCCTGTGATTGGTCCTCTTCGAAAAACAAAAGATGAAAAACACTACACACACACACACACACACACACACACACACACACACGGGAGTGGAGGGTGGCATGTGTGTACACGCGCGCGCGCGTGTGTCTGTGTGTGTGTATGTGTTTTGTCTCTCCTGAGAGGATGTGAGCTTCTTGAGGGGAAAAGCCACATCACTTTTGTCTGTGTATTCCCAATGCCCAGCACAATGCCTACTATATAGCAGGTACTTATTAAATACTTCTTGGCCAATTAATTGTAGAATGCCACCTGCCAACATCCCCATTCAAGGGAAGGCTGCCATTTGTAAGCGTGCCTTCGGCTTGTTAGTTTCACTGCAAAACAGAAATGAGTGGGTTGGATAGAGGCTTCTTGTCTAATTCCTTTTGTACTCCTTGGGTTCATGGAAAGCCCAGAGGACTGTCCTCTGCTTTCCATCAACGTTCAAGAATTAAACAATCATGGGACAGCTAATGGATGCATCATTCTGTATGAACAGAGACATCTCAGTTCACACACACACACACACACACACACACACACACACACACACTTGTGCAAGCCAAGTCTTTGCCCGCATCCAGAATGAGTCAGAGGCCTGAGGTCCTCGTTGAGAGTATTAGGAATCTTTCTGATGTGGGAGCGGGTCCTAGGAGACCTTTTCACCCAGTGCACCCAGTGTCATGGCCTCCTCTCACCACTGAGCACTAGGACGCAGAGGAGGGGATCCAAGAGACACTCTGGATAACAACCATATTCAGAGGCAAACTCCCTGAGGAAAAAGCTCTACATAGACCCAGCTCTGTTATCAGATATGAATGGCAGGGAAATGATTTGACCAATCACTGTTTTTGGTTAAGAGAATTCAAAAAAATATTGCATAAGGATCAGGAAACTTCTACTGATGGTCAATGATGGGTGAAAAAAAATGAGCCACAGGCCCTACGCATAAGGGAGCTTGATTTAATTTGATTAGCTCAGGTTTTTAGAAATACTTGTAAAGAAGGCAGGGCCTGTTATTGCTTTAAAAACAGGTTTTTTTTCCAATTGACAAATATTTATTTTTTCTCCCTCTCAGTTCCCCCCAATGGAAAGAGAAAAAATAAAGAAAAAGAGAGAGAGGAAGGAGGGAAGGAAGGAAGGAGAGGGGAGGGGGAAGGGGATGGATGGAGGTGGGGGAGAGGAAGGGAGGGAGGTGGGAGGGAGGAAATAAGGAAGGAAGGAAAGATGGAAGGAGGGAGGAAGGAAGGGAGGGAGGAAGGAAGGAAGAAAAAGAAAGGAAAGAAGGAAGGGAGGGAGGAGGGAAGGAAGGAAGGAAGGAAGGACGGAAGGAAGGAGGGAAGGAGGAAGGAATTTTTAAAATTGTTTGTCTTCATACTATTATTGTCACTGTATGCCTTACTCTCCTGCTTTTTCTCCCTTCCCTCTGCATGCAGTTCATGCAGACTTTCCCATTTTAGGGGGAAACTGTAAAATTAATAATTTCTTATCATCTGATAATATTTCATAACATTCATATAATGCAAGTTTTAGCCATTTCCCAACAAATAAGCATTCCCTTAATTTCCAGTTTTTTAGTACTACAAAAGGAGCTGCTACAAATATTTTTCTTCTCATCAAGGACATTTTCCCCTTTTTTTGATCTCTTTGGAAGTATAAGGGCCTGTGATTTCCAATTGGCAGTGAGCAGTGGTCTCCAAGGGGCAGCTAGGTGAGGCAATGGATAGAGCACCAGGCCTGGAGTCAGGAAGACCTCAGTTCAAATCTGACCTCAGACACATACTAGCTGTGTGATCCTGGGCAAGTCACCTGACCCTGTTTGCATCAGCTTTCTCATCTGTAAAATGAGCTGGAGAAGAAAATGGCAAACCATTCCACCTAGCTGCCCCATGCTGCTACTAGAGATATCTAGATACTTCTGCTGGAACAGAGAATGCCCAGTAAGAAAACTCTCTCTACTAATGCAGATTAGTACTTGATGGGCAACTTAGAATCTTAGATACTTCCCTGAGAGTACTTTGAGGTACTACATAGAAAATGTGTTAGAGTTGAGACTTGAGCCTAGGGCTACCTTACTCCATCTGTATTCACTACAGAAGACTGCCTCTATATCCAAAGACATATGTAAAAAGTGAAACTGGTTTGATTTAAAAACTAGAAACAGAGAAATTAGACAAAGATGACAAAAGATGGCGATTGTCAGTGTTGGAGGGATTGTGAGGTAATAGCACACTAGTACATAGTTGGTGGAGCTGTGAATCAAGACAACCATTTTGGAAAGCAACTATGCAAATAACAGGCAAATAGAGTGATGAAAATATCCATACTTTTTGGCCAAAAGATTCCATTGCTAGGCTTACATTCCAAGGAGAACATTAAGAAGAAAATCTTCATGTATATAAAAATATTTATAGCAGCACTCGTTCAGATAGCAAAGAACTGGAAACAAAATAGATGCCCATCAACTGGGGAATGACTAAACATGTTGTGATACATGAATGTAATGGAATATTACTGTGCTATCAAGAAATGACAACTATGATGAATACAGAGAAGCATAGAAAGATATACAAAAACTGATGCATAATAAAGTATATAGAGCCAAGACAATAATAAATGCAACGACTACAGCAACATAAATAGGGAAAAACAATTGCGAAAAAAATCTGAAATGAATGTTGCAAAATTACAAAGAACAAATAGTTCAAAAGAGATATGAGAAGATGCTATTTGTTTTATGAGATGGTTCTCTGGGAAGGATGCTGGTATAAATAATGGTGATAGAGATGACAAAACAGATATGCATTTTAAAAAAATAAAACATTTTAAAACTTTATGAATATAACTATTTAGGGAAATATTTCAGTAAAATATAAACTACTTTAGAACAGGGACTATGTTTTTTCTTTTGAGTGCCTAGAATAGTATCATGCACACAGTGGGTCCTTATTAAATCAAATCAGTTAAAATAGGTAAAGGACTTTGGCAATTGTAAAGCACTATAAAAATGTTATTCATTATACTTATTTCTTGAGCTGAATTTTATTTTATGGTAAGTTAAGAAAGAATGGAGAAAGAGAGAAGCAGATAGGTGGGAAGATAGGGTACCCACAATCCCTGGTGTGTGAGGAGGGAGAAAAGGAAGAGAAGGGAAGAGAAACAAAGAAAAAGTCACAGTAAGAGAGATGAAAAGGAAGTAAGAAAGAAAAGTAGAAAAGGATGATTTGAGAGACAGCTAAAGGTAAACTCAGGAGGTAATGAAGTGTTAGGTAAACTGACGGCCCCCTTGCTGCTGTTTACTCGAATTCTAGGCTCCAAAGTGTTATCACCCCTCAAAACTGCCTTTTCCAATGCTAATTAGCTCATTAACCACTGTTCCCAGCTTTTCAGCTGCCTTTTATCCTTGAGACTTCAGAACCTCCATTCTGACTGAGGTCACCATAGCAACACTCTTAGGGGATGATGGGATGGGGATGGGGAATTATCCTCTTGGTTGCCATAGCAGTGACTAAAGCAATATTAACTCAGGGCTGGAATGCTATATAGGAACTACCAATTTCCAACGAATTACCAGATAATACAATAAATTTATTTCAATAACAATGCTGAATGCATTTTAAAAAATTATTTAAATGACATTTCAGGATCATTTGATGCTTTAGGATCATCCTCCTGGACATGACTACAGACATATAGAGGGTCTGGTTAATAGAAAATCCCAGTTAATAGAATGCTTGCATAATGGGGATTATAATGTGTGAACTCCTAACCTAATGGAGTTTTTTGGGGTTTCTTTGGGTGAGGAAAACACCTTATAAACTACAATGACAGAGAAGCAAGGAAAAATATACATACACTTATGCATAATAATGTCAGCAGAGCTAAGAAAACAGTATAGACAATGACTTCTTGTTATTAGGTCATTTCATCCTGTCCAAATCTTTGTGACACCATTTGGAGTTTTCCTGGCAATGTTACTAGAGTGGTTTTCCATTTCTTTCTCCAGCTTATTTTATGGATGAGGAAACTGAGGCAAACAAGGTCAAGTGACTTGCCTAGGGTCACACAGCTAATAAGTGTCTGAGGCTGGATTTGAATCCAGGAAGATGAGTTTTCCTGATTTCAAGCCCAATGCTCTGTCCACTGTGCCACCTAGACAATGACTATTGCAATATAAATGTATAGAGAAGCAAGTTATAGTTATTATGTTTAAAGAAATAAAAGTGTACAAAATAGTGTATGATTAAGAACTAAATAAACACTAAAGAAAGAAGACTGAGGTTGCTAGGGGTGACAGTGATGACAGAAGGGAGGCAACAGCATGGGCCATTGGGAAGATGGCAGATGAGATTACTGAGGCCCAGAGAGGTTAAATGATTTTCTCAGGGTCATATATCTAGAAAATGTCATTTACCCAACACTACCCATGTAGCCTGAAATGAGTCACAACCTTTCTGTAGTTGAGTTTTCTCATCTACCAAATGAGGTTGTACCCATTGGGCTCTCAGCTCCTTCCAACTCTCAGTCTCTCATCTTTTGATGATCAGTCTTCATAGAAGACATAGGATTTGACCTGGAGATTTTAAAAAGGTGGGGGAGTGGGGAAAGGTAGGATCATAGATTCAGAGCTGGGAGACATCTAAGAGGTTGTTTAACCTAACCCTCTCACTTTATAGTGTGACATTTAAAAAGTTCAAGAGAAATAGTTTCTGGATAATTAATCATTTAATTAATAATGCTGGCATTTTATTAATAAAAGGAATGGTCATTTGGCTTTATTTCTTGGATCAAAGAGAATCAAGATAGAGGCCTCATGGCTTACATGCCCTTGGTAAAGCCTGTGTTCCAGTGGATGGCAATCAACTCTGGTTGGTCAGCAATCAATAATAGGTGAACCTGTTCCAATGAGTGACTGGGAGAGTGACACCATGCCACTCTTGGACAAAGGGGCTACCTCTACACCCAGACCATCCACAACTTAGGCAACCTAGACCTCTGCCCAAATTAGCTTGAGGTGAACACAATGGGCAGGAATTCATTTTAGATTAGTAATCTGATCTAGTTGGTTGGAGTAGCTGTACCCAGAATGTGGAGAACGTTAATCCTATCTTCCATCAGCCTTGAGAGACTGGCATTTGGACGAGGAAATAGGACAGGGGAAAAAGCTCGGGTCTCCCCAGTTTTAATAATTGCCTATTAATATGAGAAAGAAATCATTATTCCTCTCAACAGGTGATAAAACTCGTCTTCACCCAGAAGTGATTTGTCCAAGGTGAGATTGCAGCGGAGGGATTTGAACTCAGGTCGTCTGACTCCAAAGTTAGTCCTCTCTCCAACGATGTACATTGCTACACTCAGAGTTACAGTATACCTGGGGCCCACCCATTAGTAGAAATGGAGGTAACCAAAGATAGAGTTTCCAAATGAGAGGCTGAAGAAAAGTTGCTTTCCCTCTGAACTGAAGATCAATAAAGCCATAGTCAAATAGGATTGTTTTTCCCGCAGTGGGAATGAAAGGCCGTTGCTCCCCATGCTCCCTCAGGGAGAAAAAGAATAATCAAAATTCCAGGGGTCTCAGACTAGAGTGCTCTGTTGTTATCCCAATTTACAAATGAGTAAACTATGGCAGACAGTGGTTAAGTGACTTTCCCAGGGTCACATAAGAATTATCCGAGGTCATATTTGAACTCAGGGTTTCCTGACTCTGAGGGGAGGCTTGCCCTGAGGATTTGACCTGCTAGTCTGAGTGTTAGTTGGAAGAATTATTCTAGAGTCTATGTATGCTCTAAATTTATGATTCTAATGATAACCTCCAAGGTTCCCTCCAGCTTTGAATTTATGACTGTACGACTGAGTGTACCCTAAGGTCTCATCGATCTCTGACTCATTCTGTGATCTTATGAGAAACAACTAGCCAAGGGTCACCCACTGGGAATATAGGAGGTAGCCCCTGGGGTCTTACCCTCCTAAGCACCTCATCAGTGATCATTATTCATGCAGCCAGATGGGGTTATTGTGAGAAAGAAAAAAATAGCAAGGGAGAATCCAGGCTTATTTTTTTTCCTTTCTTTTAACATATTCCTTTCTATCAGGCCAAATTTAAAGAAATCATGGACAGGATCCCTTTTCTTTGGCAGGTAGTATGGTTTGTAACTGTACAACTGTTACACACACACGCACACACACACATACATACACACACACACACACCTGCCAAATTTGAGCTGTTCGCCAACTCAACCACCTGTCATCTATACCCTGTGCCCCTAACTACATCCAACAAACACACACCAAGTTGCTTCAACTCCAACCTTATTGTCTCTACCTGTAAAATGGGAACTGCAAAGCCTGCCCCACCCAGTATCACAGAGTCTCCCCCTCCCCCTCATATGAGTGGGAGAGAGAGCCTTAAGCTCTCCAGTTAACTCCAAATGATCTATGCTAATGACAAGTGGGGATAATAAAGGGATGATTCCCATTTGGTATTGGTTTTTTTAATTTTTATTTAATTTATTTTTAATGTATAATATAAAACAAGCATTTCCATAACACAGCAGAATAAAAAATATGATTGCACATGAAACTGCAAATCTATTATGTACAACTTGCTATTCCTTTTAAATAAATATATAATAGTTATCGTGTCAATTTCTTTTTTTTTCCTTTTTTTTCGGTATTGTAATAGATGATATATCATTTAACAGATTTAGTTTCCTGGTTTTATTTTGTCTTTTAGTCATGCATTTCCTTGATAATGACTTTTACTCATAAGTTCATAGTATCATAGATTTAGAGCTGGAAGAGTCCCTGGAGGCCATTGAGTCCAACAGCCTCATTTTACAGATGAAGAAACTGAGGCACAGAGAGATTAAGCTGTTTGCTTAAGGACCCATAGGGAAGGATTTGAACCTGGGTCTGCCTGACTCCAGGTCCTGTGCCCTATCCACTCATAGAAATTCCTCAGTCGTTCTGAGTTCTTTGGTATGGGTAAAGGGTAACAAGGGGAAAATACTGTATAAATATTAGCCATTATTGTTATCTGTAAGATGAAAGTATTATACTAGATAGTCTCTGCAGTCCTTTCCAGTACTAAATCTATGATCCCCTAAATATTTGTCAGGGGCAATCCTCAAAGTAGATAATCCACTGGGTGCCAGCTGTTCAACAAGTTCAAGGCCAAAGACTAATGTGGTGAACCCTGAAGACCAAAGAGTCTATTAATTAGGGCCCTGTTTATACTTCAGTCCTTTGTTTGAATTAAGCTTTTCCTACCTTCATTAAATCCATTAAGTCTGTCACTGAAGGAAATGGTGTTTACCTTTAACACTGTGCATTTCAAATCATCATCCTTTGCCAAGTCAACATTTTTCCATTCACATTTGTAAGGTTGAGGTCTTTTTTTTTAAGCCATCAAATGCTTATCTGTCACAAAAAAAATTCCTCTTGGGACTTATTCTGACTTGTTTTTCTTCCCTGACCAGCCTCTTCCAGTCTAAACCCGAGGACTGCACTCAGCTCATATCCCTTAACGGGAAACAAATAGTAGCAAATTCATTGGTTACAACCATATTCATACTTCTGGTGTCAGTTATAACCACTTTTTTGTTCCAATTGAAGGGTCCCTGTTGATCAGTCATTAGGGACTGTCTCTCAGACCCAGTGGGCTTAAATTTGCAGGATGTTAGTCAACTAGCTTTTAGCCTCACTTAAAAATTTTAGGTCATTAACATTTCTCCTCAGTGAGTGACATAATAAGTGAGGATTATTTGCAATACAAGTACAAGCATCCCCTAAATTAATAATTTCACTAATAGCTGTTTTCTCCTCTATGGATCAGAGAGCTGGAAGGGACCCCAATGCCTGATCTGTTCTGGTCTCAGAAGCTAACCATCTGGCTAGTACTTGAATGGAGATGGATTAGGAATTCCAAGTTCTCGAGGCTTTGGCAAAGAATTGAAAACTAAGGAGATACTTATTAATTGGGGAATGGCTAAACACATTATGGTTTATGAATGGGATGAAATATTCTTGTGTTGTAAGAAATGATAAAAAAGATGGTTTCAGAAAAACCTGGGAAAATTTATATGAACTGATACAAAGTGAAGTGAGCAGAACCAGGTGAACATTGCATGCGGTAACAGTAATATTGTAAAGATAATCGACTTTGAAAGACTTTGTTAATTCTGATCAATAGAATGACTAATCACAACTCCAAGGACTCATGACAAAACGTACTATCCACATCCAGATAAAGAACTGATGGACTCAGAGGGCAGATTGAAGCAGATTTTCTATTTCTTTCTATTTCTTATTTTTTTAACATGGTCAATGTGGAAATTAGTTTTAAATGACAATACATATTTGTAATGGGTTCTATTGTTCTTGCCTTGGAGAACTGAAAATCAAATGAAATTGAATTAAAAAATAAATTCTTTGTTAAATAATAAAAGAGGAAGGGATCTTAGAGGCCACTGAGTCAATCGATCTATCACCAAGCATTTTTAAACACTCTATCTATGCTAAGGAACGGAGGCACAAAGAAAGGCAAAAAAAAGTCCCATCTTCTCACTTCATAGGTAAGAAACTAAGGCTCAGACAGGTTAAATGACTTCTCCAGGGTCTCATGGCCATCGAGCCACCTAGCTGCCCAAACATTGTGCAGCTGAGGTGGTCTATGAGGAGCTGTCGAAGTCTACACCTATGATCCTTTGATCCAAGACAGAAATTAAAAACTTCCCTTGCCTTCAGGGAGCATATTCTTTCCACTGGGGGAAACTATATGTGCTTTGGTAAGCATATATAAAATATATACAAAACCAATTAATCAATAAACATTTATTAAGTACCTACTATGTGCCAGGCACTGTGATAAGGGCAGAGGATACAAAGAAAGGTAAAAAATAGTTTCTAGCGGGAGAAACAACATATGAGCAACTTTGTACTAACCAGATATAGACAAGATAAATTGGAAATAATTAATAGAAGAAAGGAACATAGTAATTTGTATTATTGGCTGGAGGAAAGAAAGAAGGAAAAAAGAAAGAAGGGAAGGAAGAAAAGGAGGAAAAAGGAAGAAGAGGAGGAAAAAAGGAAGGAAGGAAAGAAGGGAGGGAGGGAAGGACGGAAAGAAAGGAGGAGGAGAGAAAGTATTTGCAAGTATTATCTAATTTGATTCTCATAACAATCCTGGGTCAGGGGTACTATTATCATCCCCCTTTTACAGATGAGGAAACTGATTTGAGGTTATATTTAACTCAGGTCTCCCTGATTCCAGACCCAGCACTCTATCCACTGCACCACCTATCTGAAGGCCATATGTAGGAGGTTGCCTTTCAACTGAAATGCAAATGGAGGTATAGATTCCAAGAGGTAGAACCTTCGAAGCATTGACAGTATGACAGAGTACAATGAGTACTTGCTTTGGAGTCTGGAGACTCCATCTGATGCTGGCCGTGTGACCTTGTCCATCACTTAACATGCCTGGGCCTCTGAAGTTCCTTTATCTGTCCAATGAGAAGGTTGGTCTAAATGGCCTCAAGGGTCCTTTCTGCATGAGATCCTTTGACCTTAAGAATCCTGGGAGACAGAGATGGGACAGGAACCTAGCTCTCCTTCGTCTGCCCTTTCCACTACAACCCATTATCCATATAGTGTTATGTAAGTTATTATTACAGATCATTTGTAATCAGTCTCACCAGCTGTTACACATCACATACACATTTGTATACACTATATTAGAATATGCCAAAGTGAGTTTTTATTTTTCAGCCAAAGAAAACAGAGGTTATGAAAAAGAGGGTTCATTGAATAAAGCCAAAGAAAATTGGATAACGTAGGCGAAAACACATTTCTCCCTTCCCTCCACCCCTTTTCATAGGGATTTAAAAATGCTTAAAAATCTGAGGGGCTGCTTTGATGTTCGTTTGACAGCTGTGGATGTAGCGAGGTTTTATAGAAAGGTTCTGGGATGGAAGGATTCTGGAGCAGAGTTGTAACTAGGGTTCTATGAACAGGGCTTTGCCCCTCACCTTCCCCAAGGGAACTTAAAACGTATTTGAAGTGTCCTTTGGTAGGCTGTGTGATCTGCTTCCCTGACCCCTTGCCTTCCCATTTCCCTTTCCCCCAGCATCCTCGCCAGCTATGTCCCAGAGCCTATGTCTCCTCCCCACTCTTGGTACAGTGCCCACCACTCATATCCCTCTAGTAGCCTCCCAGAAGTACATTAGGATCTCTGGTAGTAAACATCCACAGCATTGGAGGACAAACAAAATGGCCCATGTGTGATTCTTCTTAGCACTTTTCCCATCTCTCCTAGCATCAGTCTTATGGTTCATTTTCCTCTCAACTTATAAACAGACCAAGAATTGGAAGGAACTCCAGAGATCATCTGGTCCAACCCCTCTCATTCCATAAATGGGGAAACTGAGAGCCAGTCAAGTGATCCTCTCAAGTTTGCCAAGGTGGCAAGTGTCAGAGAGCCAAGAGCTATTCCCACCAGAAACAGAATTAGGTGTACTATATACACCATCAAAAGAGGAAACCCATGCAAGTATTCGTTTCATTGGGCCATGGGATAGTAGATCTAGATTTGGAAGGGCCCCAGAAGCCATCTGGTCAAACTCTCCAATTTAACAGATAAGGAAACTGAGTCCCAGGAAAGTGAAAATGGCTTAAACTCATATTGGTAGTAGTGTCAGAGGTAGGCTTTGAACCAGGGTCTCAAATGCCAGAGCCAGTGATGATAGTATTCTAGAGCAGGGAGAAAAAGAATGGAGAGAAAAAACAAGCAGCCTTAATGGAACTGAACTTTCTGTTCTTCCTTGGCATCTATGTCATCACAATAATCAATAAACATTTGCAGAAAGGAGACAGTGTGGGCCAATAGAAAGTCCACTGGGGTTGAAGTTGGAAGACCTGGGTTCCAGTTGCAGCTAATGCTGCCCTGCGGTAAGAAACTACCCCTTTCTTACGTGGACGTTCATTCAGTTTCTTAAAAGAGCAAAGGATATCCATATGAAAAAACACAGAAAAAGCAGGACTTGAGAAAGAAAAAACCTTTCAATAAATGTGCTTATACTCAGAATCAAGGGCACTGATTAACCCTCAAAGCGCTTACATGATTATAAATTTTATATGTATAAATTATAGAATTATCAGGGAAGGCATCACATACGTGCGTGTATATATGCATACGTACTGATATGCATGCATACGTACATGTAAACATGTGTGCCTGTATGTACTTTATACAAAATAAATGTATTGGGGAGGGCACACTGAACACATATAAATGATTTGTAATTACATTAATAAAAGGAATTCGCAATATGAGCACTCCTTGCACCAATACAGATCACAACTCCTCACCACTTAAAAGAGAAGCCCTAGGGAGTTGCTTATGGTATTTAGAAGCTTAGTTATTTTCTCAGGGTCATACAAGGTCATACATCTCAGGGCCATACAATTAGTGTGAGAGGCCAGATTTCAACCAAAACTCCTTGACTCCAAACTCAGCACTCTACCCACCATACCACCCTGCCTCTCTTGCACATAGTGGATCCATAATAAACATTCGTTTAATTTAATTATATTCACAGTATGGTGGAGTAACCAGGTATACTATTCAGTCAAACAAACATTTATGTAGCATTTGCTTTGTCATTGTTCTCGGCACTAAAGTACTTTCATGGTACTGGAGGGGAGATTAGAAGAGGAGGGATGGGTGGAGATAACATGAGGTAGAAAGGATTGGAAGGAAAGAGCCCAACAAAATGTTTTATGAACCTCTGAAGAGGGAGAGAACACTTTTAGCAGTGGAGGAGGGATCAGGGAAGTCACTGAGAAGATACTGATTTGTATGGAGAGCCACAAAACCAAGGCTAAGGAAGCATTTGAGTGAGGATCAAAGGAGAGAGACAGAGATGGCGGGAGTAAAGGACATACTATCAATATAGTTGGAGAAAATGGCTGATGACTTCAAGATAAATGTCAAGAAGCTGGCAGGGAGATCAGATGTAATCGTTATCTCAATATAAGGAAAATTTTCTTAATAATTAGAGTTTTCCAAAAGTGGAGTGGGCTGTCTGAGGAAATAAGGAGTTCCCTATCACTGGATGTTTTCAAATGGAGTTTGAATGATCACTTGTCTGGAATGTTGTAGCAGGGCCCGGGTTGGACTAGATGGCCTCTGGGGTCCCCTTCCTGCTCAGCAGTTTTATGATTTTTCAAGTCCGGACTATTTCACTTCATATGAAAAGTTAATAATTTTTCAGTGTACTTTTCATAAGGCATAAATGAGATAATATATGTAAAGTGCTTCGCTAATCATAAAGTGCTATATTAATCTTGGCTATTATTATTATTATTACCTGGGAGCAGCATATTGGTATAAAAGAGAAATGAAGCCAAGCAATAAAAGCCAAGGCCAAAATGCAAAAAGATTCTTAGAATTTTAACAATAAGGAGATGCTTTCTTTATCCTATTGGAGAGCAATCCAGATAGCAGATCTTGCAATTCATTCTAATCTTCCAGGAAAGCTCCCTGGAGACCAATCACAGAAAGCTGCCAGCAGAGTAGAATTTCAGGGTCCTGAACCGAGTTTCTTTCTTTTCATCAAACCTGGCGAGGTGATGTTGATAACCCAGAAATTTGTGTCTTTATGTGTGACTGACTTACTTAGGAGGTCAGGGCCACTGTTGCTAGGCTGTATCTAGCTAGCCCTGGCAAAGCTGGCACAGCGTTGATGCGATTGAGTAACTGGGGTCAGAAAGGAGATGGTATGAGCTACGACTAAGTTTGGAACAGTTTTCTCCAGATGGTTCCTAGATGGGATAGTCACTTCTGAACAGAGCTGGGTAATTTTATACTATCTTATTGCGAAGGAGCCAGCCTACATCTCCCTGCTGGTCATATGGGATAATTTCATGGGCAACTATATGACTGTTTGGTCATCATACAGGAATCCATGGCATCCCACCCATCACCTTTTGTGCCCCCTTTGGGGCAGGGACGAGTGAGGTTCATCTTTACTGCATTTTCCACTGTCCCCTCCAAGTCATTTTGCACTTTGGAAAGTCAGTGAATTAATGAGGGGAGGGGAGAGGCTGAACAATTATGGTATAAATACATGCAATAGGATATCAGTGTACAATATGAAATGACTTACCCACCTGTATTTCAAGCATCTATAGAGACCCTATTATGTGACAGAAATCATTCTAAGTACTGGAGATACAAAGAAAGGTAGAAACAGTCCCTGCCCTCAAGGAGGTCGTCTTGTGGGGGAGGCAAAATGCAAACAATTATGTACAAACCAGGTGGGGACAAGATAAAATGGAATTAATCTCAGAAGGAAGGCTCTAGCAATGCAGAGGAATGGGAAATGAAACTGGTTTTGTGACCTACCTTACATATATTATTTTATTCAATCCATTCCTAGTCATTTATGCGCTTGATAAGAGGCAATTTAGTGCAGGGGATAGAGAGCTGGTCTCAGAGTCAGGTTGATCTGGGTTCAAGACCTTCCTCTGATACATGTTGGCAGTGTGACTGTGGCTGCACAAGTTATTTAAGCTCTCAGTGGCCCAGGCAACTCTCCAAGACTCCAAGACAAGTTACAGAGTAGGTGCTAATATGCATCAGTGAAGGTAGTTTCCTCCCTGAGAGTTCCCTATAGCACTTAAAACATAGGTCTTATTTACATATATGAAGACACTATGCTAGGGACTGGAGATACAAAGAAAAAGCCGAATAGTTCCTACCCTCGAAGAGGTTATATTCTATGGAGGGATATAACATCCTCATTTCTCAGTCCCTTTCAATCTGATTCGTCCTGCCACCACTTGGCTGAAACGACTCTCTCCAAGGTTGCCAGTGATGTCTAAGTTGACAAATCCAAGTTTTGTCTTAGCCACTATCGTTGATCTCATTGTAACCTTTGACGTTGGTGTTAAAGGAAAATTTCAGGAGAAGAATATGGACACACCTATGTGTATGGTCCCCCTTAGGATTGCAGAAGGTTGTTTATGACAGGGAGTGCCAAGGCATGTGGTAGAATGCCCTCTTCCTGGCTGATCTCTCCTCCCTTGACACTCATAATTTATTCTTTCCGGTTTAGCTCCTACCTGTTTGACTGATCCTTCTCAATTTCCTTTGCTGTATCATCACCCATTTCCTGCTCCCTTACCGTAGACAGTCTTCAGAGCTTTTTCTGAGTTTGCTCCCCTCTCCTCCTGTCCCTTCCCCTTCCCATTCCTTCCCTCAGAAGAGGTCTTTGTTTCCTCATTGCCTGGCACAATGCCTGGTACCTAGCAAGTGTTCAATAAATGCTTATTGACTGATTTTCCAAGCCAGAGTCCTTTGAGACTCCACCAGAAGTGACGGAGGAGGAATAGAAAGACCAAACCATTGTCTTTCCATTGAGAGAGTTTTTTAGTTTTCTTTTTAACAAAGATGGTGTTTACGCAGCTTACAATAAATCATTAGATATCTTTTCTGATTGTTCTAGGTGATATGTGACCTTCTAGCTTTATACTAAAGAAATAATTTGTATTATAAGTCTATAAAATGAGTGCATGTAGAGGTGCTCTTGAAGTCAAAATTGTAAGTTTCTCCACTCCAGGGGGCTGTGTTCCAAAGAAGGTATACTTCATTTTTATCGACTGCTATTGTTAATATATCCCTGCAATGTGCAGATCACTTGCTACAGGGATACAATTACATTCCAGTCTTTAAAATCTGAAAATATGTGCAAATTAAGATTTTTTAAAATATAAAGACAACTCATTTCCTAGATTTTAGTGAGATTTCAGTTCCCACTCTATTTCAGTTATATTCATTTGCGGAACTATAAAATGAGCACATGAAATGAAAATGACACAAATTCATTCCTAAAATAACATTTACAGATGATAGTTTCATTTTCAGTCAACATCCAGGGATGAATGAGAAGGCTCTTTAGAGTCTAATGAAATTCCATTTATATCCAATGCCTATCCTGCCAGGCAGTGGCCTCTGCATTCAGTGGGATCCACAGCCTTCTCTACCACCTCATCCTCAACAATCAATGAAGGGTATAAGCTGAAACTATTTTCATGGTGGTCTTCTTGCAAATATTTATCATTAGCACAGTATACATGATTGCCAAATGGCCCATGCCATGTTTCTTATTATCTCTGGAAAGATGACAAAATCCATTCCACCAACTTCTTCTTTTTCCAGATGGCTTACTAAAAAAACAACAGGAATAAGATCACAGAAGTAAGACAATGGAAATAAAAGCTGTTTAGGAGTTGCTTTACCTTGAAAATGAGATGTTTGCTCTCCTAGCTAGAAAAAAATTATATTCCTCTGTCTTGTTTTTGAAGGATACAAACAATTCCCATTGGAATTTATATGGAAAAGTGGGAAAATCATAGAACTATAGAGTATCAGGGTTGGAAGAGGCCTTAGAGGTCATTTAGGTCAATTTCTCATCCATTGTATGAACAGCTCCTATAATATTTCTGAGTCTTTGAACAATTCCAGGGCAGGGAGATCCCTATCAGCCAAAGTAGCTTGTTCTGTTATTAGACAGGTTTACTTGTCAGAAATTTCTTTCTTATATTGAGCCAAAATCTGACTATAACTTAAGCTCAGAGATCTGTGTGTGTACGAGGTGGTACAGTTTGGGTTTTGTCTCAAGAAGCTCAGTATTGAGGGTGTGGGAATCACTTATAGTCCTTCAGCCCAGGAGAAACCATAGAGTTCTTAAGTATCAGTTACCAAAAATCTATGTTACTCAAAACTAGTTAATTTATGAAATTGCCAGATGGTTCATTAGGTGAGCTCTCCTCCATTTGAGCCAGAGTCCCAAGGTTTCCACTTGCCTCCTTCCAGGGGAAGGCAAGGTATATGCTCCTTGCCCTAGGGCTAGTTTGTGGTGGGTATTCCAGGTACAAAAATTTGTAGTTATGTCTCTTCTCACACACCTCATCATAATTCTGTCTTCTGTGTTAGCAACAAGCTAACACAGTGGAGGTACTCACCTATACCCAGTAGAGGAACTCATATGGAACCACGCATTAGAGGTGAGTAACTAAGAAGAATAGGTAGAAAAACCCAACTTAGGCCACATACTTACTGGTCATGAACAAGGAAATACAGAAGTGATGGAGTTTCTGGATGAAATGCTCATATAGTTGATGTCTATGTCATTTCTGTTATCCATTTCCCATTTTTAATTTTCAGTAGCTTGTTCAAATAATTCAGTTAGATCTTCTTAATGGTACATCATGTCTTTTCTCATTACTACTCCTTCTTCTAATTTATTATAAATTCTAATCTCAGTTCTAATGAGCCTGTGAACTTACTATGCACAGCCACCTGACTCAAGGATAATTTTCATGTCCATATGGAAGCCCTTTTGTCAGTTAAAATGTAATCACTTTAACTCTTTGTAATGTTATTCAGTGCTCATCATATTCAACACCTACCAGTTGTTTGTTTTTTTTAAGCAAGTATTCTTGATATAGATGCATGAGGCTACTCTATAACTTGCAAGTCTGTGGCCCCTCTCATTCCTTTCTTCTGAAAAGTACCTTCCTATCATTTTCCCCTCATCCTCACCTTGTCTCACCTTTCCACTGAAGTACCCAACTATCAGAGTATGTTTTTATTTTGTTTGGAGGGTCTGTCATGTTCTTCATAGACTTTTTCTACCACCTCATCCTCAATAATCAATGGAAGGGCATAATCTTTTCCAGATGGATTGCTAAATTTAAATAAATAAAGTAGAAATCTTCCATATGGCAAAATCCCAAAGAGAAAATGAAAAATGCTTCTTTAGCATGGATTCCAAGGAAGAACCATGGGGATCATTTCAGAGGTTCAGATCCAGAGATATTTCAAAAAAATTGGAAAGGAACTTTGAGGCCACCCATCATATCTCTATAGGATGTGAGACTCATTATCAAAAACACTCCTAAACTATAATCATTGAGTCTCTGCCTCAAGATCTCTAATGAAGAGAATTTCTTGTCTCATGATGTTATATCTAGGGCTCTTAAACATACCTGCAAAGTGATAGGGTAGAGTCTCTCACACAATGCCTGATGAGAGATGTAGTCTGGACTGACTCATGATGATCTTACAGTCATTATAGACTCAAACCCCATTTCCTGCCACTGAGGAAAGGGTCAAGAATTGTCACAGGGCATAAGCTATTTAGGGAAGGGGAAAAATAGATATACCCACTATATCTCTAACTAACTCCGTATTGGCTAATCAACCAACAAGCATGTGTAATATCATAGACATAGACTAGAGCTAAAAAGAAGCTCAGAAGCCATCTAGTTCTACCCACATCCTCCCCCTTTTGAAGATGAGGGAACTGAGGCCCAGAGAGGTTGTGACTGCTCCAAGGTCACATAGTAAGCATCTAAGGTAAGATTTGAACTTAGGTCATCTGACTATGAAGTTGGTACTCTTTCCTATGTACCACAAGCACCTACTATGTTCCTCAGACACCAGCTATGTGATCTTGGGCAAGTTACTTAACCTCTTGTTGACTCAGTTTCCTCAACTATAAAATAGGGATAATAATAGTATTTACTTCCCTGGGTTGTTGTGAGGATCAAATGAAATAATATTTGCAAAGCACTTAGCACACACAGCATATGGTGCATAATAGATAGGGGCTACTGATGATGATAATGATGGTGATGATGACGGCAGTGATGATGATGATGGTATACCAAGTCCTGTGCTAGGTAGGCCCTGGGAAGACAAACACACTGACAAAAAGATAGAGAGGCATATAAATTATTCAGAATACTTTCTGGACCCCTAGACCAGGGCTTCTTAAACTATTTCCACTCCCAACCCCTTCAGTGCTTCTTAAACTGTGGGGTCATGACCCCGTATGGAGTTGCAACAACAATTTAGTCAACCCTTCCTCAAACCCCATAATCCTACCTGGGATTGACTCTCAATTTGGGAATCACTTAAACTGCCTAAAGGTACCAAAATTTTGGCCCGTCTACCCACCAGCACCTAGTAACATTTTCCTCCTTTATCCTCCTTAAAAAATTCTGCTCTTGTTTTCTCCCCTGCCACTGGGAAGGCAATTTGATTGTTCCCGGTGCATTTCTCCTGGTCCCTCTGACTCTATAAGGCTCCTTGAATTATGGTGTCAACCTGAGACAGCTCATTCCGTTTCCTTATTGTATGGAAGCTTGTCTGAATGTGACCCGCAGTTCCCGGTAAGGCATTCTCTGCAATCAGGGCTAACTTCGTAAACATTGGCTTACTCTCCAAACATTGCATCCATCTAGTGAAAATAGGAACTCGAAAATTAGATTGTTCTGCTTTGTCGATGAGAGGCAGTGGTGGTGTCGTAGAAGGAGAGTCTGGACCTGGAGCTAGCAGAGAAAAGAAGGAAACAGGCATTTATTCTATATTACACACCTGCTGTATGCCACGTACTGGGTGTGCTAAGTCTTTTGCAAATATCTCATTCATCCTCCCAACAGCCTTGGGGGTAGGTGCTATTATTATTATTGCTATTTTACCTTTGAGGAGACTGAGGCGGATAGAGATTAAGTGACTTGCCTAGGATCATACAGCTAGTAAGTGTCTGAGGCTGCCTGTGACCGTAGCCTGAGGCAACGAGATGGAACAGTGGATAGAGCACCCAGCTTGGAATCAGGAAAACCTGAATTTAAATCTGGCATCAGACACTTACTAGCTGTGTGACCCTGGGAAAAGGCACTTAACTATATTTGCCTCAGTTTCCTCATCTGTAAAATGAGCTGCGGAAGGAAATGGCAAACCACTCTGGGATCTTTGCCAAGAAAACCCCAAATAGGGGTCACAAAGAGTCAGACACGAATGAAATGACTGAACAACAACCTTCCTGACTCCAGGCTGAGCACTCTATCCATCGTACCACCTAGCTGGCTCTAAGAAAGGAACGGAGTTTGAATCCTGCCACCGTGTACTCACAAATTTGTATGATCTTGGTAAGTCACTTAACCTAGCTAAGCCTCAGCCTCTTCATATGGAAAAAAGCGATGATAATACATACTTAGTTCACAGGGTTGGTTTTGGGTAGTCCTATAAGGCACATGGCTCAAATGTACTTTGAAAACCTTAAGGCGTGTTGTGAAAGTCAGGTTTTTTTGTTTTTTTGTTTTTTTTTTGCTAAGTAATAAGACTCGAAGGAGGCAGTGTCTGGGATTGAGAACTGGCCTTGGGCTCAAGTTCCACCTCTGACAAATACTAACTCTATGACCCTGGGCAAGTCACTTCATTTCACAGTCTCTCCAAGACTATAAATGACAGAACAGGTCAGGATCTGCATTGGTCTACCCTATCTATCCTAGTATATCATCTATCCAAATCTGAGAGTTCTCTAGAATAGTGAAATTACAGGTTCAGTATAAAAACAAAAAGGAAAAACAATCCAAAACTCAAAATTTTATTTTTTCCCTTGCAAAAGGGAGTATTTTGTTTATTTATTTGTTTGTTTGTTTGTTTTAGAACATATTTCCACATTAGTGATGTTGTGAAGGAAGAATCAGAACAAAAGGGAAAAATTATGAGAAAGAAAAAAAAGAGAAAATACTATGCTTCGATCTGCATTCAGACTCCATAGTTCTTTTTCTGGATGCGGATAGCAATTTCCATCACGAAGACTCAAAACTTTAACAAAAAAAAAGTGGTTTTTCCCTCTACTCTTCTTCTGTCATTGAAAGAGATAGAAGGAAAAGCTTCGCAACAATTAGTGCTAACCAAAAATTGAGTGGGCTGCCTTGGGAGGCAGATGTTGGGTTCATCATCATGGAAGTCTTCAGGCAAAGTCTAGATGACTATTTGTTGAGTGTGTGACATGAGGGAACAGGAGGATTGGATTGCAAAGTCACAGAAGTTCTTTCCAACTATGAAATTCAGCAAAAGCTTAGGCATTGGTGCACAATTTGACCTCATTCGTGGAGAAATCCTGGGAAACATTGGAAATTCTTCTCATTGGGGTTAGGACTGGGAAGCAAAAGTTTGTTAAGTGCCTCGACCATATTACCTGTCTTTATAGTCTCCATGTTCCAACCAATCAGGCCTTCTTGCTGTTCCTCTTCCATAACATTCCATATTGATGTCTGTGCCTTTGAATAGGATAACTGTGACTTTGAATAGGCTGACAGGCCTGGAATGGGTTCTGTTTTCACCTCTGCCTTTTTGCATCCCCGTATTCCTTCAAGGCACATCTCACATCACCTTCTGAATGACATTCTTCCTGTTCCTCCTCAGTTGTTTGCCACCCCCCGCCATTACTTTGTACTTACTTTGTATGTGTTTTGATTTATCTATATAAAGAAAGTATTAAGGATTTTCCCTACAAACCCACAATAAGGTATGGGTGTTAGATGCTTTTCCTTCATCCCCTCTAAAAAGTGTGAACACCTGTGTGATTGACTTAGAAGGGAATAATTGATTGGCTAAACAAACAAATTAGCCATTTCTTACTGGGCTTTAAATAGCAAAGCTTTGGACAGTTGGAGCAATCTGAGAGGAAAAGAGTCAGAAGTGTAGGAGAAATATGGCTCCTAAGAGAGAATTACTCTTAGAGGCTGGGGGAGAGGAGAGAATTTCTTTCCTTCTATCATCTAAAGCCACTGGCAATGCTGCTTTGAACAGGAACTGCCTTACTAATAGGAGACACTGAATCAAGCAAAGGAGAGAGATAGCATCTCTATAATCTGACACAAATAAAGACAGTTTTTTGAGGAGGGCGCTTCAAGGAACCAGACCTCTGGCAGCAGAGAAGAGAGCTAGTTGTGATCCTGAGAGGGCTAGCTTTGACAGTGGAGAGTTAGGCTCACTCCTTTTCAGCGATTAGGTCTGTGAGAGACCAACCTCTTTACCTTTATATGCATACATCTTATTTTCCCCAATATAACATAAGCTCCATGTGAATAGGGACTGTTTTGATCTTGTCTCTGTACCTACTTGGATTGTGTTTGTATCATAGTAGGAGCACGATAATGAAGCAATCTTGTACAAAAAGTGCCGATCTTGAACATGAAATGGTAGAATATTAAATTTAGACCTAAAAAGAACCTCAGAAACCATTTAGTCCAACTGTTTATTTTACAGATAAAAAAATGAGGCACAGAACACTTAAGGTCCAACAAAGGCAGAGCCAAGTTTTGAAGCCAGGTCTTCTGATCTCAAAACCAGTCTTCTTTTAACTGTACTATAAGTGTATATGATAACCGGTACCATGAAACCAAAATCTGATCCAAGTGACCCTTTATCCTAAAACATTGAAGGCCTTTTTCCCCCAGATACAGAAACAAGATGGAGGGGCTCCAATTTTAAGCCAGAAACAACACATTGCTTAGATCAGAAGGCCTCTCTAGGAGTATGCTCAGTTCTTCTGGAGGAATTCGTAGAAATACTGCAGCCCTGTGCTATATAGTTCCAACTCAGGAGATTAGTGGACCTAACCCCACAGGAATCGTTTATCCATGTGTAACTTTGACTGAAGGTTAAAGCCTACTCCCTTGAAATGTCATAGTTTCCAATGAAAAGTGTTTTCTGCTCTTGAGTACTTCCAAGAAACCTTCTTGGCTTCTCAGAAGAGTGTACAGTCCTCAAAATGACCCACCCCATTCATGGGTTCTATTAACAAACTCAAACAAACAAAGACCAACCCTGTACCTCCCCCAGGCCTCTCTGTTCTCCCTACACAACACCCTGTGCAATTAAGTCAAGTCAGATAGGGAAATTTGGTGCTAAATAGGTCAGGGAGTTTGCATCAATAACTAAGGCACAGCTTTTACCTCTCATGCTCATCCCTTACTTCCATCAGATGGGTGTTTGCCAGGAACCTACAAAGGTCTGCTATAGACATGCAGGCGGTTCCTAGCCTAGCCTTAACTTCCCCAGGCCTGTATTTTTCCAACATTTACTGCTGTGTTTAATATCTCATTCAGTCTCTCTGGATGGTTTCCAAGCCTATGAAAGACCTAAATCTTCAGGCCCATTTCCATCCCACAGTTCCACCTACAGAAAAATGACTGGAATGCTGTGGAAACCAAAGTAAATACAGAGGCAAGAACAAAGGCTGTATAGTAAATACCTCCATTTCTCGGGGGACCTGCGTGTGGCTACAGGTGTACAGCCCCAGAGTCTGGGCAAATCATAATAATACAATGACAATAATGAGATTTTACAAGTTATTAGCTGGTTTATGGTCATGAAAGTTCCTATTGTGTAGCCAGGAAGAATTGCATCAACCTTGAACTCATCCTTAGCCTTGAGACAGGTGATGGTTATGGCTGCAAAGGACAACAAAAACTCTGCCAACCTTTCAGGACTAGAGGAACAGAATATATTTCCAGAAATGGCTTGGCCTACTTCAGCTGCCTTTTCTTTTTCTTCTTTTTTTGTCTTTAATATTCAGTTAACTTTTGTTCGTTTGTTGTTCTTAAGAGGAGCACCTTCCCTCTACTGCTGAGAGATAGTAGTTTGGGAGGTTTGTAGCAGGGAGAGGTCAGTCACACTGAACATTGGATTTGTTGGAATCCAATTCATTGGAATTGGAAACTGAGATAGTAATTCAATACTTTAACAGCATCATAACGTCATCTATGTGGATGTTTCCTTCCCTGGTGCAAATCACAAACCATCCAGAGCAGTCCCGGTCCATGTCCTCTCAAAAATCAGCCATAGAAAATCTACTCAGCAACGCCTCCTTCCAGGTCAAGAGCCTTTAACCTGTGATTCATGGACACCTCCCTATCCTCAGAGATTAGAAGGGGACAGCAGATAGAAAAATGGAAGAGGATGGCTCTAATGCTTCATGTGTGATGGCCTTCAATGGAGTCCTCCATTTTCTGCCTGATCCAATTACACATGCCTTTTCTAATATCTTCTAATACCTTCTAACCCTAACTCTAACCCATCCAGTCTGTGGATAGATTTCAGGATGTCCATGAACTTAGCTGGGAGAAAAATACTTCTCTATTTTCACTAACTTCTAACTAAAATTTAGGACTTCCATAAAGTAGGTGCTTAATAAATGCTCGTTGACTTGACTGAATTATGCACATAGGCAATAAACCTCTGTAGTATTAGCATTCACCAGACTGCTAAAGGGATACATGATACAAAAAAACAATTAAGAGTTCTTGTTCTAGGGTTTTTCTAGCGTTCAAGCTGCCCACCTATTATCCCAAGTTCATAAAACCAAGAACGAGGAGAAATCTTAGAAATGGTCTACTCCAATCCCATCACTTTACAGATGAGGGCTTAGAGAGGTAAAATGATTTACCCAAAATTGCAGAACTACTGAGTAGAAGAGGCAAATTTCCAGTCTACGTCCTGGGAGCACAGGGTTATAGTTTTAAGATGGAGGAGACCTTATAGGCAAGGGTATGCTAGACCCAGCTCAAGCCAGCCAATTGTTGAATTTTCAATATTAGTGTTTATACCTCAGAAATCTGCAGTCACTACAAATCTGAACTTGATTTACTGTTTTGTTGATCACTTAGACTTAAAGTGAAAGAGAATATGTTAATGAGGCAAATTAAATTTAAAAGTATGCCCTGCATATAATTGTGGGGGATAGGGGAAGGATACCTGGTTGTTAAACATTTACCAGCACACCCCTGCTTCTAGGGTATCTAATCTAAACTCTTCATTTTACCATGATCTGAACAGGGAGGTTTACTTACCCAAGGTCACCTAGGAAGTAAGTGAAAGAACTGAGATTCAAACCCATCTTCCAACTTGAAACAGAGCACACTTTACATATTACTATACTATCCCTTTCTTTAAAAAAAATTATCTTGAATTTAAGAAACATGAACAGGTTGATATACCAACCAAGAAGACAAAGAAGGATTGCATATGAAACCATGAATACCTATTACTTACAACTTGCTTTTGAAAATACCTATTAAATTTAACAGCACAGGACCAACCAGCACCATCCTGCTTGCAGGTATCTCCTCCATGACTTGCTTCTGATCTCTTTTGTTTATTTTTTTAAAGTCTTAAAGGTGTTCTTTTTGTTCTTTCTTTTTTTTACTTGCATACCTGTTATTGCTCTCACAACATTCCTCCCCGCCCATCCGCTTTCCCACCCCCCTGCAAAAAAAAGCCCTCTCTTGTAAAAAATAACTATAATCATATAGTACCCACTTCCAATTAGGGATTTTCTGCATGAGATCCCTCATGTCATTTCTCATACGAATCATCCTTGGTAATATTTTTCAGCCAATTTAAGCCTACCAGGCATATTTCCTTTGCTCTTTGAATTGTCCACAGTTGTGATTTTTTCCAAAGACTGGTATTCCATGGTTGACAGTCATATGGCATCATCTGGAAAATATCCTTCTTATGAAGTTGGGGTTTGCTTCAGGGAGTAGCCCAGGATCATGGAAAGAGGTTCCCCATTTAACAAATTGAATCCAATTTGCTCTTTTCCTCCCATCCACTTTTAGGCCCAGCTCATTGTCCATTTAGTGCACATTCCATAATGCTTGTAATGGGGACCTAGGCCCCCAAATGATTTCCATGATCTTCATACCATCCCAGGCACAGGAAGGAAATTTAGGTGAAAAGAAGACTGTCTACATGCACACCTGGCCTTGAGTGAAGAAGACTCATCTTCCTGAGTTAAAATCTGGCCTCAGACACTCACTGTCTGTATGATTCTGGGCAAGTCACTTATTCCTGTTTGCCTCAGTTTCCTCATTTGTAAAATGAGCTGGAGAAGGAAATAACAAGCTATTCTAATATCTTTGCCAAGAAAACTCCAAATGGGGTAACAAAGAGTTGGACATGACTGAAAAAGAACTGAACAGCAAAGACAGAAACCAACTTTGTGTGTGTATACCAAAAAAAGGGATCTTGATCCAGTGAAATGAGATCAAAACCAATTAAAAACAGTTATTTTTATTCAACAAAGTATTTTGAAAATAATCAATTGTTTGATTCAATTCAATCTTTGGATAATAGATTTAGAGCTAGTCAGTCAATAAATGTTTATAAAATGCCTACTATGTGCCAGACATTGTGCTTAGCACTGGAGATAAAAAAGAAAGATAAAACACAGTCCCTTGGCCTCAGGAAGCTCACAGTCAAATAAGGGAGATACCATGCAATCAGTTAAATATAAATAAGAAATAATCAACAGAGGGAAGAAAACTTGCAGATCCTCTAATCCATGGGTTCTTAACCTGGGGGCCATGTTTAGATTTCAGGGCATCTGTGAACTTGGATGGGGAAAAGATTACATCTTTATTTCAATATCATTGGTTTTCTTTGTAATTCTATACATATTTATGCATTTAAAAACATAATTCTGAAAATAGATCCACAGTCTTCACCAGACTACCAAAGGACTCCATGATACAAGAAAGGATAAGAATCCATGACTTAGTCCAACTTCTTTATTTTAATGGATATTCAAAGAGGTTGAGGACATGCTGAGTTCATCAGTGGGAAAGCAATCTAGCCATTGCCTCACCTGTAGGCTATTTAGCAGTAATTTCCCCTAAATTGTGCCCCTATTTCCATTTAACTGCTACCATCTTTATTCCTATCTGTGTGGAGACTGCCAGTGGCAGTAGGTTTGGTGGTAGAGTCAAAGTGAGCTTGGGATTTCCAGTGTTAGAACTCTGAGGGTGCAGCTAGCCACCTCCTACAATCACCAGTAGCTGTAGAAAGTCTGCCCTATTTGGGAGCAGTCAATATCTGCATACCCTTACCTACCCACAGAAGAAAGTAAGAAGAACATTTATATAGCACCTTACATTTGAAAATTTTATAAATATCATTTGATCCTCACAAAAACTCTATTGGTTAGATACTGCAGGGTAGGCAAGTGGCACAGTGGTTAGAGTACCAGGCCTGGAGTCAAAAATACTCATCTTTCTGAGTTCAAATCCAGTCTTAGACACTTAATAGCTGTCTGACCCTGGGCAAGTCGCTTCACCCTGTTTGCCTCAGTTTCATCATCTGTAAAGTGACCTAGAGAAGAAAATGGCAAACCACTCCAGTATTATTGCAAAAAAAAAATCACAAATGGGGTCTGAAGAGTTGGACACAACTGAAAAAAGACTATTATTATGCTCATTTTTCAAGTGGGGAAACTAAGTTGAAAGAGATTAAGTTCCTGGGCAATTGCCCAGGTTCACATAGCAGGTAAGAGTAAGAGTCTGATGCAAGATCTGAAATAAATGTTTATTGCTTTATCGATTTCATTGATTGATAAGGTCTTCCTGATTCTAAGTCCAATATTCTACTCTACCACTTAGATACAATGTACAGTTAAAAATACTCAATCCTATTTAAATGAGCACTTAAAACTGAAAAAATGGACAAGAGAAATCACATTAACATCAATTAAGATAATTTCATACAGAAATTTATCTGATATAAATCTATTGCTAAAACAAGAAAAGCAAAGAAGCAGCTTAGCCAACAAACATTTGATTTACTTGCCAAACAGAGAGAGCTAGAGGCCAAAGGCAGCACTGGTTTAGAATATAAAACTCATTTGTAAAATCTTATAAAGAAGGATGATGGATGATTATGAGTAATATCATCCCATAAAGTAGAGAGAGGCAGTGGAGGGTAAAACCAGTTTAAACAAAGTTTGGCAAGAGATCATACTAAGCAAAGTCTTCTTGTAGGCTTTTAAGGACAAAAATGGAAGGACCACAAATTGCCAAAGAATGGAAAAGATCTGTAAAGATAACTGTAACAAATGGTTTTGCCATCAAGGGCAGTGGAACTACCCCACTTGGACCCCAACATTGCAGTCCTAGATGTGCTTATATAAGAGATATAAAAGACACCAAAAACACAAATATGGGAAAAGCAGCAATATTAGACCAAGTGTTTATAAAGAAGTGCCATTCTGGGAGAGACACAATTATGAATACATTGAGAAATCAATATTCAAGTTATCTGAAGATGAGGAAGATACCAAAAGTGTAGGAAATATTATATCTTCTTAATACCAGAAAGAGACAGAGATAGAGACAGAGACAGAGAGAGATACAGGAGCATGGTAGAGCCATCTTACACCAGCTCATGAGAATTAATTGTTAAATTCTCAATATGTGCTTTTACACCTTGGAAATTGCAAACACTAAGAATCAGGTGTTAAACATTTAAGGGAAAGGCACAGATGGAGACAGAGAGAGACAGAAACAGAGAAAGAGAGAGACATTACGTTCACACATAATGGCTTCGTGATCCTGGGCAATTCATTTAACTTTATAGTGCCCTAGCAACTCTCAAAGACCAATGGTGAGTTGCTTTGGAAGAGGGATTTTCCTCATCCTAGAGTTCCCTGTAGCAATTAAATGATCCATTGTTATGAGAGAAATATCTCCTCTCTGAGTTCATGTGTGGGTAATTGCTGTCTAACATACTTACCACAACACAGAAATTATAGAGGTAAAAACCTAGGTTTTATTCTTACACTTAAGCATAGGCTCAGCCTCAGGGAAAACCCAAACCTCAGTAGGGACTCTCACAAATCCTCTTCCAGGGAGAATTAGACCAGAGTGACTGAGAAATCATTCTCTTACACATTGCAATCTTGTACATTCCTCTTAGACCATAAAAGTTAAAGAAAATCCTATACTCTTTTCAAAGTCATAAAATGTCTCTCTCTTTCAATGTCATTGCAATGTCAGATGCATAAAACAAATGTAGTTAAATAGAAGCATTATCTCACGCATCCCCTAAGGAAAGAAGCCTTGTCAAACTCTGGAGGTAAACTAAGTCAAGTTACAGATTGCACTGCATTTGGAGGATTCACAAAAAGCCTAATTGAGGAGTCAGGAGGGACAGTTGAGATGTTTCTTCTTGCTTTTTATATTAAAGGCTCTAAGTAAATGTGCACATCCCATGGGATGGGTTTTGGTCAAGTGAGGTTAATATTAACCAAAAGTTGCAGGAGGAATAAGAAGAAATCAAAAATTCCAATTGTAATGGCCAGTCCCTATCCCTCTCTCCATCCTATATATATTTTTCAACAGAGAAAAAAAATTTAACGAAAAAAATCTCCCATTCTTATGATTTCCGATGATTCCGACATGCCAGGGTGCTCTCGAATCTCCGCAGGGAGTTATGTGGCTCTGTCAGCGGGTCCTGTCAGAGTAATGAGCCCTGTGAATGTAACCAGTGACAGGCACCACCATTCCATGTTCCTTCGCTAAAAAACATTGACATCCTCGGGGCCTTGGGCTCTGGAGGCAGTTCAGATACTGTGACAGCAGATTCAAGTGTCAATATGAAAAGCTCTGAGGCAAGCATGGAATAATTAGGAGGCACAACTCAAGATGCTAGTGTCTTAGACTAAATTATAGCATGTCCAGAAGGCAGGCAATGGGGTTTCCTTGGGGAACTCCTTGGGGATGCGGGTGGGGGAAGGTGAGGTCATTGGGGACTGTGCTGAGGATCCGCCCACCAGGCTTTACTGTCAACCACTGTCAGGCCCTTTACTTTTTACATATTTTATATCAATTTGTATGGGCACCTGTTGTCTCTTCATTGGAATCTAAGTTCCTTGAGGGCAAGGACTGTTTCATTTTTTTATCTTTGGATCCTCAGGATCTCACACAAAGCAGGCAATTAATAAACGTTTACTTGTTTTACATCAATGGAACCAATATTGATGCCCATGAATCAGTAAACTACAGAAGAGAAAAACAACAAGTAAGATGAATGGCTATTGTACTTATAGGCAGTTGAGTTTAGCTGATTTCCAGGAATGTACTTTAATACTGTGGGAAATGGGGAATTACTTGAGTTTTCCATAGGAAATTTCTGTTGGGTCCAAATGAAAATGTACCAATGTATTTGTTTTAAAGAAATAAAAAAAACTTAAAAAGTCACCATGCAGGGCAAATCATTCAAACGCTGCCTGCCTCAGTTTCCTCATCTGCAAAATTGGTATAATAATAACACCCCCCAGGATTGTTATAAGGATAAAATGAGATGTTTATAAAGCACCTATTAATGCAACTGTCATCATTATGATCATCATCATCATTTTTGTGGTTGTTCTGATATCCCGGCAAGCTCTGATAGTTCCCAGAGGGAATCCATAGTGCATTTAAGAATCTAAAGAGCACCATCAGAACCCTCCTGGTTCTCTTTGGACAATAACATGGTGAGAGTGGACTGAAGTTGGGGTGTGGGGTCCTTTCTGAACTGAAACTACATCCTCATGATGCCTTGTAGCCTGATCATCCACTTAGGCAGCTAAGTGGCTCCTGGTACAGTCGGGAGGAGTTGAGTTCATCTCTGGCCTCAGATACTTACTAGCTGTGTGACCCTGGGCAAGTCACTTAAGTTCTGCCTGCCTCAGTTTCCACATTTGTAAAATGGAGATAATAATAGTACCTATCTACCTGGGATTGTTGTGAGGACAAAATGAGATAAATTTGTAAAATGCTCTGTAAACCTTAAGGCTCTATATAAATGCTAGCTAGCAGCAGCAGGAGAAGGAAGAGGAAGAGGAGAAGGAAGAAGAAGGAGGAGGAGGAGAATAGGAGGAGAAGTAGTAGGAAGAGGAGGTGGAGGAGTAGTGAGGAGGAGTAATAGGAGTATGAAGAAGAGGAGGATGAGGGGGAGGAGAAGAAAGAAGGAGAAAAAGAAGAAGAAGAAGAAGAAGAAGAGAAGAAGAAGAAGAAGAAGAAGAAGAAGAAGAAGAAGAAGAAGAAGAAGAAGAAGAAGAAGAAGAAGAAGAAGAAGAAGAAGAGGAGGAGGAGGAGGAGGGGGGGAGGAGGAGGAGGAGGAGGAAGAGACTAGGAGGAGGAGGAGGGGAAGAGAAGTAGTAGGAAGAGAAGGTGGAGAAGTAGTGAGAGTAAGAGTAATAGGAAGATGAGAAGGAGGAGGAGGAGGAGAAGGAAGAAGAAGAAGAAGGAGAACAAGGAGGAAGAAGAAGAGGAGGATGAGTGAGAGTAGGAGTAAAAGGAGGAGGAAGAGAAGGAGGAAGAGAAGGAAGAAGAGAAATAGAAAGAGGAAGAGGAAAGGGAGGAGGAGGAGCCTCAACATCTTTCTGAAATTCTAGACTGAGTCCTGAGGCTTGTGGATGACTGGGGCTGGATTTAGGAGTTCTGTGAGAGGAGAAGGCTTTGGGGCTCTGGGAAAGTTTCTGAGATTCCGGAGGATCAATCAAAATGTGTTTTTAAGTTCCTACTGTATGCCATGTACTATGCCAAGTGCTGGGACATAAACCCAAAGACTTAAACCATCCCTCTCCTCAATGAGCTTCCATTCTGAAGAGGGAGACAACAAGGACACATAAAAATATCTACAGTATAAAAACAAAGTGAATAAATTCAGATACATATACTGTAGTTAAATATAGGGCAGATTGGGAGGGAGGGCACTCACAGTTGACAGGAGTGAAGAAAGTCTTCATGCACAACATGGTGCCTGAGCTTTCTCTTACAGGCGGCAGAGGGAAAAGCTGAGAGCTTGTAGGCTTGGGGGCGGCTGATGTAAAAGGCATGGAGACTGGAAATGGATTGTGAGGCTGTGAAAAACAGAGAGAAGATGAGACCAGCTGGATTCTAGATCAGAGACCATCTAGTACAACTAGATAAAAAAAATATTTTACAGATGAAGAGATGGGCTGCCTGAGATTACACAGTGAGCAGTTAGTTATACAGGGGTTTAGTATTTGCAAAGGGCTTTACTTCAATGCTCTCATTTCGTCCTCACCACAAGCTCATGAGATAGGTGCTATCATGCCCATATTACAGAGAGAGAAACTGAGAGAAATTAAATGACTTGCCCAAGGTCACACAGCTAATAGGTGTCTGGGGCAGGATTCCAAAGCAGGTCTTCCTGAATCCAGAGCCAGAATTCTAACCACTGGGCTACACCCACAGTAGTTTGAGGATAATGAGTTCTTTGAGTCTGGGCCACTAGGAGAAGGAAAGAATTTAATTTAAAGTCAGGGGTTGTTTTTAAAGGCCTTGTAAGAAATATCTTTGCACCAGCAGCTAGAGGCAGCTAAGTGACAGAGTGTATAGAGCACTGGGCATAGACTCAGACAGACTCTCTGAGTTCAAATCCAGCCTCAGATGTTTATTAGCTATGTGGCCCTGGGCAAGTCACTTAACCTTGTTTGCTTCAGTTGCCTCAACTATAAAATGGGGATAATAACAGTACTACTCTTCCAGGGTTGTTGGGATGATCAAATGAGATATTTGTAGAGCACTTAACACGGTGACTGGTATGCAGTAGGTGCTACATAAATACTTATTCCCTTCCTTCCCTTTGGTCCACTGGGGATAATCCACCAGTTTAGGCACTGTTGTGCTGATAAATGCTTCACAATCTGTTCTCCCAGGGAAAAAAGATTTGCCATGAAACACTTCTAAATTTAACCTGTTCCATTTTCTCCACCACTTTCTTAAATGTGGAAAATCAACAAAACAATAAACCAAGCTCCGATGTATAACACTTATCGATCTCGAAAGTATACATTGTTCACACTATAACTTTAACTCTGGCTAGCAGGTTCAAGCTAGCCCCAGCTCACCCCTGGCTTTAAGGGATTCATTTTTAGACACTGGGTGGGGTGCTTGGGCTCCACCATCATTTGGAGCCAAATCAATGGCTCCAACCTGGACTCTTCCCATCAATGATTCACTTTCTCTAAGGCCCTCTTCGCCCATCTCTGGTTTGGTTTTGTTTTTTTTTTGTCTTTTGGATCAGAAAAAAACAGTTCCAGTGGAGTCGCTGCTCAGAGGGAATTCAGTTTACCTTGTTAAAGAACAGAGGACATCAAAACTTCCCTAGAGTTAGGCAGGAGATTTATCAAAAGAAGGTCTTGGTTCTGATCTTTGGGAATTGGTATTTCCTTCAAAGCTAAGAAAATTAGCTCTGTGAGCTGCTGGTATTTTTCAGTCACTAAATTTCTCCATTGTCTGGTTTGCCTCTCAGATTTCCAGTAAATTGACTTCCTGGGCCTCTTTGATTGTCTGGCCCTAGATTTGAAATCAGAGGACGGGCAGTATTTCGCCACATAATCGTCGCAGATTTGGTGCCAAATTTTTTTTTTGAAAAAAAGTGAGGTGTGACCATTATGTGAAGCCTTTTTTAAAAATTGTGCAGGTATTACTTAAAAATCATTTATTACTAACCTGTCTTTGGTGCAAGATTAGGAAGCACGGAATACTCGTGAATATACGTTAAAATCGAATGCTGATAATGTGTGTGTGCTGAGAATTCTAGGCTCCTGGTTCGCAGGGCGCAAGAGATAAATGTGAATCTATATGCCACTGGTGAATATATTGCTTCTCTTTTTACCTTTTAAGTGGCGTGATGAACAGAATTAAACCATGCGATGATTACATGATGAAAGGTTATAAACCAATTGTTGGACTGGGAAACACACACACACACACACACACACACACACCAGGGTGCAACAATTATACAATGGTGATGATTATGCAGTGAAATACGGTAGTCTGAATCTTGACTCTCCCATTTTTCAGTCATTTTTCAGATGTGTCTGACTCACCATGACCCCATTTTTTGATAAAGATACTGGAGTTGTTTGCCATTTCCTTCACCAGCTCATTTTATGGATAAGGAAACTGAGGCAAATAGAATTAAGTGACTTGTCCAGGGTCACACAACTAGAAAGAGTGGGCTTTCTATGTCCAGATACTGTGCTAAGCTCTGAGGATATAAATTCAAAGGTAAGACAGTGCCATATCATTTCATGTGCAACAGAGACCATCAGATCAGAGATCTAAAGTTCAAAGGAAACTCAAATACCAATTAGTTGAACACCTTCATTTTGCAGATTCTAAGAAATGTCCCCCATCCTCAAGGAACATATTGAAACTTCTAAGCAAGCCTGAAAACATTCAGAGCATGAATTTTTGTTGTTTATTTCTTTGAAATACTTAGAAACTTTTCAAGATGTTTGCAATTCTTGTTCTGTGTCACATGAAGTGTGGCAAATCAGACTCTTCAAGTGTCCAATAATTGTTTTCAACATGTGATGACTGTGAATGGAGAAGTAACACAAAGGTATGGAACAAAACACTTCCCCACTCATTTCTCTATGTGCATTTGGGGAAATTGAGTTCCTTGTATGTTTCAGTTTTATAGTTTACTGATCTCCCCACCCCCAATCATTACTAACTTTTCATCTTCTCTCAAGTTTTATAGACATTTTAGATCTTTATATCAATTAAATTTCCAAATATATTCCTCCCTGCTCCCTTTCCCAGAGAGTCGTGCCTTATAACAAAGAATAAAAAAGAAGCGAGGGGATGGGAAATTCAGTAAAAGTAACCAGTATTTCAACCAAGTCCAACATTCTATGCAATATTCCATACCTATAGTTGCCCTTCTCTGCAGAGAAGGCAGGGCCTTACATTCCTATATATCTTCTTAGGACCAAGCTGGGCCCTAAGCTGGGCTGTTCTAATTTAAAGATTCAATTTAACGTAAACATTCAGTTTTCATTACTTGTTGTGGCAGGTGTTCTTTCCCTTCACATTGACTTTGGCATGGTACGTATTATTTACCTAGTTCTGCTTTGTTCCTCTTGTATCATTTCATACAGATTCATCCATACTCATCATATTCCTTATTTCTTACAGTAATATTCCATTCTATTCTGTGAGGTATCTAGTTAGTGCTGTGGGCATGGAGTCACAAAAACCTGAGTTCAAATCCAGCCTCAGACACTCACTGCCAGCTGGGCGACCCTGAGCAAGTCACTTAACCTGTCTGCCTCAGTTTCCTCAACTGCAAAACAGAGCTAACAATAGCACCTATCTCTCAGGGTTGTTGAGAGGATCAATAAGAAAACATTTGTAAAGGCTTTAGCACAGTACCTGGTGCATAGTAGGCTCTTAATAAATCCTTATTTCCTTCCTTCTCATTCATATACCACAATTTGTTTAGCCATTCTCTGATATTTACTTTGTTTCCCATTCTTTGCTACCACAAAAAGTGATACTATAAATTTTTTTTAATATATGGTACCTTTTTTCTTCCCACTGATCTCTTTTGGTATGTATTTGCCTAGCTGTAAGATGTCTGGGTCAAAGGGGATGAAGATTTTCAGTCACTTTTTCACCATAATTCATTCATTTCCTTCATTTTTTCATAATTCCAAATTGCTTCCTAGAATACTTGGACCAACTCACGGTACCATAGATAGTGAATCAGGGTGCCTGTTTTCCCACAACACCTACAACATTGATTATCTCTTATCACCTTTATCAACTTCCTAGGTGTAAGTGAAAACCTCGGAGTCATGATGACTCATGTTTTTCCTTATTCGGAACAACTAATTTGGAACAGTCTTTCATATGGTTGCTGACAGTTTGAAATTATGTCAAGATCAGTTTACTCATATCCTTTGACTACTTATCCATTGAGAATGACTTTTAGTCTTATCCCAAATGGGGTCAGAAGAGTCAGACTCTACTGAAACAACTGAAAACAACAGCAAAAATATTTATTTCCCATGTATCTAATGTGTCACAACTTTATCAGATATATTTTACATCAGATTGTAGATGCCTTTGTTATCTTCCGTGATAGATAAGGAAATTATCCAAGAGCAGGGACTACGTCTTATTCATCTCTGTATCCCCCAATACATCCTACACAATGACTTGCAAGCAGGAGGCAATTAATTACTGCATAAGTTGTTGTTTGTCCTTTGTCCTTGAAGAGATCCATGGCACCAGGAAGGTGATGCCATGACTTGCAAGTGAATTGGATTTAAGTGAGGGAGAGCTGTGCAAAGTCACCAGCTTCATTTTCTCCTTCAGAGCCATCTGGGTCCAGTGGCAAAATACAGATCAGGTTAACTGGAGATGGCCCCAAATCCAACGGAAAACCTTGGCCTTTTTAAGCTAAGATCTTTCCCAGGTCTCAATGTGACAGAAGCGATGCCCAACATATAAACCTATAGTCCATTACTGAAGCTCCAGGCTCACGTAGCCCTAGTTCCAAGCTTAAAGACTTTTCAACAGTTGCTATTCTCTATGACTCATGTTTGGCACCACCCAAAGGGTCTCTCTGGGAACATCACAACCAAGCTCATTTTCGCTTTCCCCTAGCAATTGTCACATTACCTTTTGTGAGCAACTGAGGCTACTAAGGCATTTGAACTTAAATCAATTTTATTAAAAAGTTTGTTATCGGAGCAACTGGGTGGCACAGTGAGTAGAGCACTGTCCTTGGAGTCAGGAGGACCTGAGTTCAAATCCAGTCTCAGGCACTTGACACACTTACTAGCTTTGTGACCTTGGGCAAGTCACTTAACCCCAATTGTCTTCCCTTCTCCCCTACCAAAAAAAAGTTTGTTATCAAGTACCATATTAGAGAATTTTCTTCACTGAAGGAAGGATACCTCATGTCAGATGACTGTAGGTCAAATATAGAAGGTCAAATCAAAAGCAAAGAGACTTATTTGCATGCTAATGAAGGCAGTTCTCATTGTATAGTAGTTTCAACTTCCTAGGGAACAAATTTGGTTTTTATAATCTTTCAAGCCCGCTTAGGGTATATAGTCAATTGGCAGCATTCTGCAGCACTTCAAATAGATAAAGAAATCATTTTACAGGAGATGGGGAAGTAGAGAAAGAGGGGGATCAGTCAAGGGAGAAAAGAGAATGAAACTGGTAGTATTTATTATAAGGAAAACATTCCCTCTTTAAAGGCAGGAAACAGGGGGAAGGGACCAAATACTTTTACAATTGTGAAAGAAGTCCATTTAGACAAAATAAGAGCTTCTTACCCAAGGACAAGTAATTGTTATAAGTGAATGAGACTATCTGCTTTATCATGTCCTTTCATAGTTTGTTATATATTATTTCTCCTTCAATGGTGTAATGGTGTGCGTATGGTGGCGGGGGTGGGGGGGCTCTTTCCAGTATTAGGATACCAGGTAGATGGGGGATTAATCCATCAACATATTGCAAAAATAATTGTGGTTCCTATTTTTCTCCCAAGGAACTGAAGGACTAGAAAATGGAATGATTATAGGTGTCCCTCGAGTCTTCTGCCCCATCATTCCCTTAGCACTCCTAACAGGTAGCCTGCTGGCTACAACCACTGCCACTGGCTCTCTTTTCCCATCTCTACCATCTGCTGGAACACTCTTTCTTCCTCATGGTTCTTCCCCCTACAATCCCTACTTAAAGCTTTCTGTCCATGGGCCCTGGGCCAACAGCATTATAAAAAGGAACTACTTTTGAAGAGAGCTTGGTTCCTGGGACTTTCTACATGTCTGCTCCATTCACAAAGGCTCCTCAAGTGAAGAGCCTCTCACGGCTTCCTGTGCCTATCTGGTGCAAATCTTGATTGAACAAATGAATCAATGAATATGTATACATATATATATATATATATATGTATATATAATACACACATATATATGTATGTATACGTATGTGTGTATATATATGTACATGCACATGCATACATATATTACCATTTTTGCCCAGCCTAGGGAGAGATGAGGAATAAGATAAATATTATACCTAAAATCGATCAGTCAATATTTATTGAGTGCCTACTATGTGTCAAGGACTGTTCTAAGTTCTAGGGATACAGAAAGAGGCAAAAGACAGTCCTAGACCTCAAGATGCTTACAGTCTAAAGGGGGAAACCACATGTAAACAAATATATAGACAGCAAGCTATGTACAGGTTAAGTAGGGAATAATTAACAGAGGGAAGGAATTAGAATAAAGAAAAGTTGGGGAAGGCTTCCAATAAAAGAATGGATTTTAATTGGATTTAATGGAAACCAGGGAGATGAGCAATCAGAGTGGAGGAGAGAGAGTCTTCCAAACCTGGAACCCCATGAATGAAACCTCAAATCTTCAGCATTCCTCCTTTTGATATCAAAGTCCTTCTCATTCATGGGGTTAGGCAGTGGTATCCAAATCTGCCTTGTCTGTATGCAGTGTGGATGATGAAAAATTCTCTTCTCACATTCTTCCCTGGGCTCTGTGGAAACTTCCCTAGATGGTTTGGCTTTTTATGTAGATTTGTCAGTTTTCAAATCAATAGGAAACCATTTCTGCTTGTCTTCAGTTCATTAGTCTTTGTGGGGGTTGTGGCTGTGGCTGAAGTGTTTAGAGGTGAGATGAAAAGACTGGAAGGGAGTGGGAAGGCACACTAGCTGTCTTCAAGTATTTGAAGGGTTGTTATATACAAGAGGGATAAGGCTTGTTCTTTTGGCCCCAGAGATCGAAACTAGGAACAATGGGGTGCGAGTTGGGAGGTAAGGGGGAGGGGTAGATTTCCATGTAAGTAATGGCTTCTGAGCAGTCAGAGCTATCCAAAAATGGAGGTGCTGAGTTCCCTTTCACTGGAAGGGATCAAGCAGAGGTTGGGTGATCCCTTGCTGTGGATACTGAGGACAGAATCCTTGGTCAGAGGAAGGTTGGACCTGATGAGCTCTGAGATCTCTTCCAACTCTGAAGACTGAGTGGTTCTTTCTCTTTTCATTCCCTCTTGCATTCTGGGTCAGACACATACTCTGATTGGGCAGCCATTCATATATCTATGACAACAATAATAGCAACTCATATCTCTATAATACTTTAAATTCTCTAGAGCACTTTCCTCATGTTATTTCAACTGAGATAAGGCATGTGAAACTCTCTACAAACCTCGGAAAATACACAATTCTGCAAGTGACATCATGATCCCCCCTTGTCATTTAAAGAAACTGAGACTCAAAGAAGTTAGCGATTTCTTTAAGGAAGTAAGTGTTGGATCCAGGATGTGTATCATTCTGAAAAGGGCATTGGATTTGGGGTCAGAAAATCTGGATTCAGAGTCCTCCTTTGATCCTTACTACCCATGTGATCTCGGGTAAATCACTTCATCTCTCTGAATCTTGGTTTCCTTCTCTGTAAAGTGAGGAGTTTGAACCACAGGACCCCCGAGGTCCCTCTCAGCTTTAAATCTATGAATCAAAGCGTTAACCCTTTCTGACTCCAGGGCCAGCACACTTTCGACCAAACCCAACTGTCAAAGGATCATAGATTTAAAGCTAAGAGGGACCCTAGAGGTCCATGAGTCCAACACCCTCACTTTACAGAAGAGAAAACTGAGCCCCAGAGGGATTCCCCTCCAAATTTCCCTCAATGGTATCACTCACTTTATATCTTAACTGTAGGCTGAAATTGACCCTCCCCAATTGCCTTGATTCTTGATGAAATAAAAAAAAATTTCATTTACTGCATGTGGGGTACTATGTTAGGTGACTGACTGAATGTCATTTAGTCAATAAGCGTTAACTAAGCACCTACTAAGGGCCAAACACTAAGCTCTGGGGATACAAAGAAAAACAAAAGAAGGTCTGCTCTAAAAGAAGGGAATAAGCATTTATACAGCACCTACTGTGTGCCAGGCACTGGTCTATGCACTTGTACTAATATTATCTCATTTGATTCTCACAATAGTCCTTTGAGGTAGGTGCTGTTATTATCCGGAGACAGAGGTACCATAATTTACCCTGAGTCACATAGTTGGTAAAGGTCTGAGGCTGGATTTGAACTCAGGTCTTCCTGAGTCCAGGTCCAGTGGATCCCCTGTACCACCCAGCTGACACTCTCTAGCGATTATTCCATACCCAGTTTCTGGAGGAGTATATGTTCCTTTTCCTCTATCCCCATGCAGTTAGGGTGTCCCCCATGAGGGATCTTGGTCTCCTTTGCGTCTAGATTGAATTATCGGGGGCTCTGATTTCAACACTAGTGAAACCAGTCCTTTGTCATTTATTGAATCTTTGTTCAGAGATATTTAACCGCAGCATATGCAAAAGTTCCTGGTTCATGCTTTAGTCACTTCCCGACTGTACCATTATCAGACTCTTGGCTGCCTTTGCCCATTCATCTATCCAGACCAGCCTGCCAAAGCCTCATGGCCTATTTTAAGGGTTTTTCCTGCCTCTCTATATGCATCAGGTTACCCTTTCATTTGATCAACTTTCTTGGCTCTGGTAATCTGGAGAAGGATAATTATTTTTTAATATGCTTCATTTTAGAGATTTCCCAATTCTAGGCTGTCACACTCGCACGGATCCTGGGGTTCCAAGAGCTCATTTCTAATCAATCACTATGTCCAGTTTCCCTGTCCTTGCATGACCCTCTCTACCCCTGCCAAATCTGGGCTAGTTTCCAGAGGCAAGGGGAGAGGCAGGTCATAATGCTTGCTTTCCAAGCCCAAATTATATTCCAGAATCCTGGGATCTTAGTACAGGAAGAGACCCTATAACCAACCTCATTCATTCACTCTCCCAACCAACAAGCCCTCTTTAAACAATAGACATAAGAGCCTGCCAAGTGTTAGGTGCGGGGAGTACAAACCAAAACAGTCTCTAACCCTGAAGAGCTTATATTCTTCTGACTTGAAGTTGGGGCTGGGTTTTGCTACACTTCTGGAAAGAAAATCTAGGCTAGTACTGTTGCTTCTTTCTTGAGGTATTAAACATTATGTTATTCAGGATCTCAGTAACAGGCTGGGGACCTGTAAGCATTCAGTGCTTCCAAAGTGGTCTGAGTGAGGGCAAGGTCTGATTGTCATCCCCTCCCCAGCCACCACCATCACCACCACCACCGCCACCATCACCACCACCACCGCCATCATCACCACCACCACTGCCACTTGCATTTGGATTTCGGCAAGAGTAGATGCTGTTCCATAGATACTCCATCAACCAGCTGAAAAACTCTGATGGTTCATAACAGCAGAGTTGTAGGCTCTCTTTGGCTTGGGATTCCTGCCTTGGACTTCCTCCCTTTGCAGGCTAGGCTAGACACTGGAACCAAGGTCCTCTCTATGTCTGGAATCTGAGCCAAACTGTTGTGCTGGCTTTTGAGCTTCCTTCTTTCTCTGTAAATTGCTCAGGGCTTTCCTACCCCAGAATGAAGGTCACCCCCTTGTACAAGTCCGCCCTGAATCTTAGACTCAGGACTGGGTAGTGGGCAACAGTCTCTAGTTCACACCTGTCCCCTTACAGTGCCCCTTTATGGGTCTGAGACCTCCTCTTACCCATGTTCACACCCTCTCCCTGGGTGCTGGAGTATTCCTCGGCTCCTAGCCCAGCCTCATCCAGTCTGTCTCTCTATGCCGAGCGGGGCTGGACAAATGACCCACTATGACTTTTTACGGATTTTCTCAGCAGATTTGGTCTGGTATGTTTTCCATGTCCGTTTTGGACATAGTTTTTATGGAGGGTAGCTTGATTGTAGAGCAGCTACATAGCGCAGTAGAGTCAGGCCTGGAATGAGAAAGGCTCATCTTCCTGAGTTCAAATCCAGCCATGCCTGGAGTCAGGAAAATTCATCTTCCTTTTCAAATCTGGCCACAGATACTTACTAGCTGTATGACTCTGGGCAGGTCACTTAACTCTTTGCCTCAGTTTCCTCATCTGTGAAATGAGCTAGAGAAGGAAATGGCAAACCATTCCAGGACCTTTGCCAAGAAAACTCCAAACAGGGTCACAAAGAGTCAGATGTGACTTGAAAACAACCAAACAATGACAAAGCTTGGCTGTACTACTTCCTATACTCTGCCATCTTGACTAAAGGGGATTGCATTCACCAAACAGTATGTACACAGAACCTCTCACATCATTTATAACCCTTCCCCCAACAACATATGAAGGCATGTTCACACAGCAGCAGTGGTCTTAGAATGGTCATGTACATCGGTTGTACCGTCCTTTTAGTACATTTATTTCTATCAACTCTCCTTACTAGACTTTAAACTCCATTAGGGTGGGAATCAGATTTATCTTTGTATCTTTCCCACCTCCTAAGCACATAGACAACAAGCATTTATTAAACTTAGCATGTGCCAGGCACTGTAATAAACACTGAGGAAATGAATACAAACAAAAAGACAGAAAATCCTTTACATTCTAACACAGAGTATTCAGAAGAATGGACACTTTAAAATGGCAGATGACCAAATGGCCCTCCAGTCTCTGTTTGGATATTTCAGGGATGGAGAGCTCCCTACGTCACGAGGGAACATAGTCCATTTTTAAATAGCTCTAATTGCTAGAAAATTCATCCTTTTATTGAACTGTTTCTACTCTATGGAGCAGTGCAAGTCTGTTCCCTCATCCCCATGACAATCTTTTAACTACTTCGAGACAGATATTATGTTCCACAAATTTCAGCGACTGGAAGGGACAGCTAACATGCCTTTTACATTTTCTCTTTTCTAGACTAAATGCAACAGTTATTTTTTACCATGTATTATATGACATGAATTTCAGATGCCTCATCATCCTGGTTACCCTCCAAATAGGACAGTTTCCCAATGTCTAAAACGTGCCTGAAAGGTGGCAAGAGAAATTGTACCCAGTATTTTAGGTGTTTCTGAGCAAGGCAAAAGCATAATAAGACAATCAATTTGCCCTGGATTTTATGCTCCTATTAATAGAGCCTTTTTGTTTGTTTGTTTGTTTTTTGGTACCTAGGCTTCACTGCTGCTTCTATTTAGCTTAAAAGCAATTAAAATAGGCTTTTTCCCCATGAACCACACCAACATCGTCACACCCATCCTGATCTTATGCACTTGAGTTTTTGAACCTAAATGAGGGCTTTTTCATTTATGCCACATGGTTATTATAGAAAGGTTGGGGAGGACAGATGCCTCTTCATCAGATACTGAAGTAAAGGAAGAAATGGTAAGGAATGAAGTCAAACGGGTGGTAAGATTTAGGAGAAGTAGTTGTCAGATCAAGAGGAGGAGAGAAGAGGGAGTTCTTGGTGAATATTTTAATTTTTTTTTTAATTTTAGGCAAGGACCTCAGCTGAAGAGTTAAGCGAGAAGGTACTGTTGGGAGTTTGAGCAGAAAAAAAGGTTTAGAACAAATACCTGTGGACAGCAGGATAGAGAATCAGTTGGGAAGAGTAAAAAGATTGCTTTTGTGAAGTTAAGATTGGATAACATAAATTTGTAATGTGGTCACAGGCAGCACTAGTGTGAGAATTTCTCCATCTCTTCAGCAGTACATGAGTAGGAATGGGGGAGGCTGACAATAACCCAACGTTCAGATTTGGCAAGACATGAGAGGTGATAAGACAAGGGAATAAAGAAAGTAAGAGTAGAGAACAGGGGTGGTATTAGACTGATTCATCAAGAGTATAAGATCATGAAGGAAGTAGAGTGCAGCAGGTGTGTCGGCCTAGAAAAATACCAATGGGTGGAGAGCTTATGGGCCACAGTGAGAAGGAAGAATAACTTCCGGAGGAATAAGGAATGGAAAGAAATGGAATGATCGGAGGTCATGCTATAATAAAGGAATTGCAGAGTTACTGATTTTAGAAACTGAGCATTTGTAGGGGCCAGTGTCTGGCCAACATCTTCATGTGTAGCTGAGATGGAGTCATAGGTCATGAGAGACGAGCAGACTGAGGAATTGGAAAGTTAAGGGATTGGAGTGAGTAGAAGTCTCCTAGCCTGTATGAGGGCAGGATTGGGGCATAGAGGTATTCTATGAACTAGGCACTGAGAAAGGAGAGAGTCAGTAGATAATAGCCACCAGGATCTGGATTTGGTGATAAATCTGGATAGAGTGAACTTCAAAGAAGGAGAGGCTACTACTAAGCAACGTCAGCAGTACATGAATCTGGAAGTAGAAATAGGGAGCAAGGAATCTTCCAACACCACCTCCAATTCACAGGCGTGAGAAAAGAGGCAACCAGTGCTAGAAAAGAAGATCTGGAATGGAGTGTCATATGCAAGGAGTCAGGTCTTCTTCAGAGATGCAAAGAATGATAGAGGAAGTCATATAAAATGATGGGAAGTTTGTTCATTCTAGAGCAGAAATTCCGGAAGGTGCAATGGTGAGGGGTGAGGAGAGGAGTGAAACATTCAGAGGAACACCCTGTTGAAGTCCACGGGCATGGGAGAGAGGGCAGAGAGTGTTGTTCGAGATTGCTCTTCATGGTCTGGAATTCAGGATCAAAAGGATGGGGAAAGTCTGAGGAAGTGAGAGACTGTTAACCATTGGGGAATGACTTTAAACAGCAGCAGCGTTCTGGGCCAGGCAGACACATGGTGTGGTTTCTGGCTGGGATTACTCCTCCTCAGCAGGATCGGTATTAACCTTCTGGGCTGGGTGAGCAGGTGGTATCCCTAAGGAACAGAGGTTATCTATTAAGTCTGACCCCTGGAGATGGTTCCATTTACCCTAGGTCTCCACCAGCCCAGAATTGGATTTGCAGGCCAGTGAACCCAAAGACACCTGCTCCCACATGGAAGACAGGAAGATTGAGTATACTAAAGTCAAAGCAGGTCATTACCAAAATGCCCAGATTATCAGCCAATAATCAGACTGATATACAATACCCTGGGGATAATGGGAGAGAATGCCAGTCATGTAGATTACTGGTTGATGCCTCTTGGCCCAGATCCATTGGAGGCTTTGGGAAATGCTAGCACCTAATAATAGAGTGCACATCAATTCAATGTGTGATGAGGCTTAAGGATATATGACCTGTTTAATGAGCAGAATTTTATGTCTAGGGTAAGTCCCACCCATAAAACAAATGAGCAGAGCAAAACTGAAGGATTAGGGTGGAAATGATGAGAGATCTGGGTCATAGCAGATATTCAAAATTGTGCTATGAGTCTGGAGGGACTTTAGAACCCTGAGAAAAGTGGAAATTCAGGGTCAGTCGTAAAGAATAGCAACAAGAGAAGTCCCCCCCCCACCATGACTGGCCACAGCCTTAGGGTTGGATAAGCCTTGAGGAGTGACCATAGTCCTATACAGCTCAAAAAGCAGTTAAAGAGCCTACGAGAGCCCCATAGGACTGAAGACCAACCCTGATGAAGTCAAAAATGCTCATTGCCATGTTGACCTCAGGATGATGGATCTTTTTGGTTGTGGTAACTCATGTTGCCGAGACATGTGATCTCTGTCTGTGGGTAGACTAGCCAAACTGATGAAAGCACAGATCTTGGAGGTATAGAAACTGTGTGTGTGTGTTTGTATGCATAGTTATTTCATTGTTCAGTAGTTTCAGTTGTGTCCAACTCTTCATGATCCTATTTGAGGTTTTCTTGGCAAAGACACTGGAGTGGTTTGCCATTTCCTTCTCCAGCTCATTTTACATATGAAGAAACTGAGGCAAACCAGGATTTAGAGACTTGTCCAGGGTCACACAGCTAGTAAGCATCTGAGGCCAAATTTGAACTCAGGAAGATGTGTCTTCTTGACTTCAGACCCAGTATTATATCTATCCAGCATGCCACCTAGCTGCCCTATACATACATACATACACACACACTATATACATGCACACACACATATTGAACAAAAGAATACTTCTGGATGTAGAGATGAGATAGCAGCAACAGAAGCAGCAAACACATATTGACTGACAAGCTATGTACTCAGCACTGCAGCAGAGTGGCACAATGTGGCATTGGCACTGCGCTAAGCTCTGGAGATATAAAGAAAGACAGAATAGCAAAACCAAAAGAAAACCATGGTCCCAGCTCTCAGGGAGTTCCCAATCTAATGAGGGAGACAACATGCAAACAACTATGTACATAAAAATATGCAGCATAAATGAGAGGTAACAATAATTATAGCTAATAAAACTGTGCTAAGGACTGTACAATGATTATTTCAAGCAATCACAGAGAGAAGCAACTAGCCATGGGTATTGGTGGCAGGAGAGACAAGGAAAGGCATCCTTCAGAAAATAAGACTTTAGCTGCAACTTGAAGGAAGCCAAGTGGCGGAGGTGAAGAGGGAGGGCATTCCAGCCATGGGCAACAATCAGTACAAAGGTGCAGTGTCTGGAGATGGAGTGTCAAGCTCAAGGAATAGCAAAAAGGTCAGTGTTGCTAGACTGTTGAGTATCTTGAGGGGTATAAAGTGTAAGACTGGAAAGGTAAGATGGCAGCCAGGTTGTGGAAGGCTTTACAAGCCAAAGAGGGGAATGATCCGTGGAGAAGATGGCCTGAAGGGGACTTTGAAGGATGGGCCAGGATTTCAATAAAGTAGAGAAGAAAGAGTAAAGCATTATAGATGTGGGAAACAACATGAACGAAAGCAAGGAAGCAGGAATGAGCATGGTGGCTTTAGAGAAGCTAGCTTGTCCGGGGTAGAGGGTAATAAGATCATAGCTCTTGCATTTGCCTCCCCCAATCTCCCTGATCGTTCCATTTCTGATTCCATCTGGATGTGGCTGGTCTCTCCGACCAGTCTCTGATTCATTCTTAGACCTTCTTGAGAACCACTTGGAAGGCCATCCAAAAAACTGCTCTGAACACTGAAATGTTCGCTGGAGAAGATATAGGGTTGAGATACACCAGGGTTCTGTCCTTGAGGGCAGGGACTGCTCGAACACCTGGCTCAGTGCTTGCTATATAGCAAGCACTTAATCAATATTTGTTGAATCGAACTGAGCTACTTGTCCTCATGGAGCTCCCATCAATCATTCGCTGTTTTGCTCCCAGATTAAATCCAGTGAATTTTCCTCTCAGGGTCTAAAAGAACCTTAAGACCTTCTTGCAGAGTTACAGAAGACCTTTAAAAAGGCAGCCCTAGGGGCAGCTAGGTGGCGCAGTCAGTAGAGCACCGGCCCTGGAGTCAGGAGGACCTGAGTTCAAATCCGGCCTCAGACACTTGACACATGTACTAGCTGTGTGACCTTGGGCAAGTCACTTAACCCCAATTGCCCTGCCCAAAAAAAAAAAAAAAAAAGGCAGCCCTATGGCTGAGCACATCACAAGCCTGAGTCCTAATACAATATTCTAAACCAGTTTTGAAGATAGTTCCATTTTGAAGAAGGACATGACTCTGATGAGTTTGAATGTGTCAGCATCCAGATTGGGGGAAAGGAACAAGCAGAGATGAGTAATATCAGGCAAGTATCAGAAAGAACTTTGAGTCATACGACCTGAATTCGAATTCTGGCTCTGAAGCTTAGTAACTATGTATTATCAGACAAGTCATTACATCTCTCTAAGCCTAAGATTTGTCTTCTATAAAATGAAGGATTTGGAAGAGATGACCTCTGTGGCCTCTTATAGTTCTAGGTCTGAGATCCGATACAAGGAAGGCATCCTGGGCAGCACAGGGGTGGTGAGGTGGTCTTGTCGGATATGTCCAAGGACAGAAAAATCCAGAGAAGGGGGTCCAAAGTCCAAAACAGGAAAGCCTCAGAGACAGTTTCTAGCAGGGCTTCTTAAATACCAAAAAGTACAGCTCACCCAGCGTCCCAGCTCCTGACATCTGCCCTTATTCCTACAGCACCCACACTGGTCCGTCTCTTCTTATAATGTCCTCTCTACAAGAGGCTGCTGAGTTTAGATGGAACAGAGTTTAAACTGATCAGTATAAGAGGGAGGGGGAAGAGGATCTTCAGCTTTTTGGAAGGTCACAGCCAAGAGGTTGCTAGGTCTGGGGCATTGCCCCTGACCCATCCTCAAAGTCCCCCTCGGGCTCTTTTTCTCTTTGTCGTTCTCGTGAGGTGACTCTGTGACTCACCACAGAATTCCAGTCAGAGTAAGTCATAGCTGAAGCACCTGTCTGAAAATATCATCTGCTTTCTCTTGACTATTTCTGTTACATATTAGGAAAGGATGTGGAGCTAGAGGGGCTGCTATTTAAAGATCATAGGATTTAGAGTTGGAAGGGAGTGTAGAAGTTAACTTGTTCGACTCTCATTTTACAAAGAGGATAATTCAAGCCCAGAGAGGGGGAGTGAGAGGTCTACTGGAGTAGGAAAAAGAGTTCCAGACTCCCAGTTTGGATTTGAGCTCTGCCACTCTAGGAAGCAGATGCCCTTAGATAAGTTTCTTCCTCACTCTGAGCCTCAGTTTCTTCATCTGTAAAATATGGCCGATACTTGTACTATTTTGAAGTTGTTATGAGAAAAGCCCCTTGTAAACTGTGAAATCATATGTAAATGTAGGCTATTACACTATGTTAGTGGTTCTCAAACTTTTTTTTAACTCAGGACCCTTTTATATTCTTAAAAATTATGGAGGACCCACCCCAAAGATCTTTTGTTTATATATATTATATCTATCGATATTTACTACATTAAAAATTAAAACTTATTAGTATGATAATGAAAATAGTTTTGACCTCACAGACCCACTGAAAGGTTCTTGGGGACCCTCAATGCTCCCCAGACCACACTTTGAGAAATGCTGCCATATGCTACATTAAGCTTCAAATCAATATTCCGCCCAAATATTGAAGTCCTTGCTATTAAAAAAAATAGAAGATAACATGATTCAGTAGCTTTCACAACTATGGCTAGGGGAGAGTTCTTAGCCAAAAAAAGGGGAGAGGGGCATTACACAATTTAAAATGGATAATTTTGTTTACATGGAAGTGAAAAACTTTTTCATAAACAAAGTCAATGCACCTAGGATAAGAAGAGAAGTTATAGATTTGGAAAAGTTTTGATATCAAATATCTTTGATATGGGTCTGGCATCTGAAGATATATAGGGAATTAATAGGAATAATAAATGAAATCAAGAATTTGATTCAGAAATCTTGTCACCATAAGTAAATAAAGGGTATCTCACTGAGAGAACCCTGATCTAACCAAAGAAGGCTTGTCAAACAAGAGAAGCTAAAGCTCTCCCACTTCCTAGATGCAATAAACTTCAGAACAAAGACTCTGAGGAAGTCAAAGAAAAAAGGCTTCTGCCAATCCTAGAATGACAGTCACTGCTCTTGCTTCAAAGGGCGTTATAACACCCTGGCTTAAAAGAGTTCTGTAAGACACAGCTGAGTCAGAGAAGGGAGGTAGTGGATACTGTAGTTAACCATGGAGAGAACAGTGAGTCCAGTAGATTGATCCATCCCATAAGGATCCCATGCCTTGAGAAGATGCCAGAAGCCAAGATATCTGGCGAACCCAACCTGAGCAGCTGCAGCCCAGTGGTTAGGCAAGCTGCCCCCTTGCTGTCTAGAAGTAGTGACCCTAGTGGCAGAGGGATTTGCCTGGTCCAAACTACTGACAACAGAGCTTGGTGAGGATCCAGCTCAACATTTGAGTGACCTATTTGGCCAATCCAGCAGCAGATTGACCGATCTGGCTGAGATACCACAAGTCGAGTTGAGGTACCCATTCAGTAGAATATGTGTGTATGTATGTATGTACGTACGTGTGTATGTATGTATGTATATGCATGCATGTATACATATTCCCAGAGTGCTCCCAGACATATGTCTATATCTATAGATCTATCTATCCATATCTATCTATATCTATAGATCTATCTATATCTAAAGATCTATCTCTCTATACCTAAATCTATAAGACATATCAGGTAGATAACTCTTCACATTACAAGATTTTAGGATTGAAAGAGACCTTAGAGATTTTCCAGTAGAATGTAAGCTCTTTGAGGGCAGGAACTGTTTTGTTTTTGTCTTTGTGTCTCCAGCATCTGGCACAGTGCCTGGCACATAGTAAACATCTAATAAAGATTCGTTGGATTGAATTGATTTCGACTGTCTAGTCCAGTTCCCTCATTTTATAGATGAGCAAGCTTAAGCTAAGAGAAGGGGAACTGATCTGCCAAAGTTCATATGGTAAGTCAGTGGCAGAGAGATTTTAAGCTCCTTGAGGGCAGGGACCCTCTTTTGCACCCTCAGCACTGGAACATAATGGTTGTTGTCCTTCATTCTAGAAGAGGACCTCAAACTGACATCACTATGTTGGGGTCAAGGTACAATGTATCCAACTGTGCCTGATCAGACCGATATCAGCTTGGAAGGCTCTACCACAGGTTGGGCACAAATAGTCCATATGGACCTTTGGAGTGGAGATGGCTCTAAATTTGCTTGTCTCACATTTCTTTTGAGCTACTGCGATTCTGCATCACTTATGGAGCACAGAGCCTTCTTTGATACAGATGTACTGTGCTGGGTGGTCCTGTGCCATTGTCTCCCATATCACACATGGTCTTCTGACCACCATGTGAGTGCTTGCCTAGTATGAGTTCTCCATAAAATAGTCTTTTAGGCAAACCTACATTTGGCATTCAAACAACACGGCTAGCCCATTGGAGTTTTACTTTCTGTAGTAAAGTACTGAGGTCCCTTCTCAAGCATTCAAAATGGAACATAATAGGCAATTATTAAATTTTGATTGATTGATTGACTGGATTCAAACTCACATCCTTTGGAGCTAAATCCAGGGCTCTTTCCAAAGAACAGAAAGAAGTTTCACATCTTAGTAAAGAGTCATTTCCTCCCAGAGCACGGTGTCCCAGGAAAATCATGCCAGAGTTAAGAGTAATTATCCTTTAAACATGACATATGTTTAATGGGGGTAAAAGCTGCCTCTGCCTTCATTTTTCTCTTCTTTGTTCTCAATTATGGATGGCCAGTTGGGTGTAAATCCTACATCTGTTTTTGCCCACACAGTATCCATGAACGTGACATCTCAAAAGAGTTTGGTGCATAGCCAAAGTCACATTTTGGCCTTGGACTCCAATGGAAATTTCCCACAATTCTTAACTGTAGTTCCTGATCAGTGGAGCCTCCTGAGAGATTCTCCTGGATGGGGTCTTTGGCTAGTAACTGAAAGACATGAAGTCATTGTTGGGAATGGGGACAAGAGTGGGTATGTGGAAGAAGAAGCACAATGATTAAAGAAAATTGACCATGCTTTTTAAAAGACTTGGTCTACAATTAATTGTATTTTTAAAATGAAATGCATTTGTTTTTGTGTTTTGGAATAATTAATTTAATTTATAATGTTCACAGGGAAAAATACTTCTTCTGGTAAGTGACTCTCTGTGTGTATCTATATTTCTATATTTGTGTGGGTATGTATGTATGTGTTAAGATATTTATATACATATATTTAGATAGATAAATAGATGCGTATATAGAGAGGAAAAGAGGGGAGAGGGAGAGAAGAGACAGAGAGAAGGTGGGAGGGAGGTAGAGACAGGTAGAGATAGATAGATAAATAGATAGATCAATAGACAGACAGACAGACAGATAGATAGATAGATAGATAGATAGATAGATAGATAGATAGATGCCTATATGGTGAGGAGAAGAGGGGAGAGAGGAAGGAATCAAGAAAAGAGAGGAGAGAGGGAAGAAGCTAGAAAAGAGGGGAGAGGGAAGGAGAGAGAGGGGAGAGAGAGGGGGGTTGGGAAGGCAAGTAAAGCCAAGAGCCCTGGGGATTAGCAGTGCCTCCCAGACCACTAATCCTCCTTCCTACCCAAAACCCTTCATCATCTTCCAGGGGAGCAACCCTTGTGATAATGCAACCTATCAAATACCGAGAAAAGAAAGTTTGTGATACCAAAATCCTTGATTCTGTCAAATGCCTCAACACTAAAAACTAAAATCATTGATGAGAATACCATTAAAGATGATGCATTAACAGCTTTCCGGTTGCATCACCCTAAGGAATGAGTCTTTCCATGTGTCTTGCAGCTGAACACTCCTCTACATGTTATCTCCCCCTATTAAAACATCAGTCTCTTGAGAGCAGGCAGTAACTTTTCTATATTGTCCATGGCATTTAGCAGAGTGCTTTAATGAATGTTTACATACGTATATTGTTGTTCATCCTTCATTCTCCCTCAACAACATATGCAATATATATAGACACCCAGATATATCTATGTAGATATACATAGTTGAACAGGACCTGTGATTTCATCAGTCTGAGGAGGTTCCCAGAGGACTATCATTTACCACCCTACAATTTATAATCTTGGCAAGTTGCCTGAAAGGCTAAGTGATTTACCTGTAGCCACACAATTGGTATATAGCAGAATCAAAACTTGAACCTAGGTCTTCTTGATATCAAATTCAGCACTCTATTCATTATTCTATGACGACTTTCATGCACTTACACACATACACACACACACACACACACACACACACACACACACACACACTTTTCTGGTTTTGTAATTAATTAGTGAGGCACATTGTGTTTCCCTGAGAGATCAAGACCCTCTTTTATCACAAAAACACAGGGTTTTCTGTTTTCTACTACCTCCTTTTACATTATGGATAGATGGGATTATTTGGACTTCTGGGAGGTGGGGAAGTAGGATTTTCAGCTAGTTTCCATGGAAACAAATGTGTAGCGAGCCCACCGATGCCTTGAGCAGGTGGGGGCCAGGGAGGTACAGGAAGAGAGACTGAAAACAGTTGTGCTTATCAAGCAGTCAACCCTCTAGAGAAAACCAGTGGCTCATGTCTATGGGAGCAGTTCTGCCCCTCACTATCTGATAACCACCCCCAGACCTCATGGAGTCAGAGATCTTAGCATCCTCACTCTAACACTTAAGGGATTTCAGAAGCCAGCTAGTCCAAACTGCTCACTTTACAAATGAGAAAACTAAGGCCCAGGGAGGTTTAGTGACTTGCCCAAAGTCACAACAGGAAGTAAGAATCAAAAGTGAATCCAGATCCACTAACTCTAGAGTGAGTTGTCTTTCCACTGCACCATGCTACCTTCAAGGATAAAATTGTCCTTAGACAACATTTATGCAGTCAACCAGCCATTAAGCAGCACTGTAGTGCACAGAGCACCAGACCTGGAGTCAGGAGACCTGAATTCAAATTCCACCTCAGACACTTATAAGCTGTGTGATTCTGGACAAATCACTTAACCTCTGTTTGCCTCAGTTTCCACATCTGTAAAATGGGGATCATAATATCACCTGCCCCCCAGAGGTATTCGTAAAGATCAAATGAGGTATTTGTAAGTACTTACTACAGTACCGAGAACATAATTCATGTGATGTAAATGTTAATTATTATTGTTACTGCTATTATGAACATGCTAGATACCAAGCATTGCGCTAAGTGCTAGGGAGATGAAGAAAAGGCAAAAATACACAGCTTCTGCTCTCAAGGAACTCATAAAGGGAGAAACAATTTTACACAACTATGTACATAGAAGATAGACAGATGGATGGATGGATGGATAGATAAGATATGTAGAGATAGATAGATAGGCAGATAGATAGATAGATAGATAGATAGATATACAGACAGAGATAAACAGACAGACAGATGATAGATAGGCAGGTAGGTAGGTAAGTACGCAGAGGAGACAGACAGATGAGATAGGACAGATAGACAGAGAGATGAGGAGATAGAAAGAGACAGATAGATAGATAGATAGCCAGATAGATAGACAGACAGATACGTGGACAGATAGATAGATAGACAGACAGACAGATAGATAGATAGATAGATATACAGACAGAGATAGACAGACAGACAGATGATAGGCAGGTAGGTAGGTAGGTAAGTACGCAGAGGAGACAGGCAGATGAGATAGGACAGATAGACAGAGAGATGAGGAGATAGAAAGAGACAGATAGATAGATAGATAGTCAGATAGATAGACAGACAGATACATGGACAGATAGATAGATAGACAGACAGACAGACAGACAGACAGACAGACAGACAGACAGATAGATAGATAGATAGATAGCCAGATAGATAGACAGACAGATACGTGGACAGATAGATAGATAGACAGACAGACAGACAGACAGACAGACAGATAGATAGATAGATAGCCAGATAGATAGACAGACAGATACGTGGACAGATAGATAGACAGACAGACAGACAGACAGACAGACAGACAGACAGAGAGATAGATAGATAGATAGATAGATAGATAGATAGATAGATAGACAGATAGATAGATAATAAAGAGGAAGGTTATCTCAGAGGAAGGGGACTAGCAGTGTGATACAGTGTGTGTTGGGGAGGGATTGGGAAAGGGCGAGATCTGTAGAAGACAAAACCTGAGCTGAGTCTTGAAGGAAACTAGGAAAGTCTGGAGGTAGAGGAGGGGAGGAAGAACATAGCAGACATGGGGGCCAGCCAGAGCAAAGGGACAGAGAAGAGAGATTGGGTGATTGTACGAGGGACAGCACAAAGGCCAGTTTCATCAGAGCTAAGTAAAATATAAGAAGACCAGAAAGGTAGGAAGGGGTCAGGTTTATGAAAGGCTTTACAAGCCAAATAGAGTCAAAAGACCTGAGTTCAAAACCTGCTTTAAACATTTACTACTTGAGCCAATAACTTTTCCTCTCTGCCCCTCAGATCCCTCCTCTATAGGATAAGGGAAATGGAGTACGTGGTCTCTGAGGCCTCTTCCAGGTCTAAATCCATGGTCTTATTATCCTGGGATTATAAGTAACAGGGCTGGCATTTGAACCTAGATTCTCTGACTCAACTCCAGCATCTTCATTACAGCCTTGTTAGATAGGTGGTGGTTGTTGCTTGCTCTGTTGTTGAGTTGAGTTGTTTTCAGTCATGTCCAACTCTTCATGACCCACTTGCGTTTGTTTTTTGTTTTGTTTTTTTTGACAGAGATACTGGAGTGGTTTGCCATTTCCTCCTCCAACTCATTTTACAGATGAGGAAACTGAGGCAAACAGGGTTAAGTGACTTGTCCAGGGTCACACAGCTAGGAAGTGTCTAAGGTCAGATTTGAACTCAGGGAAATGAGTCTTTGTGACTCCAGGCTTGGGCTCTATGCACTGTGGTGCCACCTAGCTGCCTGAGATACTATTATCCCCGTTTTACAGGTACCTCAGGTACTGCTTCTGGAGCTGAACAGCCTGGCCAGTGTGAACACCACCCAGTGGGTCTCTTGGTGATCTCATCTATCCCTGTCCTATTGACCCAGACCCCACCAAAATGTCCCCTCCTGCAGATTTTCATCTGTCACTTTTTTTAACATGGGAAACTGAAGGCATTTCAAGCCTTTGCCAAGCCTCCAATGAATGATTAAGAAGCTGACCCAAGTAATGACATGACAGAGAAGACCAGCAGCCCTGAGGAGAGGGGAGTGAGGGAACCAAAAACAGATGTTTGGAGATGTCACTGAATACAATGGAAAATTCTATTCCAGTCAGTTTGCTGTAGGTCTTTTGGTCTCAACAAACTTCAAGACAAAGGGCCCTTGGCCTTGGGATGTCAAAAAACTTTCTAGGCTGCCCACCCAGGCTGCATACATCTCAAAACCCTTGTGACTATTTCACTTAATACTTTTCCTAGAGATTTCCCCAGTAGCTGGGTGGCTTAGTGTTTAGAGACTCATCTTCCTGAGTTCAAATCTGGCCTCCAACATGTCCTAGCTATGTGACCCTGGGCAAGTCACTTAACCCTATTTACCTCAGTTCCTCATCTATAAAGTGAGCTGGAGAAGGAAAATGGTAAATCACTCCAGCATCTCTGCTGAGAAAACCCCAAAGGGGTCATGAAGAGTCAGACACAACTGGACAGTAATAACAAAGGGATGTCACTAGTCGGCGTCATGGGATCAGGGACTTCAAGGGAGCTTAGAGGTCATCTGGTCCAACCACCTTCCTCTTACAGAAGAGGAAACTGAGTCTCAGAGAAAAAACAGGACCAGAGAATCATGGATTTAGAGCTGGAGAGGCCCTTGGAGGGTGTCTCATTCACCACCACACCTCATTTTATAGGAAAAGCGTTGAAGAGACTTAGGTTCATAGGTTGATAGAATGACATTTGGAAGGAACTTATTATCTAGCCTAAATTCTTCATTTTATGGATATGGAAACTGAGGCACAGAGAAGCGGGACGATTTAGAAACAACTTGGGAAGTGATAGAAGCTGGATATGAGTCCTGGGCCCTTGATTTCATAGCCAGTGCTCTTCCATCTTTTGACCGTCATGGAAGACGTGGGAGGTAAGTTGGACAGGTCTTTCTATCCCCATTTAACAGGTAATGACACTGAACGTGAATCTGGAGAAGTGCTCAAGTTCATACACTTGGTCGGCCGGCCTTGCTCTGTTCCTCACTGCCCTTTCTGGGCCTCAGTCTTCAAATCTATGAAATGGAGAGAATCGGATTTTATGTCCTCTGAAGCCCTCTCCACATCTCGATCTAAGATCCCAAGTTGCTTCACTTCTCTGGGCCTCAATTTCACATCTATAAAATAGGGCTATGTGGGTTATATGATCTCTAAAGTACTTTCACACTCTCAGTCTATGATCCTGGGAACCTGAGGCACTTCTGCTCTGCAGTCTCAGTTTCTTCCTCTAAGGGTGATGAACCAGAGGATCCTTAAGGACCCTATCAGTCCTGAATATATGATCCTATCACATTTAAGGTGCGTCACTTATCCGGGTCTCAGTTTTCACATCCGGGACACGGGTGGGAGGGTTGGCCCAGATTGTTTTCTCGCTCTCACCAGACTCTCTGACTTGGCTCTAAATTTGGGTGGGCTGAGAGAAGAGGTTGGGAAATGGCCGTGCAGGCTGTGCAGAGGGTTGCATAAGTCCTGAGGGCTGATTGTTCATGTTGCTCACTTTCCCTTTCCAGACTTGTGTAGGAGAATTAAACGCAGAAGCTCTGGGTACCTTGCACAGCCAGGCTTCCCTATCCAATTTCCTCTTATTTACGACTTTTCAGTCCTTCTTTCCTAGACTATTGCAATAACCTCCTGGTTGTTCTTCCTCTTTCAAGCCTCTCCTCAGCCCAATGCATCCTCCATTCAGCCACCAAAGCGATCTTCCCAAAGCTCAGCAGGACTGATCATTACCTGCCATATCCAGGATCAAATATAACCTGCTCTGTCTGGCATCGAAAACCCTGCACAACCTGGCCCCTTCCTCCCTTTCCCATCTTCTTACACTTTCCTTTCCTCTGCATTCTAACACAGGACACTCCATCCACCCATCCCTGGAATGCTCTCCCTCCTTGTCTCTGCCTCCCAGCTTCCTCTAGGACTCAACATAAATCTTATCTTCTGCCTGAGGCTTTTCCCCATTTCCCCCACTCTCAGCACCTTCCTTCTGGAATTACCTCCCACTGACACTACATCCCCCCCCCTATAGGCACATAGTTCTTTTACTGAAGTAGCTTCCCTTAGAATGGAAGCTCTTAGAACGCAGGGACTGATTCTTTTGACTTTCCTGGCATCCCCAGCATTTAGCACATGGGGTTTCAATCCTGGCTCTTCTGCTGTGTTTAAAATGAGGGCATTGGACTAGCTAGCCACTCAGGGCCCTTCCAGGTCCTATGACCTATGTCAGAAGGTCTTCAGTGTGTGGGTAGCAGAAATGGTGGCTGCCTTCCTAATGGATAACAGAAGCCAACCAAAGCCAACTGGAGTCTTTGAGGACCGAGAGGGAATTTCACCTTAGGGTGTAAGCTGGGTCGAATAATATAACTAGTCTAATGCATCAGAACAAATTTGCATCCCAGAAGGAATCTCGTATGATCTTAAGAGGATGATCTTTACTCAGCAATGCTCTGATTATTAACCATAAAGGGAGAGGGGAGGAACCTGTAATTTCCTTAGTATAGGGAATTCTCAGGCGATGAAAGGTCTTAGGTACAAAAAGTGATATAGAAGGTGTCACTCAGAAAGTGTATGATTAGGCCAAGAGATAGGCCAGTCATATGGCAAGACAGATAGATGAAACACATATGAGCACCTGCTAGGTTTGGGTGACTAGGTGGCTCCATAGTGCATAGAGTTCAAATTCGGCTTCAGACACTTACTACCTATGTGACCCTGGGCAAGTCACTTAACCCTGTTTGCCTCAGTTTCCTCAACTGTCAAATGAATTGGAGAAGGAAATGACAAAGCACTACTGGATCTTTGCCAAAAAAGACCCCAAATGGGAACAACAGCAAAACTAGCTTCCAAGCACAGGAATATAAATACAAGCAAACAAAACAGTCCTTGTCCTACGTTCTAATGGGGGAAAGCAACACATCCAGGGGAGCTAAAAAGCTGGGCAAAACCTGACCCAAGGAGAAAGGGGAGGGGGCTCGAGCTCCAGCAAGGTAGGAGCTAGGAGACTCTGAGGGCGATGGGATGAGAACAGATGGACAGAGGAAATGCTCCCCTGTTAGCCACAGAATGTTAAAGCCCTTGGTGGGGGAGAGGGGTTGGCTAGAGATCTGGTCTATCCACTAGATACTTGGTGGAAGATTGGTGAGAGGACAGACCATAAATCACTCAGGATGAGATGGGGGGAGGGGGGCTGCACCATTGGAGGCACCTACATCAGTGAGATCACGGATCCCTCAAATCACCAAAAACCTTCAATGGCTCCCCATTATCGATTAAATAAAACTCAAGCGCTTTCTTTAAAAAAAAAAAAACAACTACAATTTTTGTATTTTTTTCACTAACGTGTTTTGTTAGATTGTTGATAGAGTCTCAGATACTGTGTGACCGTGAGCGAGTCATGCCTCATTCAGCTTCAGTTTCCTCCTCTGTGAAATGGGGATAAGAGCACTTAGTTCGTGAGGTCGCTGGGAGGCTTAAATGAGATAACCTACGTCAAAGGCTTTGCAACCATTAGAGCCCTAGGGGAGCGCTAATTACTGTTTGTAATCACCAGCACTGTTGTTGTTCCGTCACCTCCCTCTTTCCTCTGCTACTGAGTTATCCTTAGAAGTATAGAAAAGGAAGGAAGGAAGGGAAGGAGGGAAGGAGGGAGGAAAGAAAGAGAGAAAGAAAGAGAGAGAAAGAAAGAGAAGAAGAAAGGGAGAAAAAAGAAGTAAAGAAAGAGAGAGAGAGAGAGAGAGATGCTATTATTATCTCCATTTTACAAATGAGGAAACTGAGTCAGACAGAGGTTAAATGACTTGCCCAGGGTCAGACAGCTAATATGTGTTTGAGCTTGGGTTTTAAATTCAGGCATTCCTGACTACACCCAACTCTCTATTCACTGTGCCAACAGGTGCCTTGGACGTGGAGTCAGGAAGACCTGAGTAAGAATCCTCAGTGTTTTCATCTATAAAATAGAAACAAACAAAAATAAAAACAAACATACTTGTGCTATGTCTCAGAACTTGTGAGGATTGAATAAGAGAATTATTCAAAGTGATTTGCAAACCTTAAAGTGCTAGGCAAGTATGAGCCCTGATTACCATTTCACCATTCTAATATCTGAAATTTCTTCCTTATAGTTTTTCTAATCAGTTACTCCATCAAAACTATAACCTCAGAATTATGTGGAGATAGCAAAGAGCTTCTTCCTTCTCCTTGTCCCATATAGTCCTCCATATAATAAACCTTCATATGCAGGCGACTTTCAGTGGGACAACTAGGTAGTGCAGTGGTTAGAGCACTGGTCTTAGGGTTACGCCAGACCTAAGTTCAAATTTGCCCTTAGGCATTTGTGAGCTGTGTGACTCTGGGCAAGTCACTTAACTTCTGTCTGCCTCAGTTTCCTCAACTGTAAAAAGTGGATAATAGTAATAGTCTCTACCTCCTAGTATGGTTGTGAGAACCAAATGAGATGATATTGTAAAATGCTTCACAAACCTTACAATGCTATTTTATTGGTAGCTATTATTATTATTAATTATTCATGCTAATGGAGAGGGAAAATGATATGGACAACTTTTCAATGGCATTTCATTGGAACGTGGTAATAAAAATAGATTCTGTCATATCCACCCACTCACTCCACCACACACACACACACACACACACATCATCTTGGCGGCTTAGCCCACAATCTGAATGCGCAGTGGTAGATGGAAGGCTCTGATTGGCTTGCTGCCCTTTATCAGCAAAGTACCACTAGGTCAATAGTAGTAGTTATGGCCTTCTGTTCTAAACAGCAAGACTTTTCTCATGGGTCTGGTTAACCGAGAGACAAATTAGCATGCTTTCTCATTTAAATCTCTTCTTGTAAAGAATGGAACTCTTTTCTAAAGATCAGCAAATATTTAATATTCATATCATTTAATATTTAGTCCATAATTTTAAATTAATAATTGAATAATTAATATTTGCATTAAATTTAACTGATTGAATTATTTAATAATGAATTATTTGATAAATGAAGTTTTGCACATAAGTACAGCCTGTCCCAACAGTCTTTGCACAATTTTAAACTTTAATCATTTAAATAGCTTTAATATCTTAAAATTACATGAAGTCTGCTGAGACACCCTGTGCAGATTATATTTTTTCTGGTTAAATTTTGGAAATAAAGTTTAAATAAACACATACGCATAACTAAGTACTTTCTTCCTGAATCTTTAACTAAAAAAAAAATGCTTATTAAAACCTGGTTTTTCTCAGGCTCAAATTGACTTTCTTAGTATTTATATTAAGCACTTAGTCCTCTCTCTCTCTCTTTCTGTGTGTGTGTGTGTGTGTGTATGTGTGTTTGTCTCTTTGTGTTTCTGTCTCTCTGTCTCTGTCTCTATTGCTCTCTTTCTCAGTCTCTTTCTGTCTTTATCTCTCTCTGTATGTCTCTGTCTCTGTCTCTCTGTCTCTCTCTGTCTCTGTCTCTCTCAGTCTCTGACTCTGTCTATCTCTCTGTATCTCTGTCTCTGTGTTTCTATGGTTCTATCTCGTCTCCCTGTCCCTCTTTCTCTCCCTCTCTCTCTCTCCCTCTCTCCCTATCTCTCTCTCTCTGCCCCTCTCTCCCTCTTTCTTTCTCTCTCTCTCTCTCTCTCTCTTTGTCTCTCTTCATGAGGAAGACTGCCCTAATAACCTTTAGTTAGAATTTCAATCAACCTCTCTGTAACTTTCACATACCAGAATAAATCTAAGTACAGGTATGTGGGCCTACCCCACTCCACTCTAACACAAATAACTTGGACTTCTCCACAGAACCAATTAGACAATCACCTCCAACCCAAATTGATGTAATTAATAAAATGCTCTGTCTACCCCCTGATGCTTTTATCAAGTGAGAAGGACTCTGAGTTACAGAATCAATCACAGGTATAAATAAGTGTGACCAATTCCTAGCCACCTCTATTGAATCATTCAATCAATGACATAAAACAGGTATGGAAAAAATCCTTAGTTAATTTGGAGGAATGAAAAGCTCCAAGTCATTGAATGAATGAGATGATACTACACACAGAAAATATGTATCAGGCGTGGTTGCAGATGACTGGAGGTGTTGGAGGAAATAGTAAGCCAGTTTGGGTTCTAGGATTCCAGTAACAGGTCAGCCTTGTTGTGGAGAAGTTCAGCAAGTCTTTGAGAGGAAATCATGTGAGGGCAGGAAGAAAAGAGAGAGTCTCTGTCTCTCCTCCTACCCCTCCACAACGCTGTCCTCCCGTCCTTCCGAAGAGAGGGAGACTCCTCAAATTTCAAAAGGTCAGAACATTCAAACTTCCCATTGGCAACTCTGAAATGTCTCTGAGCATCCCTGAAATGCTGATGGTGTCTGCATTGGGAAGCAAGGACAAATCAGATACACCAAGGAATAGCAGCTTCAAGATTCCATTTATGGCCTGACCCTTAGAACCCAATGAAGAGCCATATCTCAGGGGAACTTCATGAGGATTCCAGGAAGGGGGAAAAAATTTCCATCCATCCAGGAACTATGAATTATCTCTTTGCCCCCTGCTTGAGCCCACTCTCCCCTTGACTCTGAAAGTTCTCGTGAGAAAGGGTTTCCTCAGTTTTGGGGAGAAATTATTGTTGTACTTTGGTCCTTGCAAACCCCTCTCTGTAAATATCTTTTTGTAAAAGCTAACTGGTAATAATGGGCCAATTTATATTTGAGCTATGTCAACTGGTTAAATGATATTACAGAATGCACTGAATGGGGTCTTCAATCAAGAAATATTTTTAAGCACCTTCACTGTACCCAGTCACCGTGCTAAGCACCAGGGATACAAAAAGAGGCAAAAGACTCTGCCCTCAAGGGGCTTATGGTCTAATTGAGGAAACAACATGTAAACATCTTATGGATAATAGCACTAGAACCCATAACCCTAAAAAAACCCAACCAATTCAAGTAAGTAAAAGGTAGAGTGATCCCAGATGGGGGTGCTACATATGTACACTCCCTCTTCCACAAGACAACTCTTAGAATAGTTGAAGACAGTGTTCCCTAACTCCTTCCAAGTCTTCTCTTTTACATGTTAAACATCCCAATTTCTTCAACTAATTTTCATATAACGGTATCTCTATCCTTGTCCCCATCTTTTCCTTCCAGCTTATCCAGGTCCTTCCTAAAATGTCATGTCCAGAATTATATGCAATTTTTCAGAGGGGGTATGACCAGGGCAGACCATTTCCCTTGTTATCTACACTAAGCTTTCCAAAATAAAGTCTGATTAATCCCCTAAAACTCCCAGGTTTTGGGGGGGAGCAATTGTAATGTAACTATGGCTTCTCAGTCTTGCACTACTGAAGTTGATTTTTTGGACCCAAATCTATGACTTTACATTTATCACCATTAAATCACATTTCATTATATTGGGTCTAAAATTCCTAGCATTCCATGTCTCCTTAGATTAGTAACCTGTATAAAATGGGGCAAGTCAATTGCCCTAGCTTGGACTCAGTTTTCTCATCTGTAAAATAAATGGGTTGAACTCAATGATATTAGCATCCCTTCCAAGTCCACATCTATATTCATATGCAACTGTTTTCCAGAAGGGCTGGTATAAAACTTTTTACTCTGTGATAATATTAGCCAAGTTGGGTTTTGATGCTATCTTGTACCAAAAAAAATTGTTCATTGTCTGTAGAATTTCCCAGGTGTAGGAGCTAGAGCTGAGGATGGTCTTTGTCATTCTTGTTACAGAATAGGACTAAACACCATTATCTAAGGAGAAAGTCCTTTGTGTTTTTAAGTTGTGTCTATACACTTCTCACTTGAGACTAGTATATAGTTAGAAAAATAGAGAAATAGAGAATTTGAAGAGACGAATGCCCTTTCTAACCCAGAACTTTATTCCCACATATACTTCAAAACTTAGACCACTTTCCTTTCAGATGCCTGGGATGAGTAAGACAGGTAATATCTTCCCATGATTCCCATCTCCAGCCCTTTATGTTGTCATCCTTTTCTCTCTGCTTTTACAAATAGAACACTTTTATTCAGAAGAATGTCCTTCGACTCTCTTTGCAAAAGAAAGAAAACAGTAGCATAAAATGGATTTTTCCCATTCTCCAAACATAAGTATCTCTGTTGTAACAGCCTCAGAGTAGCTGGTATTGTCTCCTTCTGGTAAAGAGTATTTCTCAATAAAAAAGCAAACAAACAAAACAAAACACAACAATAAAAAACCATTCAGTGCCACCATCACCCACCACTAAGAAAAAAATATATTTCATCTCATTTAAAAGATGACTGACTTAAAAGTTCATGGCTCAGACTTGACAGAGATTGCTTCAAGGCAATTATCTGACGTCTTTCAGTTGACATCACCCATTGGAGGGGGGATTTTGAGACCTCTTCCGCGACTGGTTTACTTTGAAAGATTCCAGAAGGAGTTTATTTGTTGACCGCTTGTTGAGAAATCAGCCCTTCTCTTGTTTTGTCTATGGACTTGGCTGGCTCTCTTGGGTTGGGGGTGGGGGGCAGGTACAAGCTTGCTGCTTTTTGTAGCAGTAAAGAACAGAAAGTGGGAGCCCTTGAACAGGGAACAGCTAAACAAATTGTGGTTTATGAATGTAATGAAATAGTAATAAAAACAATAGCTGGCATTTATATTTATAATGATAAAAATAATAGAACTTTAAAGTTTGCAACACACCTTATATATATCACTTCATTTCATCCTCACAACAGCCCTGGGACGTAGGTGCCATTGTTTTGTTTTGTTTTTTGGTATTTTTAGAGAGGGGAAGGAAGGGCAATTGGGGTTAAGTGATTTGCCCAAGGTCACACAGCTAGTAAGTGTCAGGTGTCTGCAGCTAGATTTGAACTCAGGTCCTCCTGACTCCAAGGCCAGTGTGCTACTCACTGCACCACCTAGCTGCCCCAGGTAGGTGCGATTATGATCCCCATTTTACAGATGAGGAAAACGCGGTTAAGTGACCCACATCGTCACCAGGTAGTAGGACAGGATTAGAACTCTGGTCTTCCTGCCTCCAAGTTCAGCTAGCTATTCATTGAATCACTTCACTGCTTTGGTATGTTTATGTATCATAAGAAACGAGAGGTGGAATGATTGTGGATTGACCACCAGGAGTTCAGAATACCTTGATACAATCACCTGACTCATACTGCATGTGAAACTCTAGGTACATATGTGCTAGTAAATGTTTAACAACTGGACTCTGAGGGGAGAAAAAGAAATATATACACACTTCTAAGTTTAATCTGCATTAACACTTTAACACTGTCCCTAGTTTTGTCACTGTCTTATCAACTCATTCTGGCTTATCCATGTCCTTTCCAAAATGTCATGCTCAGAACTCAACACAGTATTTCAGAAGGGGTATAACAAGGGCAGACTATTTATTTCTTTATTCTCTACACTGTATCATAATAGAGTCTAAGATTGAACTGATAATCTCCTAAAACCTCCAGATGTTTTTCAGATTAATGGTGATCTAGCTATGGCTCCCCAATCTCACATGGGTGAAGCTGATTTTTTTGGACCCATACCTAAGATTTTACATTTATCCCTATTAAATCACATTTCATTTCATATTGTCTAGAAATCAACAAAACAATAAGTCAAATTCTGATTATTCCTGACATCTGATGCGTAAGTGCTCACACTGAAACTTTAATAGTCAACCCACCAAAGCTAGAGCTGGCTCCAGCACACAGTCTTACCTAGGTAAATCTCTTAACCTCTCAGTTCTTCTCCCCTCCCCCCAAGCAACTAAGATGGTAAGTTGCAAGACAGGTGTCAACCTGCTTTAGAAAAGGGAGTTTCCTCACTAGGAAATTCCCTTACCAAGAATAAAATAAATGACAAATATGAAGAGCTCATAGAAATTTGGGAAAACTTGTATGAACTGCTATAGAATGAAATAAACTGAAATAAAGAGAATAATTTACATGATTTAAGGGCAAGTAGAGCAGCTAGGTGATGCCATAGTGCATAGAGTGCCAGGCCTAGAGTCAGGAAGCCTCATCTTACTGAGTTCAAATCTGGCCTCAGACACTTACTAGTTATGTGACCCTGGGCAAGTCACTTAACCCTGATTATCTCAGTTTCCTCATCTGTAAAATGAGCTAGAGAAGGAAATGGCAAACCACTCCAGTATCTTTCCCAAGAAAACCCCAAGACAGGGTCATGAAGAGTTGGACATAACTGAAAAATGACTGAACAACATGGTGGCATAGTGAATAGAGTGCTAGGCCTGGGATCAAGAAGGCCTGAGTTCAAATCCGGCCTCAGATATGCCCCAGCTGTGTGACCTCTGTTTGCCTCTGAGTCCTCATCTGTAAAATGGGGGTGATAATAGGACCTATATTGCTCTGTCCCTCTCCACTGTTTCAGGCATCATTCCCATGGGGATCCTCAGGGGTTGAGGCTGTGGCCATGGGGCTAGGAGGTATTGTGTTGGCTGCACACTGAAATGGAAGAAAGGAGGAAGCATAGAAATAAAGGGTTCTTTAAAAACTTTATAATCCCTCTTTGAAAGCATCAGCTTAAGTTTGTGCTTACATATGAAAATCAAGCTACAAAAAAAGGCTCAAGTGAGATAATATCTGCAAAGCCCTTTAGCACAGTGCCTGGCCCATAGCTGCTTGTCTTTCATTGCAAAGAGCACCAATGACATCACATGGTGATATCTTGACTCCTGCGTGAATTGGATTTAACTGAGGCAGATTGGCACAAAGTCATCAGCACTTTTAGACAAAAGTCAAGACAACTAGTACATAGCAAGTAAATGTTAGCTATTATGATAACGACGATTTACTAGAATGATAGAAGGGAAACCATCACTGAAAACTTTCAAGCGCTTATCAATACAGCATCCGAATGTGACTTCAGGGTAATGGTGATAAAATGTGCCTCCTACGTATCAGTAGAGATGGTGGCCAATAGGTACAGAAGGAGGCCGATGTTTTCAAAGGCAGCCAGTGTGTTGATTTGTGCTTTAATGTGCTTATTGGTCACAAAGGAGAGTGCTGTTGTAGAGAATGGATGATGCTGGGGTTAAAAAAAAGTTGGGTGGCAAAACCACGTCCATGGCAAAACCAAGCAAAGAGTTGGATAAAGAACTGATTCATTCATTCATTCATTCATTCGTTCATTCATTCATTCGTCGTTTGTTGTTCATTCATTCATTCTCACAATAGACATTGGTGGGCTTGGTTCTTATTTCAAACTTTTCAACTTAGAGGAGCCTAACATTTGAACAAAGGTAAATCAGATGCAGCTAATAACAGCCTTGTGGATATTATGTCAACGTGTCTCCTCTGTTATGATGGTTTAGTCTTTCTCAGGAAAAAGCGATTTGTAGACAGCTTGTCCACTTTCTCCTCCCTCCTTGTCTCTATGAGTAGCGCATTCAGAGACATTGGCAAAGCTCCAGTCACTTGCATTCTGATATGCCTCCCACCTGCTGGTCGGCTGTCTGGGGTCTTGTTGGTATTAACAACCAAATCAGCCCTTAAGAAGGAGTGTCAGGGCCAGAGGAGGGAGATGAGAGGAGACACACAGACACAGACAGGTGAGGGGGTGGAGAGAACCACCTCCAGTGCCATCTGGGTCCCTTCCATCCTTTGGAGGCGGGGTGTATCATTTGGAACCAACCACACAGCCCTTCACATTTCTGCTCTCTCCAACTCAGGGACAAATAGAAAGATTAGATGCTGAGATGGTTCAGAGTTGTACCTTTCTCCTCCTTCTAAAATTAGAGGGAAAGATCCAATGGTTCTGGTGCTGATATGGGTCCATTATTTCTGACAGTGTAATGATAACCTTCATTTCAAGAGCTGTGAGTTTTTTGTTTTATAAAGGAAAATACTTTGCTTAGAACACAGCTGGTGGTTCAATGGTTCGGTGATTCAGACGAGTTTTGGATTTATGGTCAGTTTGTTGTTGGGTTGTTTCAGTCATGTCCAAATCTTTGTGACCCCATTTGGGGTTTTCTTGGCAAAGATCCTGGAGGGGTTTGCCTTTTCCTTCTCCAGCTCACTTTACAGACGAGGAAACTGAGGCCAACAGGGTTAATTGACTTGCCCAGGGTCACACAGCTAGTAAGTGTCTGAGGTCGGATTTGAACTCAGGTCTTCCTGACTCCAGGCCCATGTCTCTATCCACTATACCACCTGGTTTTATAGGTTAGGAAATGGATGTGAGCTAAGGCACACTGTCTCTCAAGTGATGATTTAAACCATTTGGAAGTTTTATGCAGGATCTCAAAAATGGGAGGGACCTTGGAACCCATCTAGTCCATTCTATATGTGATGGGGAAATCCATTCAATCAACTACTATGATCTTTCAATCTTGGCTTAAAGACCCCACTTAGGGAGTCCCCACCCCCTCCCAAGGCATGTTTGAATGTTCTACTTCAATTGGATGAGATAAATTATTTTCTTAATTCCTATTAACTAAAGGATACTTTAGTTATATGAAGAGGGGAGATTTCTGGATATTAACCCTAAGAGTGGACTTTAACTGTCAATGTTCAACAGTCAACAAGCATTAATTGAGTGCCAACTGTGCAGCAGGTATTGTTGTACCCATCTGTCACCTGGCAGTCCAACTTATCATCTTTCAAAAGACAAAAGCAAGGTCCAAGGAGGTGAAATGACCTTTGAGATCATAGCACACAGGTGGTAAGTAGCAAAGCTGGGATTCAAACCCAAGTCAGCCCCTTAGTGTAAAACAACAAAAGTTTATTACAACGAATGAGACTCAAGAAATTTTCCAGATTGTGTGTATTCCTTTGGCTCCCAGCCTCGTGAGTACATTTCCCTATATTTCATGCCAGCTTTTAAATATAGTTGAAACTTGGCAGGGCTACACACAAATGAACGTAGAAATATGTGTGTATGCGCATGGCCATCTGTGTGTGTGTGTCTAAGTGTTAGAGACAGAAAGGACTTTGGAGATCAGCTGCTCAAATCAACTCAATTTAGAGATGGTCCAAAAAAAAAAAAAACAACCCGACATATTTATGTCGTGTATTCGTGGGATCGCAGATTCAGAGCTGGAAAGGACCTCAGAGGGCAACGAGTCCAGCCTTTCATTTTACAGATGAGGAAACTATGGCTCAGAAAGTGAAATAACTTGGCCAAGATTCACTTCAAAGTTTCCCAAGCACTTATCACCTAACATGTGAGGCAGACAGTAGGAGGATGATGGTTCCCATTTTCCAGATGGGAAAAGTGAGTCCCAGAGGTATTAAGTGACTATCCAATGGTAAAATAATTAATGACCAAGGTAGCTGGACCTGGAGCAAGTGCCTAGTTCTGTGATCTACGACCAGTCCAGTCAGGGTCAGTTTGGAGCAGTCACCACTTCTTGATCCCATAGTCTTAATGAAGTACCCCTGTGTTGGGGGCAGGGCATTTCCACAATGCTATTTTCCACTCAAGATTTCCTGTGCCAGGGGGTCATCTTCAGTCGTCCTGATCTATATCTTGCTACTGAACCCAGGTGACTCCAGAGGAGAAAGTGAGGCTGGTAACTTGGCACAGCCCTCCTCACTTAAATCTAGTTCACTTGCACACCATGGCATCAGCTCCCTGTTGTCATGGTCCTCTTTGAGAATGAAGGACAAACAACAACAGCAACAGCCTATGCCAGGAAGACAGGTTCTAACATTTAGAAATGTCAGTGTTGCTTTGTGAGAGAGCCAGCTTAAGTAATAGGAGCGATTCTTCACATTCAGCTTCAAACCAAACTGATTTAGACACTGAAACGGGCATGTACCCCCTTGTCTGTTTGCTGAAATGCTTAGAGAAACAGAGGATTATTTCTTAAGAAGCAAGAGGATAAAGACAAAAGCATTTCCTCCTTTAATAAGAAAGAAGGTAGGGAAAAGTGGATGGGAGAGGATGAAGGTTTTACCATTTGTGCATTGAATACTTTTTTAAAAGCCCTAAGGCCCCCAAATTTAAACTCTTTTAGGTTGAAATATTAGTCACCCCAGGGAGTTGTACTCACTGGATATAAGATTTAATCAAAGCCTGTTACAGTACAGGGTCAAAGTGTAATTACTAGACCCCAAGAAAAGCTTTGTCTTATTCCCTTGGGGCCAGATGTCTGGGCCTCTTAACTGTGTGCCCTGGACACCCAAACATTGTCCACTGTCCCCCATGCCTGAAATGGTCTCTCACCATCTTTCCTCAACAAACCAACTCACTAGGCTGAATTTCAAGGCTTAGCTCAGGGCCATCTGAAAAGTTCTCTCAGCCCTAGCTAGTGATTCCTAATCCCTCCAGATGTCTTTCTTCCTGACCTCCCCTATTAATGAATGAATGAAAAATGAAAAAAAAAACATGTATTAAGCCCTTAAGAAATGTACAGCATTGTGGGACATGATGAGTCAGTCCCCGATCTCAAGGAGCTCACATTCTTATAGGAGGAGACGTTGAAAAGGGTAGGTTCCAACTGTAAGACAGAAAGGCCCAGTTGTCTTTAGTGTACGGGGCAGATGGTAAGGCATCTTCTTTCGTCTCATTTCCATTGATAAAATCAATTCCATTTCTGACACTGAACCATTCACCCAGTGCCAAGGACCTTGCTGAAAGGAAATTTCTTAGACATTTAACAAACTCTAAATCGGGGTTCCTAATCAGAGATTAATTGGAGAGATTTCATGGTGTCTGTGAACTTGGGTGGCGAAAAATATGTCTATATTTTCACTAACCTTTGTTTTTCTTTGTCATTATATATAATTTTGTGTATTTTAATACCATTATTTTTTGAAGGAATCCATGTTGCTAAAGAGTTCCAGGACATATGCAAAAAAAAGTTAAGAACACCTGGTCTAATTTATATGATTATAGTTCTATCTATGTGCCTTGTCCCAGCATATTGAGATTGTCATCTTCTTGAGAAAAGAGACCGGATCATTTTAAAATCTGCATTTCCTCTTCTTCACTGTATTGCCAGTGCATTGCCTCTACCATCATGGCTAATTAATGTTGAATGGAATGAGATGGAAAATAGTGAAATGCAAAGTCAAAATTAGAATATCATCGTCATCATGCCAAATTCTGGTGGCCTAGTTTCCAAAAACACCTCACCTCCCCCATGTGGTTTCTCCTGATGAAGTGGAACTAGGGCTTTAGTGGGCCGTTTCCCAATCATAGCACGCTATCCAGACATCTGCTTCTCATCTTTCCTTAGCTGGACTCCACAGAGAGTTGACAAATAGTCACTGTGACCCGGCAGAGAGATCTGATAAAGTTGGAGATTTAATTTTTTTTAACCCTTAACCTTCCACCTCCAAATTGGGTGAACTTAAGTCCCCCAAGGATCCTGAGCCTCTATTTCCATAACCAGTTTTGGAATTTCCAATTCCAATGCACCCTTAGTCATATTCCTTTTGATAAGGCATTTCAAATCTTCTTAATATCATATCCATTTCCTGACCAGTGTGTACATTAGTAATCAATCATCTACACATTTGTGCTGAGAGATGCTGAATAACTCTTGGCCTAACTCAAGTCTCATTGGTTTGCCAGCTGTTTATCAGCTGCTGCCCTTCCCACTAATATCCAACACATTTTTAGATGCATCTATTAGTATCGATGGTGCCAGACTGTTTCCTAGTCTTTTAATGACCATGGCACATCTACGATCTGACTGAAACACATTGGCACGGGCCAAAGGATTTTGTTGCCAGCCATTCAGAAGTCCAGCCATCATTCTAGATGCCACCCCTCCTCCACACACCCAACCCCATTAAACATATGTCATAGTCAATGTATAATAACGGATCTATGACCAATATTAGCCTGAGGTGCTGGCTGATGTTCAATGCAAATGTGACTGTAAATGCCAACTCCAGATGTGAATACAAGTTCAGCTTCATGATTGTATCCTTCCTAGTTAGCCCAGGAAATTCAGCTATTTGCATCTTGCTAGAGGATTGGCTTTTGGCCTAAGGCCACTATAAAACAGATCAAAGAACAGATATAATGTGAACCTCAAAAAAAAAGTTATAAAAACTCAACCAGAAGATGAGAGTTTCTATGAGTGTGTAGGTGACATTTTGGGGGTGAAGGCTTAAGAAGAAACTTCAGGCTGATACATTGTCATGATGCTTTAATGTTTCTGAAATGACCACGGCTATCAGCAAGATTGTGATAATCCTCGCAGAGGAGAGGATTTTCTTAAGTTCTGCTTTGCATTGGACAGTAGCCAATCCCTAAGGCTGTATGTATGTACAGCAGCTGTAACATATGCATTAGCCACCAATTATTAACACTTTAAGGTTTGAAAAGCACTTTTCACAAGGCATCCGGTTTAATCCTCACAACAATACTCTGAGATAGATGCTGTTATTTTACGGATAAGGAAACTGAGGCTGACAGAGGTTAAATGGCTTTCCCAGGGTCACATGGATAGTGAGCGTCTGAGGCAGGATTCAAACCCAGGTCTTTCTGTCTCCAGGTCCAGAGTTTTGTCCACTGTGCCACCTAGCTTTGCCAGATAACAAATATTTATTAAGCACCCACCAGGATCATATATTTAGGACTGAAAGGAGCTAAACGCAAACTCCTCATTTTCCAGATGATGAAACTGAGGCACAGAGAGGTTTAAGTGATTTGCCCAGAGTCACATGACTAGGAAGTGTCTGTGGTAAGATTTGAACCTGAGTTTTACTGACTCCAGGTCCAATGGGCTAAGCACTTTACCACTAAATAAACTCTACTTGGACAAAAGCACAAACTCTGGATGGTCAGATTAAAATTCTACCAACTGACACATCTGGATAATCTCTCCCTTTTTGGCCTGATATTGCATTCTTCTAGCTCAGGGGTTCTTAATCTCTTTTGTGTCCTGGACTCCTCTGGCAGTGTCTGCTGAAACCCATGGACCTCTTCACAGAATCATGTTTTTGAATTATAAAATAAAATGCATAGGATTACAAAGGAAACCAATTATCTTGTAATGCAGTTATTGAGGTTTTTGGTTGTTTTTTAATTCATGGACCCTAGGTAGCTAGTTCCAGCCTAGTCACGAATAGCTAGACAGCTTGTTCTCAAGGGGAAACTAGGTGGTGCCATAGTGCACAGAGTGCCAGCCCTGGAGTCAGGAAGAGCTGAGTTCAAATCCAGCCTCAGACACTTACCAGTTGTGTGACTCTGGACAAGTCACTTAACCCTGTTTGCCTCAGTTTCCTCATCTGTCAACAGAGCTGGAGAAGGAACTGGGAAACCATTCCACTATCTCTACCCAAGAAAATCCCAAAGGGGGTCACAGAGAGTTGGATATGACTAAAAAATTACTTAACAGCAACAAAAGGTTAAGAATCTAAGTGCTAATTCATCCTTTATCATTTTGGTCTTTTTCTCCAAATTTCCTTGGAAGTTTTCTCTTCTTGTTCCCACACTTTAAATGTAAACCTTCTCCAGGATTCTGTTCACAGTTTTCCTTCTCCCTTTCCTACCCACCCCCAAGACAATAGCATCTACCCATCCCTTGACATGGCATCTCTATATAAATGACTCAGCAGTCTATCTCCATCCCTTATGTCTTTCTTAAGTGCTAGAGCCACACTTTTGAAAGCCTTTGGGACAGATTTCCGTGGGGAAGTCTATCCCTCACACTTCACCAGTCCCAATCTCAGCACTTCATCTCTCCTGCCTTATCTTTTCTCCCTTGTCTTCCCTTCTGCTTGGTGCCATAGCTAGACTACCAATGGCTCTGTATCAAAGTCAAAATCATCTTGTTGTCTTTGGCTGCCACTTTGATTTTCACCACTACATCCAACCGATCACTAGACCCTGATGATTCTACCTCCTCAACACCTCCCATAAGTCTGTTCCCTCCATAGCTGTCATGAAGGTCACTAGGCAAATGGGGGAAGGCAAAAAATTAATGAAAGATCTGAATTATAGACTGTTTTTACTCTGTATAAATAAAATTTCACCATGTTCAACTATATATAGTAAAAGAAACAAAGCTAACACAGTGATACCGAGTTGTCGTCGTTAGGATTTAACAAATTAGAAGGATTTTTAATTTTATGCTGATATTAATACATACTTATGTGGTAATGTGCTTTTAAAAAGCTGTTATATTTAGATTATTTAACCATAGGGAGATAGGATGGTGCAGTGGAAAGTATAATGGAATTAGAATCAAAGGACCTGGGTTGAAATGCTAGTTCCTACTTCCTAACGGCATGATTGTGGGTAAGTCACCTACTTTTCTGAGACTCAGTCATTTTATGAATGAAGAATTTGGGTTAAATGACCTACGAAGTTTCTTCCAGTTCGAAATCTATAATCATGTGATTAGCCTTCCAATCTGATCCTCAGGCTCAAAAGCTGAATCATTTGAGATCATTTAGTTTTACAGACGAGGAAGCTAATAGCCTAAGAGTCAACATGACTCACCCAAGGTAAGAAACCAAAGCAAGCTGCCTTTTCTTTTTTCAAACAATTCATCTGCTTAGGCAAGTCTTTCCTAGATCAAAGATCCATTTCAGTCCAGCCTCTGTCTGACCGTAAATTCCAAATGGCTAGGGTCTGAGTGGATGTGGTATTTTGGTATTTGCCACCAGAATGTAGTAGCCTTTCATGAGCTGCCATGGAAAAATACCCAATGTCTGTCCCCTCCAGAAGCAAGACCCAATTGTGACTTCACCTGAACTAATAAGGATATTAAGACCTTGTTTTTCTCCTGTCTGAATCCTTGCTCTGAGCTTCAAAGGCTGCCTAGCTAATATAGACAGTCCCCTCTCTTCCTCTTGAAGTCAACCTAGGAGCAGTCCCTGGAGCCTTATTTTTTAATATAGTGGATGGAAGTGGGAGGGGATGGAGGGGGGAAAGGTTCTTATTATTCCCCCCCCCAGGATATAAGCTTCCTGTGTATAATGTCACAGTGTTTTATTAGTGTTTTTCCAACATTTTCAGTTCCTGAGATGAGTTAATAAAGAAGAGATTACTGAGTAATACCAAGTTTCACTGTCCTGTATGAACTTCTCTCTAGAGTCCTGTGTGGCCAGGATGTGGATTTTGACCTCAGTGTCTCAAATCAGGGGGACAGTGATGGTATGTGGGGGAAGTGTTGGATCTTGGCTCTGCTATTTAATATCTCTGGGCCATTGTCAAGCCTCAATTTCCTCATTTATAAAGGTCTCTCTGACCTATAGAGCTTTCTGAGTGGCCATGGCAATCCACTTTATCTCTACAATTTTCTCAGTTTCCTCATTTGTAAAATGAGGATGACCTCTAAGGTCCCTTGCAGATCTAAGCCTATGATCCTTTACCTCTGTGAAAGTTTGGTGTCCATAGCAGCAGATAGCAGAAGCTTAAATGCTTTTCCCTTCCCCACCCGTTCCCCAATGCAACCCAAAACTTCACAAAGTTAGTCTCTTATTACTTTAATTATGATTACTTTAAATATTTATTTATATTATATATAATTTATTAGATATCTAAATATTACTTTAATTGTAATTCAATCAAGAAAGACCTCCTTCTTCCTATGAGCAACTTGTGGCCTTATAGGCAACACAGGGTCGGCTGAGGTAGTATTTCTAAGAAATGATTCCCAACCATTTCCCTATGCCTTTATTTATAATGCTAATTATATGTATAAAACATAATATTCATGTAATTATGATATAATACTACTTAGCTGACATTTATTTAGCACTTTACGGTATTTAAAATGCTTTGAATACATTATATTCTTGGATCTTCACATCAACCTTAGAGAAGAGGTGTTATTATTATACATATTTTACAGATGAGGAAAGCCAGTCTCAGAGAAGTGAAGTTACTTATCCAGGGTCACACAGCTGGTAAGTGTCTAAGGTAGTATTCAAAGCAAGAACTTACTAATGCTAAATCAGACTTATCCAGTCCATCAGGCCACCTCCTTATCAGAAAAGGATTTGCCATGTTCTGGTAGATGTGTCTGGGATTAGAGATTTTCCAAAGGAGAACAAAAATAAGACAAGATTCAATTGGACAAACTATTAAGCAGAAAGGTATCCTGGAAGAATTCCTGGACTTGGAGTCATAGGATCGTGGTTCAAATCCTACCTTTTGCTATTTACTCATTGTGTGACCTTGGGCAACTTTCTTAAGCTCTGTGGGCTTCAGTTCCCTCTGTAAAATAAGGGGACTGAACAAGATGGCTTTTGGAGGTCCATTTTAGCTCCAAATCTGTGGTCTGTGAAATATGATCTACTCTGTGCCAGGATTGATAGGAAGATGAAAAATGACACCACTATTTCCTTCAAAAAGATTATAATCTAATAGGAGGACATGCTATGCATACAAAAAAAAACCCCACAAAACTAAAGAATGTAGAATTGAGATGGGCAAAGGAGAAGTCCAGACAAATTGCTGTAAGAAAATTAGAGAAAGGAGCAAGAAGCAGTACAGTACAATGGCTAGAACCCTGGCCAGGAGGAATCAGAGGACCTAACATCCAGTCTCACTATTGATACTTACTACCTGTATCACCTTGGGAAAGTCACTAAATTTCCCTAGATCTCAGTTTCCTCAACTGTACAATGAGGAGGCTGACCTCCTAGGTTTCTAAGGTTCTAAGTTTTTTGAGCTATGAACTATCAATTATATTCCTAGAAGGCCCAAGTACTTCAATTGAATCAATAAACAGAGTTTTGGATGTGAGAACAAAATGGTTTACTTCCTTGGGGAAAACTAATATTCGTGGAGTAGTAGGATAGAGATGAACCAGCAAAGGAGACTGAAAAAAGACCAAGCAGATTAATGACAACTGGTTGAGGGCAGAGAGACAGAGACCAAGAGAGGAGAGAAAATCAAGAAGGACAAAGTAGTTAACTGTCAAATGCTATAGAAAAATCAAATATAAGGATGAGAATGGCATTGTCAAATTAATAATTAGCATAGTGCTCAACAAAAACAATAAATAATGCTCAACACATAATATGGACTTAATAAATGCTCATTCATTCATTCATTTATAACAAGTTCATTGGTGACTTTAGAGAGAGCAGTTTAAGTCGAGAGATAGAGATAAAAGATGTGTCGTAGAGGGTAAAGGAATACATAAGTGGTTCTATGACCTTCTAACTCCAAAATTTGGTGATTCTTTGAAACAGAGGCAGTAATCACAGATTTCTTTCTAGAAGTTTGTCAACAAAGAATAGGAGAGACATATGATGATAGTTCTAGGTGGTGGCAAGGTCAAGAAAATGATGTCTTGGTATAGGAAGAACCTGGGTATTTTTGTAGATGGGGAAGAAGGAGCCAGTAGAGGGGAAGAAACTGAAGATGAAAGAGTGGGAAGAAGTAATGAAGCTAGGTTCTAGAGGAGAAGGAAAGAGAGAGAATCAAAAACACAAGAGGAGGGTTTAATGTTGGCTAGGAAGACAGAGATCTTTGTGTGAAATTGGGAGGGGAGATAAAAACAAAGAGGTCTGAGATGTTGGGACCATTCCCCGAAACAGGCACTCATACTCAAAGGCTATAGGGCATCATCATTCTCCCAATCACCCAGGCTCCCAACATAGATGTTATCCTCAACTCCTCACTCTCTCTCACCACCACCCCATGTCCAATCAGTGGCTGTTCTAGCTTCCTAACATCTCTCGTATCCATCTACTTTTCTCCTTTGACACTGCCACCACCATGCTGTGGGCTCTCACCACCGCATGTCTGGTCTATTGCAGTAGCCTTCGGGGTGGTCTCCCTGACTCATCTTTCTCCCACTCTAGTCCATCCTCTTCTCTGCTGATAAATTGAGTATTTTATTTTTATTCTTTCACAATCTGTGCTAGCTGAGCATCTTTGTAAATGACCTTAAAAATGCTGTGTGTGCAGTCACCTGTGAGTTAGGATGATAAACAAGTATAAGCAAGGTTATATTATTTGTCAAGTGGACTGAGACTAATTATCTTGCTAATGGAATCTGGGAATGTTAGACACCATGGGATGACTGAGAAAAAAAACCCTGCAAATCCCCCAGAAATGGACATCTCCAGGCTTTTCATAAGCCCCACCTCTCCAGACACAATAAAAGAAATACCCAAGGGCACTAGTGTGTGATCTCTCCTTCTTCTTCTTTTGACATGGGTGTCAAGGTTCCCAGGGCCAGCTGGCATTCATTACAGTCAGCTATTAATAGATGGTGAACATGTGAAGAGATGGGACCCTAGGAATACATCTGAGGAGCCATATTGTAATTAATGGTTAACACTCAGAACTAAGAGAGAAGCTTCTATTCCTATGCCCTCCTGATTCACTTGACAGGGTCCTAAATCCAATCCCACCCCCATCCTGGAGCATGGCTAAGATAGCTAAAGACTGGTTGATAATTCCTATACCTGTGTTCATAAAAGCATTCTCAGGTTCTAAGTTGAAAATATCTATCTCCTCTGTTTCTCCAGGGAGGCAAGAAATCCCCTTCTCGGTGACCACCACCCCCCTCCCCCACTGACTTAGTTCCCTATGGTTTAGGAGACATTTTTTTTATTTGGCTATCCCCCTTCAGGGAATGGAGAGATGAGCTGGGCACAGCTCAGCATCTATTTTCAAAATAGCCTCAGTGGGAAGTGGAGAATGTATCATAAAGCTTCATTCTGCCCATTCATTCTCAGCTACCTCTCGCTTCCTGACACTTCCAAGCTTATTAATATGGCCTTACCACCTTCCCCATACACACACACACACACACACACACACACACACACACACGCACCCTGGCCCTGACCCCTGGTCACTACTACCCCAAGAAAATGCAGGGAGAAGGTGGGTGGAGAAGAAGACAGCATCAGTGAACCAGGACTGGTATGACAAGAGACTAGAAGACACTTCTTTGAAGAGGAAGGGGAGAGGAAGAGGAAGGAGATAAGGAATTGCAAACATGTAAGGATTTGAAACTGCAATAGAAAAAAAAATCACCTTTGCTAGGTGATGACAGAAAAAACCTGGTTTCTACCATATTGGAAAACTAGCCTAAACAAAGCAAGAACTATGTTTTGTTATTCCCATAAATCATTAGGATGTCCTGATGTTTTATGCCTTTTTCTGTTTTCTGTTTTTCTATTTTCTATTTTTCTATTTTTTATTTCTTGGGATGAAGCATGGAGCGATGGATAATTAACTGGCAACAAATTCAAAGAGAGGAGATCAGAAAGGTCTAGTATCCCTGAACTTGCTCAGTTGTGCTCAGGAGAACATTAAAACATAAAAAATAACCAGCATTGCTGCATCACTTTAACTTTAACTGCAAGTCATGTTACATATATTTTATTCTAGCTTCACAACAACCCCATGGCACAGTTATTATCATACCCATTTTATAGATGAAGAAACTGAGGCTTAGAAAGGATAATGGGTTGCATAGTTAATAACTTTCAAAAGTGCTCAAATCTTTCTGACTCCAAATCCTGCACTCTATCCACTATGCCATATTGCCCTAATGACCGACAAATATTTATATGACTATGAATCACAATGTCTTGGGGCCTCAATTTCCTCAACTGTAAAAATGAAGGAGTTGCATGATGTAGTAGATAGAATGCTTGACTTAGAGTCAGGAAGACTTCAGTTTGAATCCTGCCTCAAATGCTTGCTAGCTGTGTGACCGTGCCTCAGTTTCCTCATCTGGTTGCTATGCTGATCTAGTGAACAAAAGGTGCTTTGAAGGAGAGGGGAGGGAGGAAGAGGAAGGAGATGAAGAAGGAAGAATTGCAAGCACGTAAGGATTTGAAACTGCAATAGAAAAAAAATTACCTTTGCTAGGTGATCAAAGGAAAAATCTGGTTTCTACCATACTGGTGACTTTTAATCACTGTTACTTGCCTCTGTCTTTTGGGAGGCTGAGCTCCTTCCCCTTCAGTGTGATTTTCTCTCTAGCCATCCCCTTGGCCCTTCCCCTCTGGGCAGTGACTTTCCTTCCAAAAAAGGCCTGTGAAAAAAAGATAAGGTGGATGCCCCCTCAATGGCCCCCCTCAATCTGTTCAGTTGGCTGGGCTGCCCCAGACCCTAAAAATGATTCATTTGCATAGATAACCTGGGTAAAAGTATTCTCTCTGCATTAAGTTGTAAAAATGAATCAAAAATTCTGCTTCTAAGCTCTGAGTCCCCATCCAAAGATTTAATTCTGGCAAAATACATATAATCTATGAATCTATCTATTTTCTCCAAATAGCAATGTGTTGGGTGGGGGAGCAGGGTGGGATTAAACAGCTTTATTATGTTTTGCTCAATTAAGAGACAAAGTATACATTTAAACACACAAAGGTAAACAAACTCAAGAAATAAAGACTAAGCTTCCCAGCCCGGGGAGAGGGCACTGAGGAATTAATGCCTTCCATTTCAACAGGATAGGATCTAGAGTCCAGTATGGGTAACTGAATGGCTACAGACCTCCCAAAGGCTCTCATGGCTACTCTTCTCCACAAGTTCAAAGTTGAGAAAAGTCAAGCCTGTGGGTCACAGTCAGCACAAGCTACTGGTCCCAAGGTCTGGACAAAAGGCTAGGAGATGGCAATCTGAAACCAATAAGCATCCCCCTCCATCATCTAGATGTCTTCAGTGACACCTAGAGGAGGCTTGGTCCAAGACATTGAAAGGGAAGAGGTTGGACTAGACCTCTAACATCTCTTTCCAGCTCTAAGTCTATGATCCTGAGAATATCGGAAGTCTTTTCCTGTTTCAAGTCTACCATCCTCTAATCCTGTCCAACATTCTCTTTGATCTGACTTGCCAGTTGTTCTCCATCCATCTCCCCTACTGTCAAACACCCACTTCCTTTAGTCTTTCCTATAGGAGAGACCGTTGACATCCTGTTTAACTAGAAAACTTTTGCCACAGCCCTTCTGGCTCACAGCTACCAAGTGGAAAATCCAGATTTCATCAGAGAATCCTTCCTCCGACTCCCACACACATCTCTCCCTTTTGTTCCTTTCTTTCAATACCTCAGGGTTCTGTGATTCTATCAGCTTGCTCCTTCTTCGCATCTGGGCTCTTATTAGGTAATGAAATTTATTCAACAAGTGATTATTAGGCATCTACTATGTCCCAGGACTCATAGGACCTTAAGGATCATCAAAAAGTCTCCCATATATTCCACCAAAATAGCCAGTCAACAAACATTTATGAAGCAGCTACTATGTGCCAGTCACTGTGCTAAACACGGGGGTACAAGAAAATGTAAAAGATCATCCCTACTTTTGAAGAACTCATAGCCTAGTAGGAGAGAAGTATAGAACCAGAACTAATTCTGAACCACCCTCCTCTTCATGTAAAACAACCTGTAAATTCAGCTGGGATTGAGGGGAGGTAATCTATCCTTAGGCTAACTGTCTTATATTTATTTTGTGTTTGTCCAGTATATCCTTCTTCTGTCTATGCATGTCTACATATATATATATATATATATATGTGTGTGTGTGTGTGTGTGTGTGTGTATGTATATATATGTATGTATATATATACACACACATACATATATGTGTGTGTATGTGTGTGTGTGTATATATGTATATAGCTATGTATGTGTGTGTATACATATGCTGTCTCCCTCAGTGGATTGTAAGCTTCTTGAGGGCAGGGATTGTCACTCAGCACAGTGCCTGGTCCTTAGTAAAAGATTTCTTTTGATTAATTAATTGATTAATCTGTTGTCTATCAAGGTGCCTGTTTGTTCAATCAGTCAGCACCAATATATAAGAAATTAACCCTGGTTGTGACAATGTAACGAGAGCTGAGTTGGAACCTGTGTTCTGTTGGCAGCGTGAAATGTATTTTATTTTTCTCCATTTGGGTTTTTCTTGTGCTTTGATTCCTCCTCTAAGATTCTCATCGTTCCCTTTTCCCAACATCTTCACTCTTGAACTTTTCTTGCTATTCACTTGATTGACTTTGGAGTGAGGCTCGTTTCCTTGCCCAGTGGACAGAGGTCAAGAAGCCTGGCCAGATAGCTTATCTACCTTCCAGTCAGTCTTTCAGAAGCACAGGCTGTCCCCAAGTATTCCTGCTCGAAGTCAAATCATTCTGACTGTAAGTGGGGGGAAAAAGGACTTCATTGTGTTTACTGATGGTAAATGGAAGGGGGACAAGTGAATGCTTCTTTCATTGGAGGACACACTGACAGCTCTTGACTAGATACTGGTGGTGGGGTTTTCACTGTCTAGTGGATGGATGATACAGCATTTGGAGAAGAGCACATTTGTCCTGAGTTGGCTCTAAATGTGACCTTTTTGGGTTAAAAGCTTTAGTGGAAAGAGTTCTCAGCAGCATTGGAAGAGAGAGAAGGGTCTGGCAGGGCCCCATTCCATTAAGGACTACAAATATTGATATCCAGAAATCTTCTCCCTGACCCTTTCCTTGTAATTTTTGAAGACATTAGAATTCTGAGTAAAAGGAGTCTTTAAAATGTTCACAGAGGAAAACAAACAAACAAAAACATAGAAAGAGACCCAAACAAATCTATTATATTAAACACACACATCATACACACATGGAGAGAGGGAGAGAAGGAGAGATGGAAGGAGGGAAAGAAGGAAGGGAGGGGAAGGGGGGAGACAGAGGGGGGAAAGAAAGGAGAGGGAGAGACAGGATGGGGAGAAAGAGACAGAGATGGAGACAGAGGCAGAGAGAAGAGGAGAAAAGAATAGAAGAAAAGAAGAGAGGTGGAGAGGAGAAGAGAAGAGAAGAGAGGAAAGGAGAGGGGAAGAGAGGGGAGGGAAGGGGAGGGGAGGGGAGGGGAGGAGAGGAAGGGAGAGAGAGAAAGAAAGGAGTATCTGCAGTACTGTGTTCAATTGAGGACATCACACTTTATGAAGGACATTGATGACCTGGAGTGCAACCAGTGATGGGGGAGCCAGTACATGCTGGGGAGATCAGAGATAGTGAAACAGGATGATCAATAAAAGGAATTAGAGATCAGCCTGGAGAAGACAAAAGGGAGGGAAATTGCAGTGGTTTTTGAGTCTCTAAAGAGCCATCTGTGTGCAGGACGGCAGACATAAGAACAAGGAGTGAAAAGTACGTGCACAGAGGGAGATTTAGGCTCATTGACACCAGGTAAAACTTCTTAATAACTGCAGCTATTCAAAAGTAGGTAATGAATTACCTCTAGAGCTCATCTAAGGATAATAGATTTAGAACTAGAAGGTGACAAAGAGGTCACAGAATCTGAGAGACAGAAGGGATCTCATTGGCCATCTGGTCCATCCCATTGATGAAAAGGAATTCCCCAAAGAAAGTACCCAAGAAGTTATTCCCAGTCTCTGCTTGAAGTCCTCCAAGGAAGGGGAGCGCACCACCTCTCAAGGCAGCCCATTCCACTTTTGAACAACAAAAACAGAAAGTTTTTCCTCCACACATCAGGCCTAAATTGTCATATTTGCAACTTCTACTCGTTGCTCCGGGGACCAAAAAAGACAAATCCAATCCCTCCTCCCCAATGACAGCTCTTCACATAATTAAAGGCAACTATCATGTCCCTCTCCCCCTTGCCCCAGTCTTCTCTTCTCCGGGTTAAAAATTCCCAGTTCCTTCATGTGATGTTCATATGAATAGGCTCAAGGCTCTTTCTGGTTGTCTTCCTTTGGACACCAAACTTATCAATGCCCCTAAACTGTGGGCCCCAAAAGTGAACACAATGCTCCATATGAAATCTGACAAGAGAGAGTACAGTGGGGCTGTCACCTTCCCATTCCAGGAAGCTACACCACTCTTAATTCAGCTCAAGATCATGTTAGGTTTTTTTTTTGGCTGTCACATCACCCTGCTGTCTCCATTAAAACCCAGAGATCTTTTTCAAAACAATTGCTGTTTAAGCATGCCTCTACCACTTGTACTGATGAAGCTGGTTTTTTGTATCCAAGTGTAAGACTAATTTATATTTATCCCTATTGAATTTCATTTTATTAGATCCGATGCAACTTTCTTGGCTGTCAAGAACTTTTTTAATCTTGACTCTACATCTATATTAACTGCCCCTTAAAGCTTTTGTATCATCTCTGTGCCAGCTATGTCTTTATCCAAGTCATTGATAAAAGTGTTGAACAGCACAGGACCAAGGACAGTTCCATGGGCTAGTCCCCTGGAGACCTTCTACCATCTTGAAATGAACCATTAACAACTACTCTTTGAGCTCATTCATCCAACTAATTCTTAATCTATCTAATTGTTTATTGCCTAGTCCACAATTCTCCCTCTTATGTGTAAGAATACTATTAGATGCTGTTAAATCATCTAGCCTAGCCTTCTCATTTTATAGATGAGAGGTTAAGTAATTTAATTACTTAATTCAATTAACAAGAGAGGTTAAGTAATTTGCCCAATGTCACCCAAGTAGTAGATGGCAGACCCTGGATTTGTACTTGGAATCTCTGAATCTAAATCCTCCAGTCCATCCTGAGTTTCTCCTTACTGGAGGATTTCCGGTGGAAGATAGATGAATAATCACTTGTTAGAGATGGTATACAGAAGATTCTTATCCAGGTACAAGTTGGACTAGATGGCCAACTCTAGATGGACTAGATCTTCAAACTCATGTTTGTAACTCTATTACTAACACACAGGGAACTAGGACTGATATTTTATAATTAAGGGTAAAGTTGTGTGACACATTGTCAGCGCTACCAGATTTCAAGAAAGATGAAGGTCAATAAAAGCTGTAATAGTTTGAAAAGACTTCATAGAACTTTAGCTAAACTAAGAAGGATGGTTGAAAGGTGCAACAAATGCTCCAGACATATTCTCCCACCTCCTTCTGGAACTTAAAGATGGAGAACCCAAAGAGCAGCTAATAAAAGAGCAGCATCTCCCATCAGGGTTCTAGGATTAGGTGTTTCTAATACTATCACTTATTGATTTCCTTCAGTTGTTTCCCTCTAATGAGTATCAAATGGTATCAATTCATCAGTCAGATTTAATTAGCTTTTAGTTAGGGATGTTTGTTAATGGATTGTAATAAGAAGAGTTGGTATAAAACATCTCTCCCAAAAGTCTGTGACACACCAGCACTTACAGGGAAAGTGGGCTCTCGCTTAGATAGTACATGTAGCAAAGAGATAACTCATAGCCTCTAATTGCTAGGGTCCTTTTTTCTCTCTCCTGGGTATTCATGTAGTTCTCCTTAGGCATGATGTAGTTTCCTTTCTGGGATTCTTCCGAAGCATTGAAGAGTCCTTTCTTCAATGTGTCCAATTTGTCCTCAACTCCTAATGCAGACACTGACAGCTGTTTGGGGCATGTGGCTAGGACTAGTATGCCAGTAGGAAATCCAAAATCCTCCTATTCTCCAAAGTCCACAAAGTCCTCCTCTGGTCAAGGGGGATAGAAAATCAAGGAGTGGCATCTTTTCTCCTTCAGCAATTCCTTCTCAGAGGTTTAGCTGGAGGATTCTATACTAAGTTGCCAAATGCTAAAACCCCTGAACTCCACATTAGCTCGCTAACTTATACAACATCCACCAAGATTCCTCAGCCAATCCAAATGTACTTCCTGTGCAACATCAGTTCATCCAATGGCTTTCTAGAATTTCTAAACTGAGTTAGGACTTTTCAAACTTGGAAGTCTTTGAATGATTGATTCAGTAGAGGTATTTAGGCCTGGTTCACATCTCTGACTGATTGGTTCATTGAGAAGTCTAGTCACTTGGTAATTATTGAAATTGGAGTATTGGATACCCCTCTTACAAGGGAAAGGATAGTCCAGTTGGATATCAATAATCAATCATCAAGATTTATATTATTGACTGATTCAACAATATAAGTGAAGAAATGAGTGTGGCATATTTATAGAAGAGAGGAATGTGGCATGACTGGAGTTGGGGATTGATTCAGTGTTACTCGGTTCTTCCAACCTTCACATCCTCTTTGTTCTTTGATTACCCAAAAAGCAATGGAAAGAACCTATGGGGCATAAAGAGGTGACTGCCAAGTGATTACTTGTGTGGAAGAAGTATAATTAAAAAAATAATAAGCATGTGTGTGAACAGTTAAAGGGTGACTGATCAAGCATATAGTAAAAATGTGCAGTGTAGTAAGTATGAGGGTAACAGATGGACAACCCCAGGGCTGCATCAGTATCCCTGAAATATTAAAAGACCCAATGGAAGACCTCTAGCACTTTGGGGAGATCCTCTATGGAGAATTTATGGAAGGATATAGACAAGGATCATATGCACTGAAAAAGCACAGATGGGCTGCTACCTGCAATGGTGAAAGGTATGCCCACTTCATTGAAGTCACTAATCCATCAGCCTATCCAAGCTCGCTTTGGATTGCCTCTTCCTGACTTTCCTATGTTCTTGGTGCTTAGATGGCTCCTGATAATCAGAGCAATATTAATGCAGATGGACCATGTTGGCTGCTATTTCTTCCTACATTGAGCTTGGATGACTTCCTCACATCAGGGAACCTGCTATTTCTTTGCAAAAATGACTCTAATTTGACACTACACTGCTTCACTTCTCTCTCTCTCAACCATAATTAGAAAGTTGGCCCCTGTCTAGTCTCCCATATGGTAAGATTCTTGGCTCACAAACTGCCTGTTCATGGCAACTGTAGTCCTTGTCTGAAATTATTTCAATTCAATTCAATTGAACAAATCTATCAAATGGCTGGGGCAGGTAGATGGAGTGGTGGATGGAGCATCTGGGTTGAAATCAGGAAGACTCATCTTCCTGAGTTCAAATTCAGCTTCAAACACTACCTGTGTGACCCCAGGCGAGTCACTTACCCCTATTTGCCTCAGTTCCTCATCTGTAAAATGGGGATCCTGGAGAAGCAAATGGCAGACCACTGCAGTATCTTTGCCAAGAAATGCCCGAATGGGGCCATGAAGAATTGGACATGACTGAAACAACTGAACAGCATTAAATGCTTACTATGCACAAGGCAATGTGCTAGAAGATAAAAATGAAGAAAAAAAGCCTGTCCTCAAGGAGCATACATTCTACTAGAGCGGGGTAGGAGTTGGGGGGATAAAAACTGTATAAGAGATGAGCAGTTCCCAAATAACATACAAGTCTTTAAGAGGTAGGCAACACTATAGACGTGGCGGGGATGGGGGGAAGTTAGAAGGAGGAAGGGATTAGAAAAGGTCCCATGCAGAAGGTGGAGCTGTGCTGTGCTTTGAAGGAAGGTAGGGTTTGTTTGTTCATTTTTTACTTTATTTTTATTGTTTTCTTTTGCGACATGGCTAATATAGAAACGTTTTGCATGACCTCACATGGATAATCAAAATCAGACTGCTTGCCTTCTCAAGGGAAGGGGTGGGGAGGGAGAGAGCTCAAAACTCAAAATTTTTAAAGAACAATTGTTAAGATGATATCCAAAAAAACTAAAATTAAGGGGTAAGAGAGGAATGTACTGGGAGAAAGGGAAAGGGAAGTAGAATGGGGTAAATTATCTCACATATAAGAGACAAGGAAAAGCTTTTACAGTGGAAGGGAAGAAGGGGGATGTGAAGGTGAGTGAGTGAACCTTGCTCTCATCAGAATTGGCTCAAAGAGGGAATAACATACACACTCAATTGGGTATAGAAATCTATCTTACAGGGGGAAAAGCCTGTCTTCAAGGAGCATACGTTCTACTAGAGCGGAGTAGGAGTTGGGAGGATAGGAAATCTGACTACAGGAAAGTAAGAGGGGAAAGGGGTGGCGGGGGGGGTAGTGATAAAAGAGAGGGCAGATTGGGGGAGGGGACAATCAGAAGCAAAACACCTTTGAGGAGGGACAAGGTGACAGAGAAAATAGAATAAACGGGAGTGGGGAATAGGATGGTTGGAAGTACAGTTAGCAATAGTAACTGTGTGGACAAAAGTTTTTGAAGCAAGTTTCTCTGATAAAGGCCTCATTTCTCAAACATATAGAGAACTGAGTCAAATTTATAAAAATAAAAACCAATTCCCAGCTGATAAATGATCCAGAGCTATGAATGGTTTTCAGATGAAGTAATCAAAGTTATCTATGTCCATATGAAAAAGGCTCTAACTCACTATTGATTGGAGAAATGCAAATTAAAACAATTCTTAGGTAGTACTTCATACCTATTAGATTGGCTAACAGGACAGAAAAGGAAAATGACAGATAATGGAGGGAATGTGGGTAAAATGGTACATTAATGCATTGTTGATGGAGTTGTGAACTGATTGAACCATTCTGGAGAGCAATTTGGAGCTATGCCCAAAGGGCTATAAAACTGTACATACTCTTTGACCTAGCAATAGCACTACTAGGTCTGTATCCCAAAAGAGAATTTTTTAAAAAAGAAAGAAAAAAGGAAAAGGGCCTATATGTACAAAAATATTTGTAACAGCTCTTTTCTGAGGGCAAAGAATTGGAAGTCAAGGGGATGCCCATCAATTAGGGAATGACTGAACAAGTTGTGGTATGTGATTGTGATAGAATACTATTGTGCTATGGGAAATGATGAGTGGGATGCTCTTGGAAAATCCTGGAGCTGATACAAAGTGAAATGTACTGTGTACAAAGTAACAGCGATATTGTAAGATGATCAGCTGTGAACGACTTAACTATTCTCAGCAATGCAATGATCCAAGATAGTTCTGAAGGACTTATGATGAAAACTGCTATCCATCCCCAGACAAAGAATGGATGGTGTCTGAATACAAATCAAAGGATACTTTTTTTACTTTCTTTATTTTTTGAGGTTTTTTTAGTCTGTGTTGTCTTTCATAACATGACTATTGTGGAAATATTTTGCATGACTACACATGTATAACCTATATTGAATTGATTGCCTTTTCAATGAGTGGGAGTGGGAGGGAGGAAGGAAGAGAATTTGGAACTCAACATTCTAAAAATGAATGTTAAAAATTGTTTTCACAGGTAACTGGAGAAAAAATACAATACTAGATAAAAAAAATCAATAAAAAAGAATATATCCAAATTCTTTAAATTAAATTAATTTTTAAAAAACAAAACAAAAATGATTGTTAAAATGTTTACATGTACTTGGGAAATATTTAATGAAATAATTCAAAATAATTTTTAAAAAAAGAAGACAGTAAGAGGCAGTAGTAAGGAGGAGCTTGTTGGTGATCATTAGAAAGGAAAAATTACTCGAGCTGTGAGAAACATGGTGACTCTGTTGCTTTCCTATTACTGTCTGCCATGGCTGCAGCATGGGAAGGATGGCCAGGATTCATTCTGGGAATCCAGACCAGGGTGGGTCTGCCAAGTGGCCTCCAAAGCTGCTTCTTGCTCTAGGTCTATAATTCTATGGAAGTCTTCAAGGTCTTTCTACAAGAAGCTTTTCCTGGTCCCCCTTAATTCTAGTGACTTGCCTCTATTGGTTATCTCCAATTTTTCCTGAATATCTTGTTTGTACATGGTTATTTGCATATTGTCCCCCCCCCATCCATTTGACAGGGAGCTCCTTGAGGGCAGGGACCGTCTTTTGCCTTTCATTGCCATTCAGGAAGACCTGAATTCAAATCTGGCCTCAGACACTAGTTCTGTGCTCCTGGGTGGGTCATTTAACCTCTGCTTCAATTTCCTCAACAATAAAATAGAGAAAATGATAGCACTTACTTCACAGTTATTGTGAGGATCAAATGAGATAATATTTGGAAAGTGCTTAGCACAGTGCCTGGCACATAGTAGGTATCTGTCCTCCCCTCCTCCTGAATTCATAGCACACTGTCAAAAACTTGGCACTTCTCTGCCTTATGAGAAGTCAGTTAGTTGCCTCTTTCATGGCCTGAGAAGTGGCTAGTCCCTTGTTGATCAAAAACCGGGTTGGGAGATACCCACCCTTGGCTTCATGGAGAAATTCCTTATACCTGTGTCAGCCAGCGAATCTTGTTGAGTATTCCACACAGGGCTCCAGACATTACTTTTAAAGAGGAACACTCTGCCCTGGGCAATTTCCCAGATCAATATTGCAGATGTGATTGCTAATTTGGCCAAAGCAAAGGAAGTGCTGGGAGAGGAGAGTCCAGCTTTGAAAAACTGGTGAGTAATCAGGAATCATTACTCCTGAGAAGACCTTCAATAGCTAAGGGCAAAGGAAGGGGCAGAAAGAATTGGGGGAATCATCTTTAGGGTAATAACTCTAAAATTGAGATTCCTAACCTGTGGTCCACAGATACCCAAGGGGTCTTCAGATTTCAGAGAATCCATGAACTTGAATGGAAGGGGGGAATCATATATTTATTTCAATATCATTGGTTTCTTTTACAATCCCATGTATTTTGTTTTGAGCATTTAAAAATATTCTGAGAAGAAGCCATATGGTTCCCTAGACCACCATGAAATAAAAAAGAATAAGAACCCTTGCTCTAAACTAAAGATGACCTTCCAGAATGGAAACACTCTCCAGTGTCTATTCAGCTCCAGACAGGTGTTCCTATCAAGCTATACATCTCAAAAATGGGTGTCCCAAAAGTATAGTTCACTTTTAAGCTTCATAGCTTAAAAGACTTTTGGACCCTCCCTGTATAAAACATGGCACACAGACTGTCAAAATTGGTGAATCACTTTTGGTTATGGATATGACCAACATCATAGAATCTCCAAGTTGGAAGGAACTTCATCAGCCATCTAGTCCTATCCCTTCCCCTTCAGACAAAATGTCCACTGCCACACACCTGACAAGTGGTCATCTGGCCTCTGCCTGCAGACTTCCTTCAAAGGACAAGCTGCTCCTTCCTGTGGTGACCTCTTCAAATCGGGGGGCTCTAATTGTTGAATAATGTTTTCTCACCCTTTTTTGTCCTGTTCCTTCAAACCATTATTGCTAACTCTGTCCTCTAGAAGAACAGCAATCATTCCAGAGGCCAATCCTTCAAACATTTGGAGAGGGATATTTTATGTTGGCCCTAAACCATTTTTTCTCTGGAATGAACAGCCCTAATCCCTTGTATGATCATCCCAGGATATAATTATCCTCACCATCCTAGTAGACTTCCTTGGAAAACACTTCAACTATCAATGTATTTCCTCAAATGTGGCATGCAGAACTGAATACAATATCCAGATGTCACCTGACCAGGGCAGAGAGCTCATATCCCAGGTTCTGGATGCCATGATTATTTAATACAGGCTAATATTGCATGTTTTCCCACCGCCATGTCACATTGTTCACACATATGGAGATTTCAATCCGCTAAAAACCCAAAATATTTTTAACCCAGTTGTCTATGTCACTGCCATTATGAAATTAAAGCCTTGAATCCAAGTGGATGACTTTCTTATTAAGCTATTCCTATTAAGTTCAGTCCATTTTTCTTGACTGTTGAGTCCCTCTCTTCCCACTATACTCAGAGGGATATGATGCAAAATGCACTAGATTTCGAGTCAGAAGACCTGGTTCAAATCCTGCCTCTGACATTTACTCCCTGGGTGACTTTGGGCAAGTGTCTTCACTTTCCTGGACCTCAGTTTCCTCATCTGCAAAATGAAGGAATTTGACTAGGTGGTCTCTGAGGTCCTTTCCAGTTTTATGTCTGTGAGCCCACAATCCTATTATCCCTTGGGAGCCTGCCCTTATCATTTTTCCCAGCTTCAGGTCAACTGAACATTTGACAAGCATGCCTTTATCTTCCATGCCATCATCCTAGTCATTGAAAAAAGATTGCTTAGCAACAGAGGACCAAACACTGATCCCCTAGGCACTCCAAGAGAGACCTCCCCCCAAGTCAACATACTCCTCTGAGTTGACAGTAATGCATTAATGGCTACTCTTTAGATCCAGTCATTCAACCAATTCCAATTCCAACTGGCTGAATTATCATCTAGCCTATATCTCTCTGCCTTGTGACAGGAGGGGGGTGGTACATAAGATACTTTCCAAATAGAAGACAGCATGGTGCAACAGAAAGAGTATTAACCTTGGAGTTACAAGATCTGAGTTCAAATCCTTTTGATCTTGGGCAAGTCACTTAATTAGCAGCCTCAGTTTTCTCATCTGTAAGATGAAGGTGAGTGATATTGGACTAGATGGCCTCAGAGGTCTCTTCCAAGTCTGAGTCTACGATCGTATGACATTGGATGACCTCAAAGTTCCCTTTACAGCCCTAGATCGTGGAGCTAGGAAGGGACCTCAGAGGCCATCTAGAGCTATGGCCCATGGGATCACAAAGAGTCTCACACAACTGAACAACTGAGCAACAAAAACAACCATATGCATGGCTGAAATACAGGCATATTATCTCTTACGATTCTTTTCTGGTCTACCGGTTTAATAAACCTGTCAAAAAAGGAAATGAGGTTAGACAGGCATGTCTGCTTTGTAGTGAAGCCTTGCTATTTCTTAGAGATCACTGTGTCCCTTTCAAAATGCTGACAAAAGAGTCTCATGATATCATGTAACATTTTGCAGGAACCTGCATTGAGTTCATGTGTTTATAATTTAAAGACCCTACTTCCTTTCCTTTTCAAAAAATAAGAATAACATTTGCTCTCTGGTCCTATAGAAACTCTCCTCCAAAATCTTCAAAGTTGATATTGGCTCAAATCTATCTGTAAAATCTAATAGAACCCTCACCTTCACAGTAATTAATGAAAGAATGGTTAGATGAATGGATGGATGGATATATGGATAGATACATGGATGGATGATGAAGTATTTAAGTGCTTACTCTGTGCAAACCACTGTGGAAAGTGCTAGAGGGATACAAAGAGAAAAACCAGACAATTCCTGCCTGCTCTCAAGGAACCCCCATCAAATGAGAGAGACAACACACATGGAAGTTTTCAGCTGCAAGTCAGATGGAAGGTCTCAGGGTCCTTAGGATGCAGCAACAAAGTAGATGGTAATGCCTCTTCTTCAATGTCATTTCCACTAATAAAATCCTATCACTTTCTGATATTGAACCATTCGACAGAGCCAATGACCTTGGAAGCAAGAACTTTCTTTTCTGTCTCTTCAGTACCTGTGGTTGTAAAACCTGCAGAGCAGTCACCAGGCTGCACAGTTACAGGGCTTGCTTCCCAGGATGATGGCTTAGAACCAGAAAGACTCATCTTCCTGAGTTCAGATCTGGCCTCAGACACTTATTAGCTGTGTGACCCTGGGCAAGTCACTTAACCCTGTTTGCCTCAGTTTCTTCACCTGTAAAATGAGCTGGAGAAGGAAATGGCAAACCACTCTAGTATCATTGCCAAGAAAACCCCAAATGTGGTCACAGAGAGTCAGACATGACTGAAAAATGACTTAACAACAAAAATTAGAATGGAGGCTTCTCAAGAGCAGGGACTATATGTTTTCTTGTATCTGTATCCTCGGTATTGGCACATGGTAAGTATTTAATAAATATCACTCTAATCAGCCGTTCTTTCCCTCTGCATCCAGCCACACCTACCCAGACTGTACCAGAATGAACCATCTCTCAAGGTCAGGGCTCCCATTCAATCCAATTGCCTTATCTTGGCCAAAGAAAAACTTTGCTAATGGAGAACAAGGAAGCCGGATATAAGAGCTAGAGCCTTGAATAAGAGAAATGAAACCTTGCTCTTGATTTGGGAAGCACAAGGCAGGGAGCCAGGAAGACCTGGGCTTGATGTGATCAGAATAAGGAAGAAAAGATTTTTAACATTTGGAATGTACTGGGGAGGGGAATGTTAAGGAAATCACTGTTAGGTTATTTCAGATGGGTGAGACTCCTCAGGAATGCAGTGTTTCCTGGGCACACTGATAGGCTGGGTGATTTAGCACTGGAGGTGAGAGGTGGGTGTTGATTTTGGAGATGTAACAGGAAGACATGGAAAGATTTGGTGATCTCAGCTACAGAAATATGAGTGTAAAGGATATTAAAAAATGAAAAATGAAAATCAGCTTGTAACTGAACAGAGTAGGGGAAGGGAGGACAACTGAAGGCACTGTAGCAGAGCAGGCTGTGACCTTGACCATTAAGTTGATTTTCCTCCACCTCTTCTTTTGGAATTCCCATTTATCTTTTAAGATACCCCACTCCCACGCTGCCACTTAGTACCTGGGGCAGTTGTTGTTGGATTCAGAGGGAGATAGACCTGCTTCAGATACTTGCTAGCTTGGGACCCTAGGCAAGTCATTTAAACCCTCTGTGCCTCAGCTTCCTCATTTGTTAAATTGAGGAGGCTGAACTAAACAGCCTCTACTGTCTTTTCTAGGTCTTGATTTATGTTCCTTTATGGGAAAGCTAGAACTAGCTCAAACTGAAGCTGGCTGTTAAGTGGAAATCAGGACTTGATTTATTGTTTTGCTATTTGTCTAGACCAGGGCTGTCCAACCTTAAGTTATCTCAGGGCTGCATTAAAATAAAATAATTATTCAAGGGCTGCACCCAGAATGAAAAATACAGTACACTAATAGAAAGTGGGGGAATGCGCATCATGAATACAACAGGTGAAGGCGCGAAGGGTGAAAGCAAACACAAAACAACAAAGCGACAACACAGCAGTATAAAGGTAGGTGCATACTGACTAGTCTGCATCGTACGGACAGAACATATCCCACAGATCGATTGAAAATTCCATGCAATATGTTCCGTCCATAACACTGTTTAAAAACACCAAAGAAAATTAACATCGAGATCATTTATTAGTGATGGAATTAAAAAATATAATATGCATTCCATGCAAATTATTATTTTATTTTTTCGCTCATGAAAATTAAAACCCACAGGCGGGCCTCATAAAATCATACTGTGGGCTGCATGCCGCCCGCGGGCCATATTTTGGACAGCCCTGGTCTCAACTTAAGAAAGTGATGGAGAGATGTGAATAATGCAGATTAAATATAAAAATGTGTCCTGTGTACATTGGGGTTTTTTATTTTATGCGTTTATTTTTTATTTATGCATATATTTTATTGTATGTGTTTATATTTTTATGTATTTGTATTTAATTTTTATGTATTTATAAGCATGATCACAAGAAGGTATCTATAGGCTTCACTAAAGTCAATAATCATAATAGCTAGCACTTATTATATGCTAAGCACTTTACAAATATTATCTCATTTGATCCTTACAACCACCTTGGGAACTAGGTGCTATCATTCTCCCCATTGTACAGATGAGAGTACCAAGGTAAACAGATTAAATGACTTCTCAAGATCACACAGCTAGGAAGTATCTCGGGGTGGATTTGAACTCAGGGCTTCCTGACTTCAGGACCACTGCTCTATCCGCTGTGTCACATAGCTGTCTATCCATGACTCAGAAAAGGTTAAGAACCATTGTCCTATAAAATGCTCAATTAATTTAAAGTAATGGATGAATAGACCCTTAATAAATCCTTGTTGGATTGAATTCAAACTACTGACACTCCTTCAGAATGTAGTGTGAGTGTAAGAGTGCTGGATTTGAAATCAAAGAGTCTGAGTTCAAATCCTGGTTTCCTCCATGTGGATTTAAGCAAATCATAGGACCTCACTTGTAAAATCCAGATTGAACTATATGAACTCTCTAGGGTTTCTTCCAGGTCTAAGTCTATGATTCCAATAGCCAAACCAGATGTCTCTGATTGCCACTTACAGAGGGCAAGTAGTTTCCTCCACTTGTTTAAAAGAGAGCTTAATTGTAAAATTGTGCTCTGGAACCCTTCACTAAGTCCTATAACACTGACCTTTGGAACAGGGAATAGCGCTTTAAGGGAACCTTGAGCAAAAATGGAGGATCTGAGAGCAAAGTTCAGTTCAAGGGCATAAATGCAGCTACCTGACCCATCTTCAAAGACATTGGTGTCTTTTCCTGCTGTTGGCCCCTCCCAACCTGGTGCTATGACCTTCACTTACATCCTTGGTCTGGAATTGACCTCATTTTATTGAGGAAATGAATAGAACATTTTAGAAATAGGAAAATGTGACTATCAGAAGAAAAGGGGAAAAGCTTGTGCTCTAAGAGATTTATGAAGGCCATTATTTTAGGGTCTGAAGGAGAATAACTTTTGTCTTTGCTTTTCTCATATCCAGGCCACTTGCAACTTTGTATTTGCTCCCAAATTATAGTTCTTTTTCTCTAACCTGAAATGGTCAGAGTCAGGGCTATAAGAGCCTTTCCATCTAGTCTTCCTTTTTACCCTCTGCTAGATCTGTAGGAGGAAGTCTGGAAATGTACCTGTCATAATAATACTTCAAATTTATGAAGAATATTCAATTCCATGTGCATTTCAATGTAGCAGGCATTTATTAATAAGCTCTGATATGCCAAAATCTGGGAATACAAAGTCCTGGCCCTCAGAGACCTTATTTTTCCCCTCCCCCATCTCTGCCTTCTAGCTTTCCTGGTTTCCTTTAGGACTCAGCTCAAATCCCACCTTCTCCAGGAACATTTCCTGGTTTCCTCTATCGCTAATGCCTTCCCTCTGAGATTACTTCTCATTTATGCTTGTATATATCTTCTATGTACATAGTTACTTTCATATTTCCTCCCTCATTAGAATTTAGGCTTCTTATGGACAGAGACTATGTTTTTGTTTTTCTTTATGTCTTTAGTGCTTAGGACAGTGTCTGGCACGTAGTAGGTGCTTATGGACTGACTAGTCTAGTCGTCATCATCATGTACTTCAAACACCAGATTTTATTATTCAGTTTCTTCAGTGGCAGAAACATGGGGCAGAGCCAAGATGGTAGAGGGAAGCCAGGAACTTGCCTGAGCTCTCCCCAGTTTCCCTCAGCAACAATGCTAAATCAAGCTTCTAAATGGATTCTGGAGCTACAGAACCTACAGAAAGACAAAGTAAAACAATTTTCCAGCTTAAGATAACTTAGAAGGACTACAGAAGCAGAAAGATGTCTTAGCTTGTTGCCTGTGAAAGTTCGGTTCAGTCCCACAAGCATTTATTAAGTGCCTACTGTGTTAAAGCACTACAGATACAAGCGAAAAAACCTAGCTGTCTCTTGGGAGCTACTTTACCCTTACATATCTTAGAGGAGTCTTGAGAGGCTGTCTTATTCAGAGATAGGCTAGATGAGAGGCCCTCTGGGGTCACTTCCAGCTCTGAATATCTGTACTTCTGTATTAGTGGTTCCCAGAGTACCTTGGGCTTCTGGGGAGCTCTGGGCAATGATTTAAGCAACAGCCCCATCCTTTATCATCATTTCTGCCATTCTAGGTTAAACTTGGCTCACCTCCTAGTTGCTGTCAAAGCCCGGGTTCACCTGTGGTTACCCCCCCCTCCAGAGCCCAGACAATGGCTCCATTTTAAATCATGGGTGGAGGTCGCCTTAGGGGAGGGCTTTCAACAGGAAGAGTCTGTCACTAGCCTGTCGTCTTCCAGTCCACCCCCCTAATTATTGCGCAAGACAGCCTTTCTAATTAGAGCAACCTGTCAGGGAGTGTGTGCCAGGGGAGAGGCTTCCTGGCTTCAGAGCAATCCAAAGAATCCACCCTTCCACCTGCCACAGCGGTTCCCCAATCTCCGGGTGTTCGGTAATCACTGCCTTGTCTTATACCCTTCAATCCCACAGGCTCCTTAAGGCACTGTGTCTGGATGTTTGGCACCCTCATTTTTCTGTGGCACTGTAGCCCTTGACCACATGGCAGAAACATGAATTAATAGCCAACTAAAAATAGGACCAGCCAAAGCAGAATGAACAAGTAAAAAGATGGTATATTTTTACAAGCTTGCATGATGCAAAATGGTTCTAAGTCCAAGGATGGATTTAGATTGCTTTTCTTTTTATCTTTATAAGTTAGCACAGTTGCCTGGAACACAGTAACCACTTAATAAATGCTTGTTGACTTGACTTAACTCGACCTGTCTCTCCTATTGTTCTTGTTCAGGTTACCAAAAGTATTTACTAGAAATCTTATTTTTGGCACCCACACAACTATGCACTACGTACAAGCCACAAGGCCATGAGGCTCTCTCTTCATAGAACCTGAAATGAAATAGTAAAAGTAACTATCATAACTACCTTTCCCAACCCAATTCTTCTCTGCACCAGAGTAATTTTCCCCAGGGCAACTGGAAAACAATCCAACTAGTAAATTTCCATCCTAAAATGTGGCACTCAAAACAAAGCATAGTATTTCAGATTGTAGTCTGGTCAGGGTCGAGTACTCTTTTATTTGTTTATTTATTTATTTGTTTGTTTGTTTGTTTATGTATTTATGTATTTATTTATTTATTTTTAATTTATGAATAAAACAAGCATTTCCATAATATAGGATATTAAAAAAGATGATTGCACATGAAACTGCACATCTATTATGTACAACTTGCTATTCCTTTTAAATATATAATAAAGTTATCATATAAATTTCTTTTTTTCTTTTTTTTCCTTTTTTGCTTTTTTCCCCATCCTCCACCCCCCAGAGATGGCTACCATTACACACACACACACACACACACACACAAAAACACACGCACGTATGTGTGTGCGTGTGTGTAAATTATTCTATACATACTTTATCAGTTATTTCTCTGAATGTAAATAGCATCTTTCTTCATTTGCCCTTTGTACTTAATTTGGATATTTTTAATAGTCAAAATGACTTATTCACTCAAATTTTTTCTTAAAACAACAGTGCTGTTAATTTATACAGTGCCCTCTTGGTTCTGCTCATTTCACTCTTCGTTATTTAGGGCAAGTCTTTCCATGTTTTTCTAAGATCATTGAACTCATAAATTACTTGCTGTATTCTGAATATTGTGCCCCACTTCCTTCAGTCCAAGATTGACTTAGCTTTGTGGGCTACCATGCCTAATAGTGAATTTTCAGCTCATTATAAACCCCAGATCTTTTTCAGATCCTGTCCAGCCATACCTCCCTCATCTTGTACTTGTGACTTTGATTTTTTGAACCAACATACACATTTACATTTATCCCTCTTAGCTTTCATCTAAAATTCATCCTGTCAAGATTCAGTCTGTTAGATACTCCAGCATCCATTGTGTTAGTAATCCTTTCCAGCTTTGTGTTACCTGCAAATTTCCCAAATATATCACATATGACTTTATCTAAGTCATTGATAAAACATGGAAACTGTGCAGTATAATAGCATAACACTGATTTGGTGTCCACTTACCTGCTTTGAATCTCACCTATGCTACTTCCTCCATGACTTTGGAGATGTCATTTAACCTCTCACCTTCCTAAAATGGAAAAGAATGGGTCAGATTAGATGTCTAAATTTCCTTCCAGGTCTAAATTTCTGGAACTGACATTGAACAGCACTGAGCCAAGCAAAGATCCCTAGGGCAATACAATGGAGACCTTCATTTAAGTCGGCATAACCCCAGTTATTAATAACTATTCCTTGGGCCCAATTAACCAGTTTTGAATTTATCTAACTTCATTCTCAATTAGCCCACATATCTCTATCTTTTTCACAAGGATGAAGTCAAACAATCAATCCACAAGCATTCATTAGATGCCAAAAGCTTTGTGCTAGGCAGTGGGTATACAGAGACACAAACATTCACTCCCCTCAAGAAGCTTATATCCTAGAGGAGGAAACAATATATCCTTATGGAAAGAACAAAGAATGACATATAGTCTCTACAAGCATAGAGCAAAGACAAGCGTAGGGTGTGTATTGTGTGTGTATGTATTGGCCATGGAGGTCACGTATTCCCTCTTGAAGCTAAAAGCCAGAACACCAGAATTTATCTTCTCCCTAGCTCTTGCCAAGTCTACTGAAACAACAGAGCATTGAGTAATCAATCTCCTCTAATGAGGAGAGTCTTTTGCAAATAGGCTTTGAGTCCCTGATTGCACAAATTAATTGGGCTAAAAGAAGACAGTAGTAGCTAGAAGGATCAGGAAAGGTTTTGTGTAGGAGATGGTCCTGGAGCTGAGCCTTGGAGGGAAATAGAGATTTTAAGAGATGGAGGTGAGGAAAACAGATAGGCACAAAGATAGGAGATAGGACGCTGTCAATGGCAAATGGCAAACTGGCTGGTTGGCTACAATGTGGAGAGTATGGAGGAGAGTAATATATAGTAAGCCTCAAAAGTCAGGCTGGAGCCAGACTATGCCAATTAAAGAAATCTGGGGGTCTTCTATAGATAATAGGGAGCCACTTGAGCTTTTCTGAGCAGGGAATACTGGACCGCTCAGTTACTGTAGAAAGCATTGCTTTGGTAGTTATATGGAAGATGGATTGGAGAGGGGAGAGACTCAAGGCAGGTTATTTCAATAAACTAGGCAAGACATGATGAAAGAAGTGGGTGACTTAGGAAGAGGGGGAAACAGTAGGTTCTGTCATATATGTTCTGAATATAAGATGCTTACAGGACATGAAAGATTGTGTTCAGTCTAAACTAAGTCTTCAACATTTCCCTGATCTACCAGCCTAATAATCTTGACAAAAATGTAAATAAGGTTACTCTGCCATGACCTCATCTTTTTATTGCTGTTGCTTTCATTTTTATTGATATCTTTTGTTTTTCTACCTCCTTCACCTCCAAATATATCTCTCTTGCCTCCTCCCTCCCCTTGGGACCATTCCTTTATAACAAAAAATGAGAGAAAGAGAGAGACAGACAGACAGACAGAGGTGGGAGGGAAGGAAAGAAGGAAAGAAAAAGGAAAAAGGGAAAGAAAGAGAGACAAACAGGCACAGAGAAAGAGAAGAGAGACAGAGAGAAAGTAGTTCAGCAAATTAACTAACACATCAATCAAGTCCAACAGCATATGCAATGTTCCACACCCATAGTGCATGACCTCTATAAAGAAGAAAGGGAGATTCATTTTCCCATTTCTTTGGAGCCAAGTTTGATTATTATTATTACAGAGTGTGGCATGACTTGTTATTGATGAAGCTATGATGACTCTGTGATCACTGCTTCCCTTTCTAAATATTCACAAACCATCTCTTTTAATGATATGTTCTAGAATTTTGCCAGGATTTGAAATAAAGTTCACTTAGCCTAAAGTTTGTTATTCTGAAAAGAACAGTCAAATTCTGTCAGACCCAAAGTCCTTTGGGTTTGAGTATGCCTAACCTCTGTACCTTCCCTTTGACATTTTTCTCAGCCTAGATCCATATATACTTTGTGTTTGATCTTATTTGCACGCTGTTTAAGATTAACTTAGCTTGATTGTGGTTTAACTTTCTTTTTTATAATTAAGAGTTTTTATTTTTAGTTTACAACAGTCAGTTCCACATAACTTTGAGTTCCAGATATTCTTCTCCGCTCCTCCCTCCCTCCCCAAGACGGCATGGAATCCAATGTATCTTCTATATATAACTTCACATTGAACTTATTTACACAATAGTCAGGTTGTAAAGAGGAATTATGACCAATGGAATGAATCATGAGAAAGAAGAAACAAAACCAAAAAAAAAAAAAAAGACAAAAACAAAAGAGAAAAAAAAGGGGAGAAACGGCAAGCATAAAGTGTGCCTCAATCTGCATTCAGACTCCATAGTTCTTTCTCTGGATGTAGACGACTCTCTCCATCACGAGTCCTTTGGGGTTGTCTTTGCACCTTGTATTGCTGAGAAGAACGAAGTCTATCAGGGTTAGTCATCACAGAATCAATGTATCTGTGGTTGTGTATAATATTCTCCTGGTTCTGCTCCCTTCACTCAGCATTATATTGTGTAGGTTTTTCCAGGTTATTATGAAGTCCATAACATCCCCATTTCTTATAGCACAGTAGTATTCCATTACCTTCATATACCACAACTTGTTCAGCCATTCCCCAATTGATGGGCATCCCCTTGATTTCCAATTCTTTGCTACTACAAAAAGAGCCGCTATAAATATTTTTGTACATATGGGTCCTTTTTCCACTTGTGTGATCTCTTTGGGATACAACCCTAGAAGTGGTATTGCTGGGTCAAAGGGCATGAACGTTTTTATAGCCTTTTAGGCATAGTTCCAAATTGCTCTCCAGAATGACTAGATCAGTTCACAACTCCACCAGCAATGTAACAATGTTCCAATTGTCCCACATCCTCTCCAGCATTTATCATTTTCCTGTTTTGTCATTTCAGCCAATCTGACAGGAGAGATGTGGTATCTAAGAGTTGTTTTGATTTGCATTTCTCTAATCAGTAGTGATTTCGAGCATTTTTTCATATGCCTATAGATATCTTTAATTTCTTCCTCTGAAAACTGCCTGTTCATATCATTTGATCAGTGGTTTAACTTTCTTTTAAGAAGTAAATGTCTATATGAGATTAGCCACATATGCAGACGCAACAAAATTTATTGGTCTGTCCAATAGGCTACATTCTAAAAGCAGCCTAGATTATTTGCTCAGGGGTGATGGTTGAGATGGTTGGTTTCTCTCCACAAAATTTAAAATTGCTTTTTTTTGGTGGGGGGGAAGATCTCCTTTATAGCTCAGAGCAAATTACAGTTCTACTAAAGAAAGACCTCCACAGCAATTAGGACTGCCCAGCAATACAGTGGGCTACCTGAGAAGCTTGATATAGCTAACAATTAAACTTATATTTACTTAAAGAGGTAGTTGATCCCCTATCAATAGAAACAAAAGTTGCCTGAGATCATAGGATCATGGGAATTAGAGTATAGATATAACATCTAAATAGTGCCTAGAAGGTAAACCAACTTAGCCTTAGAGTAACAGAGTTGATGATAAAGTAATATTATTATAAAGTCATAACTAGTCTGTGGTCGCTGGGGCTTTGACTCAGGTGCCAAAATTCAGAAAATTTTGACAGCACTTAAATTTCTTCAACTATACAGAAGCAATCAATTTTATTAGTCTAAGATATTTTAGAGCAAAGGTTCAAACACATAGCCAGCCAGCTTCATGTGACTCACAATTCTCTTGAGTGGCCCAAACCAGATTAAAATGAAATTGGGAAATATTTAACAAAATAAATAAAAATACAGTGAAACATAGATAATGTTGATATGTGGTTTTCTAAGTCCATATGCAGTCTGGAGGAATGCTTATTTATGGTTTAGAGGTCCCTATTGCTAGTGAGTTTGACACTTAGTAGCTGTGTGACCTTGGGCAAGTCACTTAACCCCAACTGCCCTGCCTTCCCCCCTCCAAAAAAACCAGTAATATGAAATAAACAAATTATTCAAATAATTGTTTTGGATTAAGTAGTACACTAGCATTACAAATTTGAAAGGTATACAATATAAATATAAAGTTAATACATACATAATTATATACGTATGTTGTTGTTGTTGTCCATTTTCTAAGAGGACCAGTGACATCATGGGGTAATGTCTTGACTCTTTTGTGAATTGGAGTGAAGTGAGGCAGAGTTGCATAAAGTCAACAGCCCTACTTTCTTTTCCTGAGTCATCAAAGTCCAGGGCAAGACAAAAGTCAAGATGACTTTATGTATTGATAACAGAATACAGTGGATGATAAAGTAGTCAAATGAAAGACAGTTTGAGAGGGAGGTCACTAGCAATTGAGAGGATCAGGAAAAGCTTCATGCAGAAGCAGGACAATCTGTCTTCCCTCCCTTCCACCCCCCTCCCACCAAATACCAAACAATTCAATTTCACCTTCCTAAAAGCTCAGAAGATAGTGCTTAAACTCCTTTTCTACTCCTAGAAAACCAGCCCATAGCCTAGTACAGCCCCTTAATGCCTAAACCCATAAAGATTTTCTCAAGTGAATAAATGACTCTTGATTGAAATTCTGCAGACCCCTAGCCTGTGGGAAACATGAGCTGGTCCTATAGTCTGGCTAAAATCTTCCTAATAGCACCTGCATCCTTGACAATAACCACATCCTAGGAGATCACTCCAGGAATAGAATAAACAACACATGGTCCCTGGCATAGTACAAAGGCCTGGGTGAGCAGAGGAAGAAGGGGCCCTGAGCCTCCCAGCCATTCAGAAAATGGCTCATTGGGACAGAAGATACTCAGCCATGGAAATCCTCTGGGCTCTGCCCCTTGCTTATCTCTCAAAGAATGACAAGAAGGTGGATGTACTGAGACCTCCCAATGACAAAAGTAAGGAACTAGGAACTAGAAGGAACCTTAGAGACAGCTAGTGAAACAAACATCACATCATTGCCCCATCTTACAGATGAGGGAGCAGAGGCCCAGAGAGGCAAAGAATTTGCCCAAATCACGCACCTCCAAAATGGTGGCACTGGGAGCCAAAAGCTCGTCCCCTGATACCGAATCTTATATGGCAGAAAAAAGTCACAAAGGCACTGACTTTCTAGTCAGAAGACCCTAATGCAAACAATTCCTCTGTCATTTACTGTCTGTGAAATCCTGGGTGGGTCATTTCATTTCTCTGGCCTCAGCGTCCTCATCTGTCAAGCAAGAAGGCTAGACGAGATGGACTCTGAGGTCTCTTCTAGCTCTGCTTGGTCAAGTGACTAAGCTCCCCTCAGTTTCCTCATTTGTAAAATGAGGCAGTTGAATCAGATGGTCCCTGAGATCCCTTAATGCTCTGTATCTGTAAATTTCTTTCCAGTATACTAGAGGTGCCGAACACACAGTCCATTGGCCACAATCTCCCAAGGGAGCCCAGAACCAGATTAAAATGCACTTGGGAAATATTTAAGAAAATAAATAAAAATACAATAGAATCTTGATCATGCTAATTTGTGGTTTTCTAAGTCAATATGCACCTGCAGGGATCCCTAGATTTAACGGCCCCCATTTCTATTTGAATTTGAGACTTCTGACGGTAGAACACACTCAGAATTTCACCAAATATCATAGATCTAGAAAGGACCTCAGAGGTCCAACCCCCTCATCTTAAAGATGAGGAAACTGAGGCCTAGATAATTTAAGCGATTTGCCCAAAGTGATACTGCCAGAGCTGGGATTTGAACCCACATCTTTTGATTACAGTGGTTCTCTTTTCACTGGGCCATTTCACCTTCTGAGTCTGCGCAAAGCTGCTATTATCAGTCGTACATCAGTGAGAAGTCAGTAAAGTTGTGCATGGAACTAGGGCAGGAAGGATCTTCAGAGATCTTATCCTAATTAGTCTAAACTCCTCATCTTACACATGAGGAAATTAAAGCCTAGAGAGGTGAAGAGTAGGTTACCCTGACAGGCCTTGTTTGAGAACCAAATGAGATTTTATATGTGTGTGTATGTATATGTGTTTGTGCATGTGTGTATATGTATGTATTTGTGTGTACATATATGTATGTGTATACACACATATAATCATATAAGTGACTTGTCCAAGGTCATGCAGATAATAAAATCAGAGGCAAAATTTGAACTCAGATTCTCAGCCACTAGACCCCATATTCTTTTCACCACCAGAGCCTAAGCATTAACCCACTCTTTATTTGGGGGTCAAAGATGAGAAAAATCTAAAGTTTAGACTCTAAACCCTGCCCTTCCCTTGAGATGACCTGTCCTCCATTATCTCAACCAGCCATAGCCTTTTGGTGATTGTTCAACTCTGCAGGAGGGGATATCTCTGTCCCTTAATAATGGATAAGCCTTACTCTAGTATTTCAAGCACATGTGATTTCTTAAGGGTGGTTATTTTCTTCCCTGATTTGGATCAAAATCTTTCCATGACTTGGTCTGCAAGAGTTGCCACGGCCAAAAGATCCATCGTTCTGTGGCCAGCAAGGGGATGCCCTTCTCCAATCCTGGTCCTTGGACAGGACAACAGTCATCTAGTCCATCTTAGGGTCTGTACTTAAAGCCTTCCTAGCTTGAGAGAAGCTGCTAGGGTTTATGTTAGAGTGCCTTTGAGAGCCCAAGATCTCTACTCTCCCCACAAGGAGGGATCAAAGAAGGTCTTTAATGAGAGATGTGGAGGTGGGAAGGAAGGAAACCTGGAGAAAATAGATCCTTAGTAATGGGTCCCATCAATAACATACTTCCCAGCTTATAAAAGGGTTTGCAGTAGGGAGTGTCTCCCCAGTGTATCTAGGATAAAATATAATTCCTCAGTTTATTAATTTAAATCCTTCACAGTCTATCTTTCCAGGGTGATTACATATTCCTTCCCTTTATACGCTGTCTCTTCCAGGCAGACTGACCTTGCTTTTCCCCAGATTTTTATTTTGTTGTTCAATCATGCCCCCATTTGAGGTTTTCTTGGCAAAGATCCTGGAGTGGTTTGCCATTTCCTTCTCCAGTTCATTTGACAGATGAGGAAACTGAGGCAAACTAGGTTAAGTGACTTCCCCAAAGTCACACAGTTAGTAAGTGTCTGAGGCTAGATTTGAACTCAAGTCCTCCTGATTCCAGGACCAGGACTCTATCCGCTGTACCACCAAGCTGACCTTTTCCCCATATATAATAGTCCGTCTCCCACCTCCTTATTTTTGCATAGGCCCTTACCTTCACAGGAAGCAGGATAGTACTGTGATAAAAAATGTCAAGGATTGGAAGTTGGAGGATCCATACTCAGAGCCTGACTCTGCTGCGTACTCCCTATATGACCTCAGACAAATTATTTAACTTTTCCTCATCTGTAAAATGACGAGATTGGACCCACCCCAGCATCAAATTTATGATCCATCCCTACAATGTGCAACTTTCTCACCTCCTACCAGAAGCCTTCCCTGATTACCATTTCCACTCCCAGACTAATACTCCCCCCCACCCATCACTTTGCATAGCTTTGTAATGACCTATTTATGTACTTATCATTTCTTTCCAGCAGAATGTCAACTCCTTGGGGCAGCTAGGGGATGCAGTGGATAGAACTCCAGTCCTGTAGTCAGGAAGACCTGAATTCAAATCCAGCCTCAGACACTTACTAGCTGTGTGACTCTGGGCAAGTCACTTAACCCTAATTACCAAAAAAAAATGAAGAAAGAAAAAAGATTGTAAATTCCTGGAATAAAGGGAATGATTTTTGTCCTGTATCTACACGACCTAGTACATTTTTAATCAAATCTATTTCTCTGGAAACTCTTGGAGAAGAATTGTCTCTCTCAATGCAGACTCCCACCAAGCGCTACAACTTTAAGTCTTAAAGAGTTGTCTGGCCCTGAGAGGCTAAGTGATTTTCTCAGGGTTGCACAGCTAATATGTGTCAAGGGCAAGACTTGAACCCATGTGTTCCTGACTCTGAGGCCAGCCCTTTCCCCCATTATACCATACCTAGCACAAAGCAAATACTTAGTAAAGGTTCATTGAATTGGATTGCCTGGTACGTAGTAAGCACTTATTAAATGTTTATTGAATTGAAAGGATTATCTCCATTTTTCATATCAGGAAACTGAGGCCCAGAGCAACCAAGTCCAAAGGGCAGGGAGCTCATAAGTATTCTTTCCACTACATCACAATTGCTTCTCATAGGAAGAGGCATCTGTCTCCTCCCATTTGCCAATTCCGAACTAGGAGGCCCTCCTGTTGATCTCCAGAGTCTGGGATGCCATTCAAATACCTAGCACACTTAGCCCGGCTTCATAATCGCACCCACTCTAGGGCCAGTAAAACACTGGTGACATTTCTACACTTCATTTGGAATGCGATGAAAGGAATCCTGGCTCTTTCCAACATACTGAGAATGTTTTCCTGCCCTGATCCTAAATGAAGGAAGAAGGAATGAAAAACAGGAGAACCAGAGTGGAAATCTAACGGGGGAAACTCTCAGGAATGAGGCAAACTCTAGCAAAGGGTACTCTGGAGGCCAGATAGTTACAGAAATTGATTTGGACTGAAATGGAGACTTGGCACAGTGAGGGCTTCCTGCAGATTTCTCATGCCTCCTAATGCTAAGGAGAAAGGGAACTTTTAGTAGAGGGCAGATCATAGAGTATTGAGCCTAACCAAGAGCAGAAAGAGACTTTCAAGTTCATCTTGTCCTCCCCCTTCATTTTACAGGTGAAGAAGCTGAGACCCCCAAAAGGAAAAGCGATTTAACCTCAGGTCAAGAGCTGGGGCAGAGGTGGTGCAGTGGATAGAGCACCAGGCTTGGATTCAGGAAGAATCATCTTCCTAGGTTCAAATCTGGCCTCAGATACTTCCTAGCTGTGTGACCCTGGGCAGGTCACATACCCCTGTTTGCCTCAGTTTCCTCATCTGTAAAATGAGCTGGAGAAGGAAGTGGCAAATCACCCCAGTATCTTCGCCAAGAAAACCCCAAAAGGGATCATGAAGAAGAGTCAGACATCACTGAACAGCAATAGAGTGTTGGGCTTTCTCTCAAAGACATGAGTTCAGACACCGCCCCAGATATTTACTATGCAGATCTAAGTCACTTAACCTCTGCTTCAGTTTCCTCTTCTGTAAAATGGGGATTATAATAGCACCTACCTCCCATGGTTGTTGTAGGGATCAAATGAGGTAGTATCAGTAAAGGGAACGTTACAATGATACATAAATGCTAGCTTTCATCCATCATTCCATCATTATGACCCCTGATATCCCTTTCAGATCTCAGCCTTGTTTCTAGAAACGTGCCCACAGGCTTTCCAACTTAGCTTTGAGCTCATCTACCTCCTTGCTCCGGCTCCAGGAGAGTCAGGAATCTGGGCCCCTGCTAGAATTTACTCCTAGCCTTTACATTCAAATCTGGAACAAGGGCTGCCATTCCCTTGTACTCATCTTCAAAAGGGAAGGGTGTTAGCAGGGCTCTCTCTCTCTCTCTCTCTCTCTCTCTGCTATTTCCAGTAAGCTTCCTCATTAAACTGATATTAAGCAGAACTCATAAATATGTATACAACTTTTCTAATTATCTGTTGATGGATATGTACTCGCAGGCATTTGAGCTGGGTTGCATAATGTGCTTTTTAAACATGCAGATGTATTGTATAATCAAGGTGGGGTGCTAAGAATAAAGAACAGGCAAGGAAAAAACAATTTTCCTCTTTGCAGTAAACAACAAAGGAGCCACGTCTCAGAAGGCTCTCCAGTTGAGAGATCCATTTATTTTAAAGAGACTTATTCGTCCTCCTCCCCTCCCCCATTCCCAGATGATTAAGAATGAGCCATGGGGTAGACACATGGAGAATGATACCATCTTTCTGCCCAGGACTCCTGGAGATGCCACGACATGGCCCCAGGTACCGACCATCAAGCTAAGGAAACAGCATGATGGTTGGCATTTAGTCTGGGTCTTAGAAGCTTGGGGGATCTTGGGCTAATTACTTCTACTCTCTGGGCCTCAGTTTCCTCGTCTGTAAAGGGAGGGGGCTGAGCTAGAGGATTTCAAAAGGCTTCTTTTGGCTCTACCATATGATTCCATTTTGTGTTGTTCAGACTTGCAATTTCATCTTGACTTCCAGTCAAGAAGGCTGCCTGAATGAGAGGCAGACCCCCAGTGTCTACAAAAACCTCAAAATCAAGACAGATGAATAATGATCAAAAAATCTAAGTAGAAGCTACTGTAAGTAGCCCAGCTTCTTTCCACCCCCAAATTGGACAGGCTGGATTTGAACTCATAAAGATAAGTCTTCCTGATTCCAAGCCCAGTACTCTGTGCATTATGGCGCCACCTAGCTACAGATGTGTGTATGCATGCATGTATATGTATATATGTGTGTTTATGAATATGTAATGAGTATATGTATATATACGTATATAATAACTAGCATTTACATAGCACATTAAGGTTTACAAAATGTTTTTCATATGTTATCGCATTTGTTCTTCACAACAACCCTGAGAGGTGAGTATTAAATTATCCCCATTTTACTGATGAGAAAACTGAGCCTCACGGAGATTAAGCAACTTGCCCTGGCAAGATCTGAACCCAGGTCTTCCTGACTCCAAGTCCATCAATCTATCAATTATGCCACTTAACTGCTGCATAGAGTGTATCTGCACACACACACACACACACACACACACACACGTGTGTGTATAGGTGTAGGTTAGATTATATAAGTATATGTGTATATATGTGCATGTATGTGTGTCTGTTAAATGCATTGTGTTACATATATAGACATGTGTACGTGTGTGTAATGAGAGAGAAAGAGAAAGAAAGAGGAGGAGAGAGACAGAGACAGAGAGAGACAAAGAGAGAGAAAGAGAGAGAGAGAGAGAGAGAATAAATACAAGGATATTAAATACAAGTTAGTCTAGGGAGGAAGAGCTTTACCACCTGGGGAGAATTAGACAAAGCCACATATAGAAATTAAGTAGTAAAGGACCAAGGCGTTCTAAGAGGTCAGAAAGGACAGCCTTCCAGGCATGGGGGTGTCCAGGTCGTCTGGTCCAGCTCTCCCATTTTACAGATGAGGAAACTGAGACCCAGAGAAGGGTAGGGGCTCGCCCCAGCCAACACAGATAGTAAACAGCAGAACCAGGTTTCAAATCCTTTGACTCAAAAACCTTTCCATTATGTTTCATGTTGGTGCCATACATGAATTCAGTGTGGTGCAAAAGCATCATCGCTTCTTTCTTTGGTCCCACTGGTTGTCCTCTGCTGCTCTCAGCCTGGCCCTTGTCCATTTGCTAACAGCCGCCTCCTCTCTCCCAGGGGTGTAGGACATTGGTGGCCCCTGGTGCTTTTTGTATTGCTGGCTATGTAAATGTGCCTGTCCCATCTCAAGGGCTCTTAGGAAGGTAAGTAGTTACTTGGAATTTTAAAGCTTGTTGAAAAATTAAGCTCCCTCTGAGGAAACGCATTATATAAATCCTCTCTCAACAATAATATCCCAGCTGAGGAGAAAATTAGGAAGCGGCGATGCCCGAAGAGAATTTAATTAGAAATCGATTCCGAGTTCAGAGAGACAACAAAGAAACACAATGTGATTTGAGGCTGTGTGGATAGAGGGTGAGTGTGGGTGCCCAAGGAAGGAATTGGCTCCATCTTGGCAACTTGGAAAAGATGGAGCCTGGCCCACGGTGTTGAATCGAAGTATCCTGAATATTAAATGAAAAGAATGAAACAGTGCAGTATGATGGAAAGAACCCTGGGGCTCCTGAGTCAGAGGATCTTGTCTCTGACACTTCATACCTGTGTGAATTTTGGCAAGTCATTTAACCTCTCCAGGCCTCAGTTTCCTTCATCTGTAAAGTGGGGGAAAGGGTGGATGAAGATGCATCCTGGCTCATACTATAAACCTATGTAAGGCAGCTGAAGGAGGACAGAGGAAAACTACCAGATGGACTGACAGACTGAGTCTCCTCTCCCTCTGGAGCTCCTCCCTCCCTTGATCCTTTAGTCCCACCACCAAGCTTGGAAAAACTGTATTTCTCATTAGTCCCTGATGCCTAAAAGTGGTACACTGTACAAGGCTGGAACCTCAGGGGTCATCTAGTCACTCCCCACTACCACCACATACACACAGAGAGATAAAGGAAGTTACCCATAGCAACCTTGGTAGTGAATGGTACAGTCAGGATTTGAATCCAGGCCTGTTGGCTCCCATCATTCTGCAACTATGCAGCTAACCTTGAATAAATCTCTTCACCAACTTGAGCCTGAGTTTTCTCAACTGTAAATCAGGGTGTGGGAACTGGACCTATTAGCCTCTGATGTCCTTTTCAGCTCAGATCTCTGATCCTAGGATCCTAAGTGTGAAAAAGTGGGTCTGAATCAGAAAAAATTTTGGTGGAGGTGGTTGAGACAGGGGTAAAGGGAGAGGTAGCAGTTGATGGAGAACCACATTAAGTCCCTGGGAAGGGGCAGGAGGGAAGGTGTTAATAACTAATTACACAATTACACACAGAACCTTAAGAAAAATGGCAGGTGGGACCTAGTAAAAATTCCATCTCTGAAGGACAGAGTCCCTGCCTTAAACTAGACAACCCATGGGTAATCTGTAGGAGGCATTTAAAAAAGGAGGGAGCAGGGAGGTGTTTGTTTGTCTTTCATCTCTGGGGTGAACTAACCAAGGGTGGAGTTGCCACCTAAGAAGGTGGGGCAAGAGGTTTGGATTTGCCTGGTTTGGGTGGAGTCAACATATGAGAGGCCTGTGGGTCAGAAAAGGAGATTGGGGTGGGGGTGGGGGACAAAGAGAAAGTAGAACAGCAAGGCGACAGCATATGCTGAGGGATTCTGAGAGGTGGTGAGGAGGACCAAGTGCCCGAAATAGGCATGAGGAACAGCCTGGGGAAAGACATGAAGGTGACATGTGCAGAGTGTCTCTGGTGCTACCAACCCCCTAGAAGAGCCTAGGGAGTGTGCTTCTGGTAGAGTCGATTAATAATAGCTTATGTTACTATAGCATTTGTTTGGTGGAACTTAGGGTACGTGAAGAAAAGATTATCGTGTAAGAACGGTAGACTGGAACAAGATCGTGATAAACTTGAAAACAAATAGAAGAGCTTTATATTTTCATCTAAGAGGCAAGAGGGAGCCACTGTAATTCCTTGAGCAGGGGAGTGATGATCAGACTCATGCTTTAAGAATATCATTTTGGCAGCCATTTGAAGGATGGACTGGAGAGGGAAGAATGGCTAGGATGGATTGGATCGATCAGAGCCTGGCATCTAGGAGACCAAGTAGGAGGCTATTGACGTAGTCAAGAGGTGATGAGGACAACTACAGTGGCTATGTGAATGGAAAGGTTGAATGAAGAGTTGTAAAATAAATGGTGGAGATAGAATGGACAAGACTTGGCAATTGATTGCCTCAGGGAGAGGGAGCGGGTAGAATGAAGGATGATTGTGTAGTTATGAATCTGGATGACTAAAGGAGTGAGGACATCCTCAATAGAAATATGGAAGCTGGGGGAAGGGGGAGATAAGAGGTCCTGTTCTAGACACAGAATCGTAGGAACCAAAGATCTAGAGACAGAAGGAATCCAACTTTCTCATTTTAGAGATAAGTAGGCCGAGATCCAGGGTAGTTCTGTGAGTGTCTCAAGCCCCAGTACCAGTTTGCTTAGAGATAAAGAACTGATTCCCCACCTCGCCCTCAAGGTTAATTATGGCCTTGTCTTTTCTGTCCAACCACAAAAAACAGACACATCAGAATTAGGGCTCAGTCACTGTTTATCACTAACTCACATTTGGTTGATTAATTTTTTTAAAAAGGAAGCCTTCAAAACTCTCTCCCTCTGTTTAAAGGCTTGTGGTATATGTGTCTAGCTGAGAAGCTGAAATAATAGAAGATTAACTTGGCAGTGGATATTGATCCGACTTGCTTTTGTTGTTGTCATTCTGACTGTCTCGTAATAGTCTATTAGCTGTTACACTGCCTGCGTGCTATGTAATCACAGGGAACACTAGCAGACTCCCATCGCCAGGTGCTTGGACGGCAACTTTCAGGCTCAGCTCCTTCTTCGTCTTCCCCTAGAGCAGCAGCACAGCATAGGGGCTGGGGGGAGCTGAACAGAAAGCCTGAGGGTTGTGATGTGCTCTTCCCCTTCCCAGGATGGGGGGAGTCAAGTGTTTGAGGCTATGGTAAAACAAGAGGGAAAATGGTCCCCTTTCCATTAGGGAATAAAACAAAAGAAAAGTTTTCTGAAATGGTTCATACGTATTTGGTTCCTTCTCCTTCCTCCTAAAGTCAAAGCTGAGAAAGGAGTTCTGGGAAAAACTTGGCAAGCCAAGGAAGGATATAGGAAGGTGTGCCCAGGGGAGGGTGAAGTTCCATTTGGGTGGTAGGTCAGAAACACAGCTGCAGGGAACTCTTAATGCTGGGGCAGAATATAGTTATACATGTCAAACCAAAAAGCATTTATTAAGCACTTACTGTGTGCCTGGTACTATTATAAGTGTGAGGAACATAAATGCAAGCAAGAAGAAAATCATTCCTTGACCTCAAGAAGCTTATGTTCACATGGAGAATTATTATTGTTGCTACTATTATCAAATTCTACTCCATTAGTATTCCACAATTCTCCATTCAAATTGAATATATTAATTGAATTAATATATTCAATTTGAATGGAGAATTATGTTTTTATATTGTTATTGTTATTGGGGGGAAGACAACACATAGAAGTAAGCTGAAAGGGGGTGGAGAGTGCAAAATAGAGCCAGGTAGGGAGTGGTTTGGGGGACTTCCTAAAAATGGAAGCTTTGGGAGGAACTTGCTAATCAGAGGGAGGGGTCCCAAGGGTGGAGGCATCTTCCTGGGTAAGAAAGCTGCTGGAGAATGGTAGAGAAATCCAGAAAGTCAGGAGCAAAGCTGGGTGAGCCATGAAAGAACTATTGCATGTTGTCTTCTCAAGCTCCATGAGGGCAGGGATTTGTATGTGGGTCTTTGTATGCCCAGGACCTAGCAAAGTGTCTGGTAATAGTAGATGCTAAATAAAATCCTAGAACAAAAGCACCGTGGATGGATGGTGGATAGAGTTTTGAACTTGGAGTCAAGAATATCTGGGTTTGGTCTAAACATTTACTAGCTTTATAACTCTGAGCAAGTTGCTTAAATTTATTGGGTCTCAGTTTCCCCAGATTTGACTTCTAGCTCTAAATCTATGATCCTAGAATCTGAGCAGGAAGGGACTTCAGAGGCCATCTAATCCAGTCCTCTCATGAGTAAAGAACAAATACTTGTCAAGTGATGGACTAAGGAAGTTAGAAAACAGAGTAGGACTCAGAAGTCCTGGATTCAAGTCTTCAACCCTTTGTTTACTAACAACCCATGAAACTTGACCTCAATTTCATCATCTGGGAAAGGAGAAGTTGGTTTAGATCATTCCTTAAGGTTCCTTTTGAGGTATAATATTCTGTAATTCTAGGCAGGTAGAATTAGGTGAAGGGTGGTACCTACAGACAAGAAGGGTAGGCTTAATCCTCTTGCTTATGGGAACAGCTTCCATCCGCCAATCCCTAAGATTGGTAGTAGATAGAAATTCAGTGGAGAGTCTTACAGAATTGCCTAAGCCTCAGTGATTCACCAATGGCCACACTACTCTTCTAGGATCATAGGAGAGCTGAAGGCTGAAGGGGATCTGAGAGATCATCTGAATTTCTAGACCAACTTTCTCATTTTATAGATAAAGAAATGGGCCAAGAGAGGTCAAGGGATTTGTCCAAACTTATACAGGGAAGCATATGGCAGAAGTGGTATTTGAACCTGGATCCTTCAAAATCCTCAGGATAACATCCCACATTTCTATAATACTTTAAAGACTAAAAAGCACTTTTCTCACAATAACCTTGAGAAGTATATTTTTGGTGTTGTTTGACACCAGTGATTTCCATACCCATAGGGCAATGGTGTCAAACTCAAGTAGAAATGGGGGCCACAAAATCATACATAGGGACCCCTGCTGGTGGCATATTCACTGCTGATCATAATTCCTTAGCCAAAACTTAGTAGCTGACTATTCTAATCTCACTGCGCAAACCCGGTACCCAGGCAACTAAGCAGCTGGGTATATACAGAGAGAAGGCAGTAGGCTCAGGTAATTAATGGCATTAGCCTGAGTGTACCACCCCCACCCAAGCCTGTGGTTCTTCAACCAGGTACTGTCACATCAAGTTCAGACCCCCCCTTTGATCTCAGACTTCTGGCTGCCCCAGAAATTAAATGGTATTTCAAGAAGCCAGCTACTTGTCTTCTTCACTGGCTTCATTTCCTGTCTCTGTCATTCAGAAGCCCACAAACAAAACAGATCTTTGCCTGACTTGATGTTGTTTCCCTAAATGGACAGTCTGATTTTGGGGCAGTGAGAATGTCCCAGGCAAGGGGCTGTCTGTCATCGTCCCCATGCTTTGAGGATGAGCAGTTAATTGAAGATGAGAGGAAGGAGGAGGGGTTGACATATCACAGGCAAGACAAAAATGAGGCTCCCATTGTTTCCATATGTGTGTGTATGTGAGTGTGAGTGTGAGTGTGTATGTGTGAGTGTATATGTAAGTGTGTGTGTGTGTGTTTGTATAAGTGTGTGTGTGTATTAATTGTTTTTTTTTTTCATTCTGAAGTGACAACTGGCAGGTGTTCACCATATGTGCTCTTCCAAACACGGGGCAATAGAACCTTTGGGTTAGATCCTATTCTGCTAGTTGTTGATGGAGTGTCATGGAATGTGTGAACCAAAAATGGTACTGAAAACAACAACAGCAAAGTTTATCACTCAAGATGTCACTGAATTATTTTCAAAGGATTGCTCCAACCGTTGGAATGCTTTGGAATATCTCTTCTTATGGATGGTCTCATTAAAAGCCATTGACTTCCACCCAGAACATTTCTGTATGTATTGCCCTACTTTTCTGCTTTATATCCCTGATGCGACCCCAAAATTTTGATCTGCAACTAAAGAACACTGAGGCAGGAGGACTCTGAGCAGTTTCAAATTATTAGGGAAACCAGTGATCCCTAAGAAATTGGATCCAAGACTCTCTGCAGTTGAGGACCCCTCTGCTTAGTTTTGAGGGAGTGTTTATACAATTTGAGAGATCATGAAAAATAGAATGAGATGGTACAATTCATTGACTGGTCAATTCCAAAAGGGGAAAAGTTATATAACTGGTCAAGGGGAGGAGGTGGAATTCCATGTTTGGCCATAGGAAAGAGCCAAGGAAGGAAATGGCTCCCTCAGTCACCTGCTTGTTTAACCAGTGGCTAGGCAACAGGACTCTGGAACTTTCCACTGTTTGTTACAACCATCTGGTACATAGAAAATAGGAAACTGCAGTTTTGCAGCAACCAGCATGAGCATCAGTGGAGAGGGGGATGGAGGGATAGTGCAGCAGGTGTCTATCTAACACAAGTTTATACACAGTTATCGCTTGCACATTGCAGCAGTTAGAGGAGCAGCACCTCCATGATCTGGAAAACCTATATAAAAATTGTTTGACCTTCCCTTCCTACCAGAGAAGAAGTAGGAATGATTATGGTATTAAAAGGAAAAATATGTTGACATTATACAATATGATACACATATTGTATGCGTTTCTGAGTTTCTAAATTTTTTCTGTGTCATCTGCTGGCCTTCATGTGCTGTCTGCAGCTTCCGCAAAACTCTCCAAAAATTCCCATTTAATTTCTTATGCCACCCCAGGATATATCAAAACCATGATGGGGAAAGATGTAGAAGAGATAGCTGTAGTCCTAAGCAATAAACTAAAAATCATTTAAACAACATAATCAATACATGGATATTGTATAGGTTAATTAATCATAACTGTATCTTACCATAACTCTTATCTTAACAGTATTAACTATCAAAACTAACTCAAACTTAATCCTATCCTGCTTAATTCACTAATGCTATTACTGATCTCCATTATATCACAATGAACTGATTAAATACTGATTAAATTGAGTAGGGATATCAAAATTGTATTCACACTAATCACTTTTTTCCCCAAAGCTAACCCCCACCCCAGGGTATTACAGCTGGCAAAACATTTCAGAATCATCTTTGGTCCTACCTCCCTACCCTATCCCCAGCTCATCCTAGCTCAAGCCACTTTGGAGATCATTTAACACAGAGGGTCTTAACATGAGGTCCTCAAATTTTTTTAAATGTTTTGATAGCTGTATTTCAATACAATTTATTTCCTTTGTTGTCTTATATATTTTATTTTATGTAATTAAAATATAATTCTGAAAAGGGGGATCCATAGACTTCGCAAGTCTGACCGAGGTCCAAGTTTCTACTACGTGCCAGTCACTGTGCTAACTTCTGGGTTACAAAAAGAGGCAAAAGACAGTCCCTGCCCTCCAGGAGTTCACAATCGAATGGAGGATCTTCTCATCATTTTGTATATATGTATGTATGTGTGTACATATATACATACATATATACACATATATACATACATACATACATTCATGCATATATATATATATATGTAGATATAGATATATTGACCAGAAGTGTGATTTCATTGCCATAGGGAGTTCCCAGAGAGGAACTTCTTGCCAGTGCAGATGGACATATCTTGGAGAATTTTATAGCCTTAGAGAGTTATCTAGGCCATTAAAAAGTTAAAAGACTTGCCCAGGGTCACTCAACTAGTATGTGTCAGGATGGAGGGCTTAAATCCAGGTTTTCTTAACTCTGAGGCCAGCTTTCATCACACTATGATGTCTCTCTGTTCAAATAATACCCTTAAATAGTTAAATTATCTACTTTCCTATGTTTTTCTGTTAGTCTTTTTAGAGACTTGACTGAGGATACCTGAGTTAGAGTCATGATTTTGATGCTCTCTTTTTGACCTAATTCATTTCTTAAGATGCATCATGATGTGGTAGCATTGGATTTGGAGTAAGGAAGACCTGAGTCTGAATCTTGCCTGAGACACTTATTAGCTGTGTGACCTTGGACTTTCACTCTTCTGGACTTTCATTCCCTCATCTATAAAATGAGAGGATTGGGCTCAGTCTCTAAGGTCCTTCCCAGACCTGTGATCCTATGTGTGACCTTGAGGTTGTCCCATAACCTCTAAAGGTTCAGTTTCCCCATCTCTAAGATGAGGGAGTTGGACTCAATCTCTAAGGTCCCTTCCAGCTATAAGTCTGATGCTCTGATCCTCTATGAGCTTCAGTATTTTCATCTATAAAATATAAGGGAGGTGGACTAGATAATATTCAAGGTCCCTTCTACCTCTAAAATTTAGTGAATCTATGAATGAATTACCTGGACAGATTTCACCATTTATCACAAGCTTTTCTTTCTTCCAGAAGAACCGTTATTAGTGCACATAGGGCCATGATGTCCCAATGAATAATCAAGTTTCTTTGAGGATGTTAGAATCCTTGCAACCACAAGAAGAGGAGGAACTCCATTATTCATTAAAAACCCCAAGAAGAAGCAAATAATAGGAATCAATAAATCATTCTTAACATTATGCTTTGGAGCCAAAACCATCATTGACTTGGTATATCTATTAACAGTGCCTATTTTTTTAACAGTATGCACTAATGATGAGGTGATGGGAAAGGCTGGCCACAGGAAATGATTCCATTAGAAGAAGAAGATGAAGGGTTCCAAGAGACCTGAGTGACTCTCAGTACCTGGACAACACTGTGAAATTCAGTGTACTCAAATGTAAGTCCAAATACATTAGGACTGAAAAGATTTATGATTTCTTCCAAGGGAGAGAGATGTGATTTGGAAATAGGACTTTTAACAAGAAACATCATTAATTCTGGGCCCTCTTCCAATAAGCTGGCTATTTATTGTCTACAATTCCTAGATGAGTTACACAGCCAACCTGGTGTATCACCATGAAAGATAATGTCATCCATCGCTATAGTAAGAAGATTTTCAGTAGAACATTCCTATCTCCCTATAATATAGGATACATTCTCTCACAAATATATACACCTTCAGTGGGGAGAGTGAGCATACATAGGTATCATACATGAGGGACCTCCATTCAAAAGGCTAAAAATCAACATCTTCAATACTACAGGACCCATGATATGTTTTGGTCAATTAACAGTGCTCTCACTGGTTCCTGATCTTCACTGGATCCGTTGCTCCACTAGACTCATTATACTGCTTCTAAGCATCTATTCCTCTGCTCGTCTCAGGTGTTCATCTCTTAAGGGCCAGCTTAACCGGTTCAACTTCAGTCTGCTAGGGTATAGTGGTAAAAAAAAAAAAACCTCTCCCTGATAAGGGCAGCTAATAGCTCTTATTTTATAGCCTCTAGACTCAGCTAATAAAAGCCAGAGTGCCCCTAGTTTGTAATTCAGTCTATCCCTTATATCTGAGCTGGAGATCAAAGCCTTTTGTTACGGATATAGTAGGGTCCAACCAATCAGACCTATTCCTAATATCTTCTAGGCTTAGCCCCAAATGAATTCAAGCTGAACAAAAGTTAGTCTATGAAGGATATATCAGAGTTTTCTACCCACCTATCCTGAATTCTTGTCTTCATTATGCCAAAGAAATTTTTCCTTGAGATCCAGCCAAGAAATGTGTGATTTCTGGGGGGACTAGAAGTTCCCATTCCCTAAAAGACTTCCCTCCTTGCCTATCCTTGGTTAATCCGAAAACTTTTAACAGGGAACAGAACTATTCTCTCCACAATTAGGTAAGGCTTAAATGCAAATATTTCAACTACAGGAAAGATTTTGACTGGAATTCACTCACACTAAGTATAAATGACAGGTGCCACCTCCTTCAGGAAGACTTCCTTGACCTCCCCCCAACTCCTGGATAAAAATGATTTCTTCCTTCTTTAGATTTCTTGAGAGTTCTACTCCTTTACCTTTATCCCTCCATCCCTGTTCTCATAGTTATTTGTATCCCTCTCTCTACACTCTTTCCCATTAGATTGTAAGCTCCTTGACTGCATGGTCTGTGTTATATCTCTCTTTGTATCCACAGTGCATAGTACTGAATTGAATTAAGACTGGTAGGCAGCCCAGCAGATGAAGTGCTAGAATGGGAATCAGAAAGACCTGAATTCAAATCCTGCCTTGGACTCTTACTAGCTGAGTAACTAACCCTGGACTTAATACCTCTCAGTCTCAGTTTCCTTATCTGTAAAATAGAGATAATAATAACACCTACCTCCCAAGGTCGTTGTGATAATAAAATGAGATTATATTTGTAAAGTGCTTTGTAAACCTTAAAGCATGATATAAATACTGTTGTTATTAATATAGCAGATGAACTATATTAGGGCAGCTAGGTAGAATGCTGGTCCTGAAGTCAGGAAGACTCCTCTTCTTGAGTTGAAATCTGGTCTCAGACACTTACTAGCTGTATGACCCTGGGCAAGTCACTTAACCCTGTTTGCCTCAGTTTCCCCATCTATTAAATGAGCTGGAGAAGGAAACAGCAAACCACTCCAGTATCTTTGCCAAGAAAACCCCAGATGGGGTCACAAAGAGTCAGACACAACCGAAAACAAGTCAACAGCAGCAATATTAACATGAATATTAACACAACATATTATTAATAACTAAATGATGATGATGATGGACAGTTGGATGGCTCTGCTACTAACTGCCCATAGGGATTTGGCCAGTTCCTTTCACCTCTCTGGGCTTCAGTTTCCTCTTCAACAAAATGAGGGGATTAGATCTCTAAGATCTCTTCCAGTTCTGACTCTGGGACCCTGTGAAATATGGGAGTGTAAGTGCCTTAGACTCCAAGAAAGGTTCAAAGATTGTAGGATCACAGTCCAGAACTGGATAGGATGTCAGAGGCTATCTAGTCCAGCCCTCTCATTTTACAAGCAAGGAAACTGAGGCCCCAAATCACACCGAGATTGAATGGTGGAGCCAGGATTCAACCCCCTCCTTCTGACTCCGAATCCAGGCCTCTTTCTACTATACCATGCTGATATATACAAGGGGTAGCCTTCCTGCTTTCATGCATCTTGTAATTCTCCAAGGCTGGGGAGGAGAGGGGGAAGGCAATGGGTGTCTGGAGTGTGGAGGGGGCTTGTTGAGGAAGAGCAGGGCTTAGAGAGAGCAGATATCATACGCTGCCCACCATTTTGTCCAGGGCTCACCCTGTTTGCTTTCCACCTCTCCCACATCCAGACAAACAGAGCTTGTGCCAAGAGGTAATAGAGTTCATTTGAGGCTGACCGCCATTTTCAGGAAACACCGATTACAACGGACATGATTAATTCAGAATAAAGGAGGAAAGAAAGCTCAGTGTAGGGATTGAGATTAAACAGGGCCCTTTGGAGGAAATAGCAGCAGACAGAGAGATGGAAGCACAGAAAGAGACCCAGAGAGACAAGGAACAGCGTTAGGTTCCCCATAGACAGGTAGGGCAGGGAAGGAGGCATGGGGACACATTAGGAAAAGCATTGGATTGGAAGACAGAGGACCTGCGTTCAAATCCCTGGCTTGCCATTTTTTACCTGGATGATCTTGGTTCAGTCTGTCGGGTAAACATACTTGTTTTAGAGATAAGGAGATTTGCCCAGGAATATACATCTAATTTCATTGTTGTTCAGTTATTTTCAGTCATGTCCAATTCTTCATGACCCCATTTGGGCTTCTCTTGGCAAAGTCACTGGAGTGGTTTGCCCTTTCCTTCTCCAGCTCATTTTACAGATGAGGAAACTGAGGCCAACAGTGCTTAAGTGACTTGTCCAGGGTCACACAACTAATAAATGTCTAAGGCCAGATTTGAACACAGAAAGATGAGTCTTCGTGGTTCCAGGCCCTGTGATCTATCCACTATGGCCCCACCTACCTGCCCCATTTCTACTCATTGCCCATTCTTTTCTGTAAGCCTCAGAAGATTGGTCTTTTTGTGCTCGTTTTGTCACATGAGATTCCCATTAAAGAATATAATTAAAGCAGGACAGATTTCTCTGGAAGCATGTGCGTGTTGCTGGAGGCCTGTCTGTCATGTGCATCTCCAAGATGAAAAGACCCCAGCCCTACAGAAGAATCACCCTGAAGCATTTTCCACACAAGAGTCACTATAGAAACTCGGATTTCCCCAACATGATTCTTGGAAATTAAAGATCTGCCCACAGACTGGCTTCCAGATGCAAATTTGCTAACTTGTTCAAAGCCTGGTGGGTGTTTACTGTACAAGGAGCTTAGTAAAAATCCAGCTCTTTGAAAGGGAAAGGGCTTACAGTGGTAGAATCCTAGGAGAGTTCACATCTTTGTGGTTTTGTTTTAACTTCCCTAGGCTTCAGTCTTCTCATGTGTAAAATGAGGGGACTCTGAAGTCCCTTTATGACCCCAAACCCTATGATGCAACAGTAAGGTTTGCCCAAAGGAAGATGTTATCTAGGGCAATTCTGGATGTTTCCTGCTTGTGTGACCTTGGACAAGTCACTCCTTCTCTATAAAATGAGGAGATTGGATTAGATGGCCTCTTCAGCCCCTTCCAGCTCTTTGATTCTGATGGAAGGAGAGAGGGAAGATGCTTGAGTGTGTCCATACTAAAGATGACCTGTGCAATTCAATTGAATCCCACAAGCGTTTATTAAGCAGCAAAGGGGGGTTACAAAGAAAAAAATTAAAAACAGTCCATCTCTTCTTAATTTTACAGCTTCTATTACAGGATTGGATGAGATAACATGTAAAACACTTTGATAACCTTAAAGTGGTATATAAATGCTACCTGGTGTTATTGCTTATTATTATTATTTGTATTATCATTTTCTACTGGGGGGAAATATCACATAGGCAGATAAGTAGATACCAAATACTAGGAAGCAGAGTGGCCTGTGGATAGAGAGCCCATCTCTGCCATTAGGCAGTTTTGGGTTCAAGTCCTGGCTTGTGACTCTACACTAGTCACTTAATCTCTCACTGGGCCAGACAACTCTCAAAAATAGTTAGTCTTAATTGGGATGGAGGAATATGGTGCCTTATTTTTGGTTGTGTTATTTTTTTAATTTTTAATTCTTAAAAAATTTTAATTAGCTTTTTTCATTTTTACATTTTTTTAAAACTTTAAAAAAATTTAATGTTGTTTTCCTTTGCAATCCTATGCATCTATAAATGCTATTCTGAGGAGGCCATGGGCTTCGCCAGGCTGACAAAGGGGTCCATGACCCAAAAAAGGTTAAGAACCCCTGTTTAAGGTGATTAGTCCAGAGTTTCCTCATTGGGACTTACCTCCACCAAAGAAATCCTTCAGGTCTTTGTCCTATAGGAGGGTCCAAACAAGGAGCCAAGAAAGGAAAGTCAGAAAAGGTCTTTGTCTAGTTGGTAATACCTGAAAAAAGAAAAGAAAAGTTTGGAAGAAAGCTGGGAACCAAGGTAGAGATGAAGAATGAATTGATCTCTAGTCCCACCCTTTCACTTTACAGATAGGGAAACTAAGGCCCAGAAATGATGTACCCAAGGGCACACAAGCAGTAACTGGTAGAGTAGGGATTCAGACCCAACTCCCCTGACCCATGGCAGCACAACATGGTTTTAACCTCTGTATATAGATGAGGCTAATTTTCTTCCCCCGAATGAGGCTTGTGTGGTATGAATAATGTAATATGTGTGTGTTCCTGTGTGTGTTGAGGTGGGAAGAGTGAGGGGCTGGGTGGAAGAGGAATGGAGGGGACATTTATTTAATTCCTAGAACACAGGACTTTGTCTCAGGATTGCTGCTAAATTGCCCGTGACTTCTTTTCTGGATAAAATGAGTTTGCAGCAGGTGGAGCTGAGACTTGCTGTCAGGGAAGGGCTACTTCCTGGGAGGTCAGAATGAGTGCATTTTATGTGCTGTACTGAACTGTTTACAAGCTTTTTCTGTTTTTATGGCCTGAAGTCCTAAGCCTCCCATGGTGATGGCATCCTTGGAGTGATCAAAAGCTCAGCATTTGGAGTCAGGGGTCCTTGGTTCAAATACTGCTTTTGTTGCTAACTCTGTGATTAAAGAGCTTCGTTTTCTTCTTTTGTAAAATGAAGGAGTCAGCCTTTGTTCTTGTTGTTCATTCTCTTCAGTTGTGTCCAACTCTCCATGACCCCATTTGGGATTTTCTCGGCAAAGATACTGGAGTGGTTTGCCATTTTCTTCTCCAGCTCATTTGACAGATGAGGAAACTGAGGCAGACAGGGTTAAGTGATTTGCCCAGGGTCACACAGCTAGTAAGTATCTGAGACTGGATTTGAACTAGAATTGGCCTAGATGGCTTCTGATATCCCTTTGAGTGCCAAACCTAATATCAACAAATAATAAAAGATTCAAATCCCATGGAAGAAATAATAACTCTCATATTTATATAGTGTTTTAACATGTACAATCGGTTAGTCAATAAGCATTTATTAAGTGCCAGTACTAAGCACTGGGGATACAAAAAAAGGCAAAAGAAAGTCCCTGCCCTCAAGGAGCTTATGATCTAATGGAAGAGACAACATGCAAACAACCTGGTACAAATAAGACATAGATAGAATAAACTGGAAATGATCCCTAGAAGAAAGGGGCAATGCAAGTACATTCGCTCTCATTTTTATGTATTCTAGTTTTTGAAGAAATTATTAATACCTCTTGTAATTTATTAATTATTATTATGTATGTTATACATATACTATTATATATTATTATATAATTATTAATTTTTTAATATTTCCTTCCCTATGCCCTCCCTGGCTAGCTATCCCTTATAAAGATTTTAAAATAAAAGCGAGTGGAGGGACAGAAAGAGAAAAACAATTCCGTAAACAATTAATGGGTTTGTCAGTATATGTAATATTACATACTTATAGTTCTCCACTTCATTTTACAGATGAGGAAACAGTCTCAGTAAGGGTGAAAGTAATTTTTATAATTAAACTCTAGCCTTTTTTCCCTTTGATCTATTTATCATTAAATTCTAACCCTTGCCTCTACAGTCTCTAAAACTGAGGTGTCAAGAAGTAGCAATGCATCAAGGACCTGGGAAACCCTTCATGTGGGAGCTGCCTCCTTCATGTTTGATCACAACCAATATGGAAGTGTCCCAAAAATCTTAGTGCAGTTCTAAGCTATGCACTGACTTTTGGGAATACAACTGAGGGTGTTAGAGAGTTGCCTGAGGTTCATGGGGTTAAATGACTCATCCATGTCACAGACAGAATCTGATCTCACCTTCCTGGCTCTGTCCCAATACTCTAACCATTGAACCACACTATCTTACTAAAATAAGGATAAAGAAATTTTTAAAAAATCACAGCTCTAGCCTCTTCCTCATACAATCTATGCCAACATAATTCTGCTCACACTGAGGGTATTTTTAAATAAATGTACTTAACCATCTTGATAGATGTTTAAGGTGTAGCTATTAATTAAGTTCCACACTATTCGTTAGGTACCATGAAATACCAGAGGGTCAAAGGTGGCTGTTTCTAACACTTTCTTCAGAACTGAATAATTAACTTTTGGCAAACATCCTCAGACTGAGGATCAAGGAGGTTAAGAAAAGTTGCAAGAGGAGTTTTCATATTAACAAGGTTCTTTAAAAAATACTTTCCAGCAATACAATAAGCTTCCTTTTGAGGGCAGCTAAGCAGATAGAGTATCAGACACTTACAAGTCACTTAACCTCTGTTTGCCTCAGTTTCCTTATCTCTAAAATGAGGGTGGAGCATCTCCAGTCATCTGTTTCTGGAGTATTTATCTGTATCTGGCCACTGGACCCAGATGGCTCCGGAGGAGAAAGTGAGGTTGGTGACTTTGCACAGCCCTCCCTCACTTAAATCCAATTCACTTGCAAGTCATGGCGTCACCTTCCTGATGTCATGGTCCTCTTCGACGATGAAGGACAAACAAACAACAACAATCTGTAAAATGAGAATGATATTGCACAACAGGGTTGTTGTGAAGATAATATTTGTAAAGTGCTTTGCAAACCTTAAAGCAATATATATGTATGTATACATATATATATATATTTGTGTATACTAGCTATTTTCATTAATAGTAATTCTAGAATAGTCTTCTATTCCATCATTCTATGTCTCCCTTTTAAGGTTTGCAAAGCATTTTCCAAATATCTCATTTGATCCTCAAAATAACCCTGTGAGGAAGGTACTATTATCCTCCCCATTTTACACATGAGGAAACCAAGAAATGATAAGGCTCTTTTCCCAATAGTCAGTTTCCTCATTTGCAAAATGGGGGTTGAGCTCAATGACCTTTCAGCTTTGGGTTCCCAATCTGCAGTCCTAAATTCTACTAAGCCGAGGTACTTAGAGGTTAGGTGATTTGCTCTGGATCATTGAGTTAGTGTTCCAGGTAGGATTTCACTCTACAGCTCAATGGATCCTCAATAGAGTAAATGTCATCCTTCCTCTCGAGTACAAATATGCTGCTTTTCCTTGCCAAAGAACCTACCCATCTATCCACACCTTTATGTATGACTTTATCAATGTAGCATAATGCAGCACTTCTTAAACTGTGGATCGCCACCCCACGTGGGGTTGCATAACAGAATGTGGGGTCACAAAAAATTTGGCAACAGTAGAAAGTTTCTGTATACCTATTTTAGATACCTATATACCCAGGGTTGCGTAAAAAATTCTTGGGCAAAAAGGAATAGCAAGTGGAAAAAGTTTAAGAAGCTATGGCACAGTGAATAGAGAACCAGCTGCAAAGCTAAGACATGGATTCAAGTTCTGATGCATAGTGGCTGTGAGACACCGGGCTGATCAGGTGACCTCCAAATGCTTTATAACGCTGATACTATAACTTGCAGTGAAGGTGCCAGCTTACATTAGAAGATGGAGTTTCCTCACATAGGAATTCCCTATACTAATGAAATCACAGGACTGTGACTCTGGGTCTTCTCTGAAGGGTAACTTGGAATAATACCTAAAGTGCTGGGCTTGAAGTTAGAAAGAGTCTTGGGGCAAAATCCTGCTCCTGACGCTAGCTGAATCACTTAACCTCTAAATATCTCAGGTTTAGCAGAATCTAGGATCATAGATCTGGTGTTGGATGGAGCCTGAAAAGCTATTGAGTTCACACACATACACCCTTATGCAAATGAGGAAATGAAGGAAACTGGAGAGATTAAGTGTCCAGATACTTTGTTGTGGTTGTTTATCCTTAGTTCTCGAAGAGAATCATGACATGGGGAAGGTGATGCCATGACTTGCAAGTGAATTGGATTTAGGTGAGGGAGGGCTGTGCAAAGTCACCAGCCTCACTTTCTCCTCCGGAGCCATCTGAGTCCAGTGGCCAAGTATAGATCAGGATGACTGCAGATGGCCCCAGATGCAGTGGGAGACCTTGGCTGACATATAAAAAGGATCAGAGTCAAGATTTGAACTCAGATTCCTGGCTGGGTCCAAGTCTAGTGCCCTCCATTCCACTATGCCATGCTGGCTCTCAGTGAATTATCCCTTCAGTCATAGAAGGGTTGCAATCTGCAACTCTCCTGGTAAGGAAAGTTCTCACAATTGTTTGCCACACTTAGAAAACCACAGCTCTTTAGGATACCCTTCCAATTAGCATCTTGTGTATAGTTAGTCCTGAAGAAAAGTGTTTTGTTTGGTTAGTCAGCTGGAATTTTAGCTTGTAGAATTGGCAAAATGAAAAGAAAACAAAAATGTTCATGGTGGGACTACACTAATAATGTTTGTCATTCAATATTCCCCATGCCCTTGCCCACAGTTGGCTATTATGTCTACAACTTATCACATAAATATGCGTATACATGTACATATACACGTGTGCACACATATACAAATATACTGCGTACATGTATGCTCTGTGTGTGTATGTATGTATGTATGTATGTACATATACACACATATACACTGTGTGTGTATTTAGCATTTACAACAGATACCAAGAAAGAACACATGCTGTCCAAGTGGGGTCTTTGGAAGTCTGTGATGACTCGACATTGCGTTGATGGCAGAAGGCTAGAAAATAGAGATATTCAGGGAATATGGTTTGGTTGCTCGCCAAACACCACGAAAGAAAGTATTTGCCATTGAACAGCCAAAATAATCATCATTTTCTGTGCTGATTTTGAAAGTATCCAGTCAATGTTGCAATTTGTATCATAGATATTGCATATATGGTATCTCCCCTACTAGAGTACAGGCTTCTTGAAGGCAGGGCTCTTGTTGCTTTCTGTTGTTAGTGTTCTCTCCTTCTTGAGGTTACACTGCATTTCCTTTGTATTTGTTTATGTGCGTACATAAGATTATAGGATCGTAGTATGACCTGTCTACCACCCTGTGTTGCCTCTTTCTGGACAAGGAGAAATACGTACTGAGGGAGAGGTCTTCCTTTGGACCCTTTCTGTTTGTGATATGGACAAGAGAAAGGTGTGTCTTAAGGTTATTTTTCTTTCATATGTATCTGTATGTATGTATATGTATATATACATACTATATATGTGTGTATGTATATACACATCTCTATATATTTATTTATTTTTAACACTCTTTTCTTTTTAAATTTTGAGTTCCAAATTCTGTCCCTTCCTCCCTCCCCCAACCCCACCCACTGAGAAGGCAAGCAATATGATATCAATTACACATGTGAAATCATGTAAAACATTTTCATATCAGCTGTATTTCAGAAAAAAACAAGAAAAATAAAATGAGAAAAATTATACTTCACTTTGCACTCAGAGTTCATCAGTTCTTTCTCTGGAGGTGGAAAGAATTTTTTCATCATGAGTCCTTTGGAGTTGTCTTGGATCATTGTATTCAGCAGAGTAGCCAAGTCTTTCACAGTTGATTATCATTACAGTTGAACAAGTTACTTTTCAACTTGCCCTAGGAAAGACTGAAAAATTATGAAACTTGACCATGAATTCTGGAAATTATAATCCCAGAGAGAACATTCTTTTCCCACTCTAAGAAGGACTAATGCTGTTGAAAGTTCTGAATCTGGAAAGGTCTCCTCTTTCCTCCAAGCCAGCAGTTTTTAAAACAGAGACTACGGCAGAAGAGAGAGTGGTCAATGTCCTAGAGTTGGTGGTGGCCAAGAATGGATTGGTTTGCAGCACCAACAGTGCCAGCAATCGTTATCGCACAATGGTGATGATAAGGAAGATGGCTTCTACAAGCATATTTTTTTTTAAATTATGAATTCTGAAACTAGAGACTAAGTCACATTAAGTCAACAAATACTTACTAATCACCAGCTATTTGTCAAGTACTTTGCTAAGGACTGGGGATTAAAAGAAAGGCAAGAACATGGCCCCTGCCCTCAAGTAGTTCACATTGTAAAGGAGGAGAAAACATGCAAACAACTATGTACCTACCACATATATTCAGTGTAAGTGTGAAGTAATCTCAGAGGGAAGGCTCTAGCAGATGAAGAAACCAAGAAAAGCTTCTTGTAGAAGGTAGAATTTGAACTGGGTCTGAAAGGAATGCAGGGAAGCCAAGAGACAGAGATGAGAAGGGATGATTACAGTCATGTGGGGCAGAGAAAGAAAGAAAGAAAGAGAGAAAGAAAGAAAGAAAGAAAGAAAGAAAGAAAGAAAGAAAGAAAGAAAGAAAGAAAGAAAGAAAGGAAGGAAGGATGGAAGGAAGGAAGGAAGGAAAGAAGGAAGGAAGGAAGGAAGGAAGGAAGGAAGGCAGGAAGGAAGGAAGGAAGGAAGGAAGGAAGGAAGGAAGGAAGGAAGAAAGGAAGGAAGAGAGAGAGAGAGAGAAAGAAAGAGAGAAAGGAAGGAAGGAAGGAAAGAAGAAAAAGGAAGAGAGGAAGAAAAAAAGACAGACAGACAGACTCAGAATTCGGAGATGGAGTGTCATATGTAAGGAATAATAAAGTAGCCTCCAGTGGTCCAGCCTCTACTCATGAGGAAGCAGTTCTCACAAGGAGAAAGATGCTGCTGGGGCTAGTTGGGGCTGTTCCTTGGAGGTCAGTGCAAAGATATTAAAGGTTTCATCCTCTCCCCAATATCCCTGACTGTCAAGAACTTTCTATATATATATTTGTTATTTCTTTAAGCTGTTCTTTTTTAAAATTTTATGATGAATGACAGCTTCTTTATGATGCGTAGCTGTTTATTAATGCAAGCAAGGGGAAGGCAATGGAAGATGCCAATGACTGATTGGGTATATACAGAATAAAAATGGGCAGGAAATTTGAATGCTGGTAGGTAGGCAGGTAGGTAGGATTTCACCTTGGCTTGGGAGTTCTGTGCTAAAAGTGAGAGATAATCTTAGAGGTTTGATTATTAATCATTCAATCCATCAGCAAGTATTTATTAAGCCTACTATGTGTCAGGCACTAGGACTACAAGCACAAAGGATGAAACAATCCCTGTTCTCAATGAATTACATTCTTATGTTCTAGGTGAGACACAAGTACACGTAAAAATATATCAAGCAGAAATGTAAAATTAATAAATACAAATATTATTGGTCATTTTATATAATCTTAAATGGCAGGGACTAGGATGATCCATGTGACCCAGGACCTTTTCAGGTCTCAGTTAAAATCAGTCATTGTTGAACTTAGAATGTGAACACTTAAGGGAAAATTCTAGTCTCCAAAATGAGATGGGGCATAGTAGGAGCATGGACAATGGCCATGCTTCTGCAACCAATTACTGGGAGGAGAAAAATCTGTCCTGCCCCATACCCTGAAGGAGAGGAGAGCCAATCTCTGCCCTAAATCTCCAAACCTTGCCAGATAACTATATCTGCTTGTTACAATGGGATGACAGGATTAAGAGATGTCAGAGACCATTGAAGTCATCCAGTCCATTTTATAACTGAGGAAACTGAGATCTGAAGACTTTCCCAAGGTAATACAATTAGTAAGGACAGAAGTAGGATTGAAACCTATTGTTTTGTTATGCCCCCACACCTCCCTTCACCATCCACCCAATAAAATGTCATCTCCTTGAGGAAAGGAATCATTTCTCTCTTATTTTTGTGTCCCCCGTGCATACCACATCCAGAAACGCTTTCATAAATATTTGCTGAATTAAATTGAATCAGCCTTTTTATTACCCGTAATGTCTAGCCCCAGGTGTTGCGTGCAGTTGTAGGCATTCAATAAATATTTATTGAATGATTGTTAACTGCAGGGTACTTTATTAATTGAGATTTCCCATCTTGAGGATAATTAAACACAGCTTTGTAAAGAAAATTTAGTAGCTAACATTTATGTTATATAGACTCTGTTTCACAAAACTATATATGTGTGTAGTATATACTTTATATAGTATATATTAGATATATATACATATATGTATATACACTCACATATGTATACGTGTGTATATATATATATATGTGTGTATATACATACGTGTGTGTGTGTGTGTGTGTGTGTGCGCGCCGTGAATAGAATGCTGGGTGCTCTGGAGTCAAGAAGACCTGAGCTCAAATCCAGCCTCAAAAACTTCCCAGCTGTGTGACCTTGGGCACGTCATTTAACTTCTGTTTGTCACCACAAAAGGAAATGGCAAACCCCTCCAGTGTCTATGCCAAGAAAATGCCACGGACAGAGGGATCCACTGCATCACAAGGAACTGGACGTGACTGAAACAGCTGAACACCAAATATATAGTTGATCCTGACTAAAATCCTGAAAGATAAATAATGCAAATCCCACCTACCCCCTTCCCTTTTACAGAATAGGAAATAGTTCTGAGAGAAATTAAGCAAATTATCCATCACCCAGCTAGTGAGTGTCCAAGGCAGGGTTTGAACCCAGATCTCGACCGATTCCAAACCCAATGTTCTTTCCACCACGATACTTCTAAAGAATGACTTGTAAAGTACAAATCCATGAGAGCAATCTGATTTACCCTGAAAGGCAAGCATGGCAAGACAAGAGAAAGGGGCAAGCATAAATCTGTCTTGACTTCAGCCAGGCTGTTGATTCTTCCTCATATGATATATTTACTCAATAACCTAGAAATATATTGTCTGGGCAGCAAAGCTATTGGGTGTGCAGCCAACTGGAGGGCTGGGCCAAGAATATTTATCAGTTGATCAGTGTCCACCTGCAGGGACATGTTTTAATCAATGACCTAGATCAGCATTTCCTAAGCTGTGCTCCGTGGAACATAAGACAGGATCAGGGTTTCTGTGAGAGGTTTTCAATACTACAAATGCTTTCCTTTCTAAAATGTCAAATTATGCATTTATTTCTTATGTATAGCAAATGTCGGGTGCCCCAAAATTCTAATTTAAGCTTTAACTCTGCAAAGACTTTTGATACTCTGTATTTTTTTCAGTATGAATAAAAGTTTCTCCATTCTGGTCCAAAATTACTCCAAATGTACTTAATATTAGGGCAAGGGTGGGAAACCTGCATTCTCGAGGCCACGCTTCTATAACTGCCTTCTACTGCTGCCTTCTACAACATCTGCAACCCCAGACCAATATTTGCAGCCTTTGTCAATCAATCAACAAGCATTTACTAAGCGCCTGCTATGTCCCAGATACTGCTCTAGCTTTTAAGGATACAGAGTGATCTATTAACAAGTGTTCCCCTTAGTGCCGACTGCCAGCCATGCATTGTCCTAAGCCTGGAAGATTCAAATACAAAGAATAAAATAATACCTACTCAACAGGAGCTCACATTCTAAAGATACCAACCTAGTTCAAGTTCCCAAAGTGTTACCTGGCCAGATACATTTGGAAAAAAAATGCTGAGTCAGGTGATACAATTAGGGAAGTATCTCTTAAGTTTGCAAGTGACACCAAAATAGGGGTAGGGGCGGGAATGGGGAAAGAATTTGGGAAGGAAACTGAAGAAGCAGCTGAAACAGGCCTTAAAAAAGTAGAGGGCTGTGCACTTGGGGGTTGGAATATAAACTATACCAAGACAGGTATCTAACTTCTCAGACTCAGTTTCCCTACCTGTAAAATGAAGGAGCTAGACCAGGGGTGAGGAACCTGCAGCCTAGAGGCCACATGTGACCCTCTAGGTCCTCAAGTGCAGCTCTTTGACTGAATCCAAACTTCATAGAGTTAGACACAGTGGCCTCTGAGGTCCCTGGTCCAGTTCTAGATTTATGAGCCTATGATCTTACTGAATTGTGTTTCCCGTGGGGAAGAATGATATCTTTTCATTTCTGTATCCCCAATACGTAACACAGTGCCCTGTACATAGTAGGGACTTAATATTGCTGTTGTTGAGTCATTTCAGTAATATCCAAGCCTCCATGAACCCATTTTGGGTTTTTCTTGGCAGAGATAATGAAGCGGTTTGCCATTCCCTTCTCCAGCTCATTTTACAGATGAGGAAACTGAGGCAAACGGGGTTAAGTGACCTGCCCAGAGTCACACAGCTAGTAGGTATCTGAGGCTGGATTTGAACTCACAAAGATGAGTCTTCCTGACTACAGGCTCAATGCTCTATCCACTGTACCATCTAGTGTTGGGATTTGGGTGGGGGTGGGACGCCGCTTAGGGCTGGGTGGAGGGTGGGGCAGGGACTACAGCTTTCCGGGTATAACGCTTTTCCGGGTATATCGCTGGGCGGTGCCGGCTTAGGATGAAGCCCGTCCATATAAGGCAATGTTATAGCTCTCGCCACTGGATTGGCTGCAATAGGTTATATAATGTACGGGGATAGGGGAAGTGAGCGGAGTCGAGCAGTCGCCGTGGAAGATGTACCAATAAAGACCGTGAGCGAGATCCTCTGGCGTTCTGTCTGGTGAATTCCGGTCTGGGTGGAGGCCAGGCCGGCCGGTGACGACCGAAGGCTCGGTGTAGGAGCAGAAGAGGTCCCCCGGGGAGGACTGCCCGCGACCCCCGGCCCAGGAAGAGGCCTAGGGGGAACGCGGCAGGTTGGCGCCCGAACAGGGACCGGCCTAGGACGGCTGGACCGTTGCAGAGTTCCGGAAGAGCCCCGGTGATAGGGGGGACTAGCCCGACTAGGGCGGACCAGACAGCTTCTCCGTGCAGGTAACGGGGGAAAGGCCCGGAGATGGGGCAAGCGCGCAGCCTCCCTTTGCTGCGGCCAGAGGATCGGGACTTATTAACTTTACAGGTCAGAACTGCTTTGTCTAAACGGGGGTTGTCCGCCTCCACGGAGCAGCTAAAGCGGCTCGTGGAAAAGTTGCTGGTGGTGGCTCCGTGGCTCATACACTCGGGGTTTCAGCCGGACCGTTTTCCGGTCTTACAGCAGCAAATGCTGTCTTATCAAAAACAGTGCCCGGGTTTTCTTCTTCCGGAGGACTTTGGCTTGATGGCCGCCATTAAGGGGTTGCTCGACCCCAGGCCTCCTCCGGACACCAGCACGGCAGAGACTCAGACGGAGACCCGGCCGCTCGGTGGGGGCCCGGGAGGGGAGACTGATCTGACTGAGGTGGTGGTAACTGGGCCAAGGCCCGCGGCCTCTGCTCCCCCGTTGTACCCTTGGGAGGATATGCGGGAGGCGGGAAATGAGCGGCCTCAGGCGGAACATACAGGACAATGGCCCCTTTTAGAGACGAAAAGACTAGTCTCGGAGAACTGCTACCACGCTTCAGGCGCAGTTCGACTTTTTGGAGCGGTGGGCGCACCCAGCAAAGATGGCGCCGGTTTCCGGCCGAGGGAGGAGTCGCGGGCGGCTCCCTCCTGCGGGAAAGGGGAGGCGCGAGGGAGGGGTGGTGTGCCAGAGGGCCGCCCACTCCCCCGCCCTCCAGAACAGGAACGCAGATCTACTTCCTCTTTTCCCCACTCTGACGGCGAAAGCGAAAGCCGCTATGAGCGGCTCAGCCCGGGGGATAGATCAGGCGGGTACCTTCCTCTGATACCTCGCGCGATCCGCGAAGCTATGCGGTCCGGAGAGGTGGTGGACTCAGAAATCTCTGAGGCATTTCCATTATTTCTGGATAATGGTACCCGAGTTTTTCAGCCCCTGCCGCTGAAGACCATTAGGGAATTTAAGCAGGCGGTGCAGGAGAATGGCCCCGCTTCCCCGTTGGCACAGCGCCTTCTTTCTAATATGACTGTCTCCACAGTCTGGACCCCGCGTGATTTCGATGACCTCGCGTTGGGGGTCCTGAGCCCTGTGGACTACACGGCGTTCCAGGCTATCAAAGAATCGGAGGCTAGAGCGCTCCAAGCGCGCACCGGGGGGCCCCCGGGGCGGGTAGACCTGTTGTTGGGCCGGGGACAATACAGTGATCCCCGGGTACAGGCCACTTTTAGTAACCAGGAGCTGGAGGATGTGCGGGTAGTGCATCAACAGGCATGGCAAAGGCTGGGGCATACCTCTGCAGGAACCCCAGCTGGCCTGGCCGATATGCGCCAGAAGCCAGGGGAGAGCGCACTTGAGTTTGCCACGCGAGTGCGGAGATACGTGGACAGCACGTTTGCAGGGCCGGGCCGGGAACTCATCATTAAGCAGATCCTCCGAGAGGGGTTCCGGGGGGAGGCGAAGACAGCTCTGGCGGCCTTGCCCCCCGACGCCACCCCGGACCAAATGATAGAAAAGGTGATGTCCCTCGCTCCTCCCTGTCCCATGGAAGTCTTGGCGACGGCCATAGAACGGGACCGGAGGGATCGCTTGAAAGAGGAGGCCGCGAGAAATGACGCCCTGGTAGAGGCTTTGAACCGCCTCGCGGTCTCCCGGGACTCCGGATCCGACCGTCGGTGCTTTAAATGTGGTCAGCTGGGTCACTTTCGGGCCCAGTGTCCACAAAGCTGCGGGTCGGGACGAGGCACCCCAAATTGCTTCCGCTGCGGAAAGCCTGGCCATATGGCGAAATTTTGCCGCTCCGACCAAAGGAACCCCACCCAGGAGTCGGGAAACGAGCACGGGGGGCCGAGAAAGCGGGCAACTCGCCCCCCCCCGGGTCCAGTCCTTACGGCCCGAGACTCAACCACCCTTCCCTCGTGGGGGGCAATAGAAATCCCGGTCCAAGGGCCAGCAGGAGTGCTCCTGGCCACGGGGAACCCTTTTCAGTCTCGCTATACCGTTCCCACCCAGGTGCTGGCCCCCGGTGACCCGTTACTGGTAGTTAACCCACACCCTATTCTAGTTGATATTTTCCCAGGTGAGGTCCTCGCTCAGGCAGTGCCGTTCCAGGACACAGAGGCTGATTCTTGCCTTTGGATGGAGAAGATCACAATGGACCGCCCCATGATGATCCTCCTGGTGGAGGGACAGCCAGTGCGGGGTCTCGTAGACACGGGAGCCGATCGCTCCGCGCTGCCCCGCAACCAGTGGCCTCCTCAAATTCCACGCCGACGAGCTGGCAAGCCAGTAAAGGGAGTGGGAGGAGTAGTGGAGGCATGGGAGGCCGCCAGGCCTATGACTTGGAGACGGGACGCGCTCGAGGGCCAGTTTAGCCCTTTGTGCGTTCCCGGTCTCACCTATGCACTATGGGGTCGTGACATCCTTGCACAGCTCGAGGTTACCTTGTCCGGCCCGGATACTTTAAACTCTTGAGGGCCACTGATCGTGACACGGGCACCCCCACACCCCGAATCACTTGGACATCTACCACGCCAGTGTGGGTAGACCAGTGGCCCCTCCCGTTGCAAAAGCTCGTCGTAATGGAGGAGATTGTCCAGGGTCTGCTCCTTCAGGGCCAAATTAGGCCCTCCACTAGCCCTTACAATTCTCCTGCCTTTGTCATTAAAAAACGCGGTGGAAAAGGCCGCTGGAGACTCCTGGTGGACTTGCGGGCCATCAACCGTATTATGTTACCAATGGGGAAGCTCCAGCCCGGGCTTCCTTCTCCCACGGCCATTCCGGCTGGATGGCCTTTGGCCGTGGTGGACATAAAGGACTGCTTTTTCTCCATTCCCCTCCACCCGAAAGACACCCCCAAGTTTGCGTTCTCTCTGCCATCTACTAATGTTTCTCGTCCCCACAGGCGATTCGAGTTCAAGGTTCTCCCGCAGGGAATGGCCAACAGCCCTACGCTGTGCCAGAGACATGTGGACGGGGTGCTGGAACCGGTCCGTCGGGACCACCCTTCAGCTCTCCTTCTTCATTATATGGATGATATCCTGGTGGCGGCGCCTACTCAGCAATTGTTGGACCCTTGCTTGAGAGATGTTCGGAGGACGCTACACCGTGCGGGCCTGTTCCTGGATCCTGAGAAGGTCCAACTTACGGTCCCGGCTAAGTATCTTGGCTCGGTGGTGGGGGAGACCTCCGTGCGGCGCCCCTTTCCTGTGCTACAGGAGGCGCGCTGCAAGACTCTTAATGATTTTCAAAAACTTGTGGGCTCGGTGCAGTGGGTCCGCTCTTATCTTCCTATTCCCCCCGGGGATATGCAACCCCTTTATGACCTTCTCAGAGGACCCACGGACCTTAAATCTCCTCGAGCTTGGACCCCTGCAGCCCGCGATGCACTGCATCGCATCATTGCTCGAGCCACGTCCGCGCTGACACGATATGAGCCAAATAAGACAGTTTATTTTAGGCCCCTGCAAGACGGCCTATTACCATGGGGTGCCTTGTATCAGGCCCATGGAGTAATTGAGTGGATCTATGTTTCAGGCGCGGCCTCCTCGCTGGAGGGGCGCTTGGACGCTTTGGCTCGCCTTGTAATAGCAGCCCGGCGTCGCTGCCTAGCGTTGCTAGGCTGTGTGCCCACCCTGGACGCACCGTACCTTGTTCCCGTCCTTCCTGAACTGATGCAGGCGTCCTGGGCGTGGGCGGTGACACTGCTTGACGTCCCGGTGGGCGGCGGCCCTTTGCCCAAACTCTTGGAGACCATCCCCCTTTTCCCCATCTCCCTCGCCCCGTCCCCGGTGAGCCCGCAACCGGTACAGGGGCCCCAGATTTTTACCGATGCTTCTAAGGACCACAGAGTGGCGCTGTATATCCCCCATTTGCGCCGCCAGCGGGTTGGTTACCGCGCCCTGCGGGCCGTAGGTGTGGGGGAGGACCCCTCAGGTTGGTTGGATCTTGATTCCGCTTTGTGAGCACTGCCCTATGTTTCCCCTTCTTCCTTTTAATTTTAGTTTAAGGGGTGAATTGTTGGGATTTGGGTGGGGGTGGGACGCCGCTTAGGGCTGGGTGGAGGGTGGGGCAGGGACTACAGCTTTCCGGGTATAACGCTTTTCCGGGTATATCGCTGGGCGGTGCCGGCTTAGGATGAAGCCCGTCCATATAAGGCAATGTTATAGCTCTCGCCACTGGATTGGCTGCAATAGGTTATATAATGTACGGGGATAGGGGAAGTGAGCGGAGTCGAGCAGTCGCCGTGGAAGATGTACCAATAAAGACCGTGAGCGAGATCCTCTGGCGTTCTGTCTGGTGAATTCCGGTCTGGGTGGAGGCCAGGCCGGCCGGTGACGACCGAAGGCTCGGTGTAGGAGCAGAAGAGGTCCCCCGGGGAGGACTGCCCGCGACCCCCGGCCCAGGAAGAGGCCTAGGGGGAACGCGGCAATCTAGTTACCCATTATATCAAATAAGACACCACCTGTATATATGTACATCACATATATACATATGTAAGACAAATATGTTATATACTAAACACAAAGTCATTGGATGGGGTTGGGGGGAGAGAGAGGACAAGGACCTAACCTCTGAGGTCCTTTCTAGCTCTCAATCAGCAATTCGATGATAAGGTTCCATCCTGAATATGCGTCACTTATGTAAGGGAAGGAGCAGGAGGGGATTAGCAGCTGGGAAGAAAGAGGAAAGCTATCAGTTGACAGTTTCTTCCATGAGTGTTCCTCCTCATCCCTGGAGTACTCTATTCCCAGGCCAGTCCCACCTCACTCCCAGCCCTGAATTCCTTCACCCTCACAACCAAGTGAATAGAGGAAATATTTCATGCTATTTGGCCTTGATACAGAAATGCTTGTTATGGTTCTAACCACAGGCAAGTCCTCAGTTTCCCCCTCTTGAAAATGGGGATAGAGAGGCAAGAACTTGATAAACCTCAAAGCACCACACAAATGTGAGGTATTATTAGGCAGAAGACAGCTGTTCTCCATCTTTGCTGAGGACAGGACAAGGGGAAATGCTGAGTAAAGGATCATGGGTAGATGTAAAAGAAATCCTGACAGTGAGAAGTGTGAAACATTAGAATGGTTTCTGCAGTAAGCTTTGAGAGTGTTCTGTGGAGGCCTTTAAAAATAGAACCGACTCATCTGTCTGGTATGGGTTGAAGGGTGGCTCTTGCCAGAAGTCAGTTGCGCAGACAAGACACACTTACATGATACCATGGAGTCCCACAATTCTTGGCTTTTCTTTCTTCTGGGACCTCACTGAGGATGTGTAAAAAATGAAGATGACCCAGTTGTTCCCTGCTTGGGGAGGTCCCCAAAAAGGTGAAGAAAATAGACAAGAAAGAAAAAGCTTTGTTCTCTGTCCTGTCCTCCCTCCCTCCACCCCTTCCAGTTGGTGCCTGGGTAAAAAGGGAGAGGAGTTCATTCAGAAAGCTAATCTTTGCAGACTGTCACTGTGCTAGCAATGATCAGTTCCAGCTTTGTAGTTATGCTTTATTTCTTTGCACACAAACAGAGGTCAAGGCAGAGAGAGAGTCTTTTCCTGAAGTTTTTCTTTCTGCATTTAAAGAGAGCTCTGGGCTGCTTTCTCCAGGAAGCTGACATGTAGAAATTCCCTGCTTTGGAAGGAGGTTTCAGGCCCCTTGTTAGCTAAGAAGGAGGAGGAGGAGGAGGAAAGAAAGGATGGAGGGAAGGTAGGAAAGAAGAAAGGAAGGAAGAAAGAAAGGAAGGAAGGAAGAAAGGAAGGAAGGAAGGAGGGAGGGAAGGAGGAAGGAAGGGCAGAAGAATGGAGGAAGGAAAGAAAAAGAAAGGAGAGGAGCAGAGGAAGGAAAAGAGAAAGAAGGAAGGCAGGAAAAGGAGGGAGGGATGAAGAAAAGATAGAAAAAAGAAGGAAGAAGGGAAGAAGGAAGGAAAGAGGAAGAAGGAAGAGGAAAAGGAAAGAAGCAGGAGAAAGCAAGAAGGAAAGAAGAAAGGAGGAGAAGCTCTCCTGTGTTCCTGGGCTATAAAATTGGCTCATAGATACAAGGCCAGAAAGGAACCCAGATAGCATTGGATTCAACAGCCTCTTTTAAAAATCGAACAGAGGGGGTAAACTGAGATTCAGAGAAATTAAGTGATTTGTCCATGGCCACATAGCTAGCAAAAACTGAAGGTAACTGAATCAGCTCCAGTCCCAGGTCCAGTCCCTATTCTCCATCATCTGAATCCAGAGGCAGTGTTCATTTTCACTATAATAAATGTACGGCTTCCCCATGCCCAGTCCCCATCCTTCACAGCCCGTATGTCTGAGGTTTTGTTATAAGGGACTGATCAGGTTTATGACTCTTGGCTAATGGCTCCCATCCATCAGCTCCCCTGAATTTAAATAGCCTTCGTTAGGTACACAGGAGCTTCAATCTAATACCTTATTCTGGGTCGCCTCTCTGAGAAGCATTATGCCGTATTAGGAAAGCATGACATTTTAAAATAATGCTCCTTCCCAGACTTATCGTAAGTGCTCTTCTTGGAGGGAATAGATCATATGCATTTGGGAGCACCTCTTGCATCTTCTGTAGGTTGTGGTTCATTGTCTCTGTAAAGCTAGAATCCAGTAGAAGATGAGGTGGAAAAAAAGGAGCAATGTCCGAGACTTGAATAATGTGGTACAGTAGAACAAATGCAGGCTTTGGAGACAGAGGATCTGAATTCAAATCATGCTTCTAATACTTGTTACCTGTGTAGCCTGAACAAATCACATGACCTCTCTGAACCTCAGTTTCTTCATCTGTAAAAAAAAGAGGATGATCTCTGAAACCTCTTCCAGTAGTGTATTAATGATCCTACAGAGCAACATGGTTCATTGAAAATAAGCTGGATCTGAAGCAAGAGGACTGGGGTTCAAATCTCCTTCTTACCCCTATGACTTCACCTGCCAGGGCGTCAGTTTTCTCATTTGTAAAGTGAAGGCGTTGGACTAAATGGCTTCTCAGGTCTCTCTAGCTCTAGGATCTAGAATCTAGGATTTTTTCTCCACCAGTTGATGCTGTCTTTGATAATCCCAGAGACATTTCACCAAAGGGAAATACAGTTCTGTGTTTCCATTGATTTTGGACATACAGCTCTCCCAAGCTTGATGACCACCTTCTCTTCCCAGCTCCATGAAGCCAACCCATCACCACTAGGGTATCTTTTGTAAGGATGTGCTCCCAGGGATAATGAGCTTAGCATGAAACCAACGAATGGGCATCCCTGTTCTCATATCAAGCCCTCTCCTTGGATTGGGTTATTTTTATGAAATATTCAGCTTTACTGTCTTCCTTCAAGACAACTCAAATCCTACCTTCTACAGAAAGTCTTTCCCCAATCCTATTACCCTCTCCACCAACCTCCTCTCTAAGACTGCCTTCAATTTACATGGATAGATTTCATATGTACATAGTTATTTGTATATTGTCTCCCCCATTAAATTGTAAAGTCATTAAGCACAGGTACCAATGCCCACTTTTTTTTTTCTTCCTCGCCTTCTTATCTCCAGCGCAGTGCCCTGCACGTAGTAGGTACTTGTTAACTAACCGCTGAAAAACAATGAAGAATTTCTAAGGCCCTGTCTTTCCTTCAGGTTCATGGGACCTACTCTTTCTAATCACTATGAATTATCTCATTTCAACTACTTAAACTTAAACACTTAAACGAGTACAGATACCCAGATACTGAATAGGATAAAAATACTCCAAGAGAACCTGGGAAAGGGCATGGTGTTCACATAGTGGGCTGGCCTGCGCCCAGCATACAGCCTCTGTTTCCCTCACAGACTAGTCTGGGCTGTCAGAAATGTAAATAAAAGCCAGGTCCCACAGGAGACAACAAGAATTGTATGCAAATACCCTCAGGCTGAATAATAATGATGGTATCTTCCTCCGACTGCTTCCAAAGAACTCACTGTGTTTTGCATAAAGTTCATCTTACCCTCACGCATAATATTTGTTTTAAATTGGAATACATGTGAAATGATTCATGGAAATGCTGGAAATGATATAAGGAACTGTTCTTTCCCATTCTGTCATGAGATTCTTTTGATTACTTGCTCTTCTTCCTCTGGAAATTGCAAAGAGATATTTACAATCCCTCCCTGGGATCTGAGGTGCAGAGCTGGGAGGGGCCTGAGGGGGTCTAGGCCAGCAGCCCTTAACCATGTTTCTGTCATGGACCCTATTGTGAAGTCTGCTACCCCCTACTCAGAATAATGCTTTTAAACGTATGAAATCAAAATACATAGGATCGCTAGGAAAGAAAAATTGAAATAGTTATAAATATATATTTTAAAAAATAAATTGTAGAATTTAATTAAGAACCCAACCCCCATCTAATCGAATCTTCTCATTTGATAGATTAGGAAACTGAGGCTCCTTAGGGAATAGAGAAGTTAAGTGACTTGTCCAAAGTCATGAAAGCAAGCAAACTTCCTTGGAAGATTTGAATCCAGAGGCCCTAAAGCTCCCCTTAGTTAGCTTCTGGGTGTTTATCTCCTTGCCTTGGCTCAAGCCCCTACCTGAAAACCTGAGAAAAGCTTTCCACTGGATAGACCAGTGGGCTACCACTAGTTCCCAAATAGCACACAAACAAATGGATGAAAAAAGCGTTTATTAAGTGCTTACTGTGTACCGAGCACAGTACATTAGAAGAAAGCTTTAGAAAAAAGAATGGGACTACCAATGAACCAATAAGGGAGCCTGAGTGAGAGACAGGGCCTTAGAAATCCTTCATTGTTCTTAGGTGGTCAGATGACAAGACCCCACTATGTGATAGGCGCTGTGCTGGGGATAAGAAGAAAGGCAAGAAAAAAAGAGGAGAAGGTTGGTTCCTGTGCTTAAAGAGTTAACATTTAATGGATGAGGTAGGGTTGGACTAGCTGACTGCCAAAGTTCCTGACAAGTCTGGGATTCTGGGATTCTGAGTAAATTATAAGAAAAAGTGTGCTAGTGTTTAACAACCAGCTCTCCAGTGGGAACACAGAACCAGTATTTGAACCCAGATCCTTTGACTCCAGATTCAGAGCTCTTTCCAACTACAACAGGCTGCCCTGCCCACAAGTCTTACATAGCCATTGAAGCTCTCCAATCTGTCCCCACTGACTATGAAGATATCCCCAACACAGATTCTATTAACACATGGGGTAAGCTAGACCTGATTTCAGGGCAGCTAGATGGCACAGTAGATAGAGTACCTGGCCTGGAGTCAAGAAGACTCATCTTCCTTAGTTCAAATCCAGCCTCAAATACTTACTAGGAATGTGACCCTGAGCAAGTCACTTCATCCTGTTTGCCTCAGTTTCCTCATCTGTAAAATGAGCTGGAGAAGGAAATGGCAAATCACTCCAGTATCTTTGCCAAGAAAACTCCAAATGGGGTCACGAAAGTTTAGACATGACTGAAAAAAACGACTGAACAATAACAGATCTCATTTCAACCCTGCTGACCTTTCTGATTCAGTTTTTCAGGATTAGGTTTCAGTGTTCCTCCCCCAAGGGATAATGCCTTAAATGCTCTTCAATTCTCTCTCTCTTTAGTCACTACTGGTGGAGGGAGAGAGAATTATTCAAGTCACGTGAGCAATACTTTCTTTCTCAATATCTATAGCCTACCCTTGGGGCAAGCTTGCCATTTTCCTAAGCCATCTCTAAGAGCCAAGAAAAGACCCCAGAGGAGAGTGAGCTGAGCTACCCACCATCATAATTCCTGGAGATTTCAGCAAGATGTGTTGAATCTAGTATCAGTCAATTACTCTCTTTTTAAAACAGTTTTCATTCATCTAATCCCATTTCAAGAAAACACTAAATCAGAAAGCCCCATCTTCATGAACCTGCCTTATCGAAGGATGTAAATCAACAGTCCAACTAGTATTTGAGGAATCCCTACTGTGTTCCTAGTGCTGTTCTGGGTGAAAGGGGGAACCCTAAAGGAGCTTGTGACATGGACCAGTGCTCAAGATGTTGACATTCTCATTGGGAAGGCCAGACTGGTGTTATAACAAAATACAATATGATAGCAAAATCAATTGAAATTGACCAAGTGTCAAATTGGGCAGAATAAGCAAGAAACACAGCTTTCCATTGCTACAGAGGGCAAAACAAAAGGTAATGGGATTAACTGAATCTAGGAAGATAAAATGTATTGGGTATAATGGCAACTTCCTATACTGAGATTCAGAATATTGACCATACCAGTATAAAATAGAAAAGCCTGAATAAAAATCTAGGGGTTTTGTTGTTGTCCAGTCGTTTTCAGTTGTTCCTACTCTTTGTGACCCCATATGGGGATTTTTTGGCAAAGACACTGGAATGGTTTACCACTTCCTTCTCATTTGACAGATGGAGAAACTGAGGCAAGCAGAGTTAAATGTCCTGCCCAGGGTCACACAGCTAGTAAGTGTCTGAGGCCAGATTTGAACTCAGGAAGATGACTCTTCCTGATTCTAAGCCCAGTGCTCTATCCACTGCACCATCTTTATTGAACTGGAAACTCAATTTACATCAACCATGAGGCATGGAAGCCAAAAACAGCTGATGCCATTTTTGACTATGTTAAGAAAGGCCTGTTGTTACTAATGGAGGGGCAACACAGCATACTAAATAAAGAGCTGGCCTTAAAGGCAGCAAGACCTGGGTTTGAGTCTTGCTTCTCACACATACTGATTGTATGACCCTGGACAAGTCACTTAACTTCTCAGAACCCTAGACAACTCTCAAAGACTAAGTTGCAGAAAAGGTGCCTACCGCATAGGCATTGACTTGAGGGAGCTTCCTTATCTAGAAGCTCCCTGTGCTGAGGAAATCAGAGATCACATGCCTAGCCCCACTGCCATTATCACAAGATAGTTAGGAGTTAGGAGAGCTAAGTTAGGAGATCCACCAACTGATAGTCATTTATTGAGTACTTACCATATGCTCTGCCCTGTTCTAAGAGCTAAGGATACAAAGAAAGGTAAAAACAATCCCTAGCCTATAGGAGCTTGTATTTTAGTGGAGGAGAGAGCATTTGTACATACAAGTAATATAGAATATATGTACATATACATATGTGTGTATACACACAAAATGGAGAAGAAAATGGCAAACCACTCTAACATCTTTGCTAAGAAAACTCATGAAGAGTTGGGCACAACCGAAACAACCGAACAACAACAACATACAAAATGACATGAATGAATATGTATAAAACTAGCATGGTAGTTTTGGGAGGGGTATACTAGTAGCTGGGGCTTCATATAGAAGCTAGTGTCTGAGATAAGTTTCAAAGGAAGCCAGATATCGCCAAAAAACAGAGGTCAGAAGGAAGTACCTTCCAGGCACAAGGCACAGCCAGTAAAAGGTACAGATACAGACTAAATTGTAAGGTCCTTGAGGGCAAGGACTGTCTTTTTGTATCCCCGGTGCTTAGCATAATGTCTGGCACATAGTAGGCATTTAATAAATGTTTATTGACTGAGACAGGAGGTGAAATGTGCCATGTCCAATTCTGAGCACTATGTATCAGAAAAATCACGCACAAGCTGAAGAGAGTACAAAGGTATTGTAACTGAGATTGTGAAGGAATCTTAGCCTGGAGAAGAAAAGACTTTGTGAGGAATGTGGTAGCACTCTCCAGGTATTGGAATGGTTGCCTTGAATCAAGGGGGCTAGATTCATTCCACTCAGCCCAAAGGGCAGGGCTAGAATAAATGTGTAGAAGTTGCAGAGAAACAGATTTTTGGCAAAATAGAATAGAATATTTTTGGCAGAATAGAACTACCCAATGATTAGAGCTGTCCAAAAATAGAAAATAGAATGGGCTGCTTCCTTGGAAGGCTATGATTTCCCCATCACTATAGGTCATCAAGAAGAAATTAGATGACCATTTTAGGGAAACTCTAGCCTATAGGTCCTTAGCCAGGGGACTATCAACTTGTATGGTAGATAGTAGACAAATTTATACACACACACACACACACACACACACATACATACACACACATACAGAGAGAAAAATAATTGCATTTCAGTATAATTGGTTCCCTTTGTAATCCTATGTATTTGATTTAATGCATTTAAAAACACCATTCTGAGAAGGGGTCTGTCCACCAGACCCCCAAGAGAATCCACGATGCCAAAAAAATGTTAAAAACCACTGATCTAGAGGGATTTCATGCATCAGTTTGACCTAGATGGTCTCTGAGATCCCATACATCTCAGATACTATCATCCTATGAAAAAAATGTACCCATCCTCTGCCCCAAGCCTTCAGGGTTCAACTCTACTGAAAGCAGTTAAGATGACTTAGTACTAAGATGTGAAGGCCTGTTGATAGGCTCCATGTGTTACCCCTCCCTGATCATATTTATAGTTAAACAGGAGTTTTCAATCCATCAACTCAAAGGAATGAGTAACATGAGAATTTCTGGCACCCCTGACTGAACCAGGAGGGGGACACAATTTGGGGGACTGGAGATGGGAAATGGCAGCTGTGTTTGAGTATTTCAAGGACTATCACATGGCTTACAGAATGGATTTGTTCTGTTTTGTTTCAGAAAGCAGATGGAGGATTGGGGAACGAAAGTTTTCTAGGGAGGAAATTTTGACTTATAATTGTCCAAGAGTGGGTGAGGCTAAAGAAAGCCAGGTGTAGTCAGACACATACTCTAGATTTGGAAAGAGCCAATTTCCAAGGATTAAGAGGAAAGCTAGGTAGGATACCATAGCCTAAATTTCTATGTGGTGAGTCAGTATAAGAGGTAGCATAGCATCAGAGATTTAGAGTTGAAAGTTATTTTTAAAAGCTATCATGTCCAGTCCCTCATTTTACAAATGAGGAAACTGAGGCACAGAGAGGTTAAGTGACTTGCCTACAGTCACACAGCTATTGTCTGACTCCAAGTCCAATGCCCCCATCCACTGTACCATATTTGCTTTTCAGTAGGAAACTCTCAAAACTGAGATTCTAATGACAGATGGAAACAATTCTGATGTGAAGGAAACGAGGTGCCTAAGAGAAAATGTGGATACATAGGGAACTCTTCAATAAATTCAGACATTTAAGAGACTTGCACGGAAGATGGAAGTGAAGGCAAGGAAAAAGGGATGAAGACAAAATCATGGCATCATCCTCTAAGAATCTTCCTCTACGCATCAAGACTGCCAAGGTTCTGAATGAAATGAGGCTGAACCAAGAGGCTGGCTAAAGACAAGAAAGAGGGTTTGGGTTTTTGTTTGTTTTGTTTTGTTTTTAGCTCTTTTGTGGGAAGGTGGAGGATCAAAAGAGGGATACTGGGAAGGGTATCAGATTTGGATTCAGAGGACCTGAATTTGGATTCTGGCAATCTAGGCAACCCTGAGAAAAATCACTTCATTTTTCTAGCTCGTATTTTCCTTCTCCATAAAATAGAGTTGGACCGAGTGACCTTCAAGCTTTAATCAAATCCTCTGACAACTCACTACTCAGGCTGTTCAGGATGGACATTGAAAAGAAAAGAGCAGCTGATGTCTTATTTTGTTTGTTTTCTCTGCCAATGATAATGGTGTTTGGATTTGAAAGGTCAAAACAAAAACAGTTAACAGGGAGTTGAAACCATCCTAAGTGAGGAGGTCCTAAGAGAACCCTTTAAGAATCCAAGTTGTCAGGTCCAGATAAGCTGTATCTCAGAATCCTATAAGAACAGGAGATTGTGATGGTGACTCCACCATGTGTGACCTTTGAAGGATCATGGGAGAGGCACTGCTGGACTAGGGAAGGACATATGTCCCAATTTTCAAAAGTGGAAAAAGAGCAGAGTTGGCAAACTGAGCCAGGGAGCTCAATCTGCAGGTCTAGGATGCATTATGAAAGGATTCTGTAGTGGGGTGCTGAGGGTAAAGCACAATGTGGACTCAGCCAGGGCCAGCAACCTCATGGGCATCTGTGACAAGGTTAATAGACTGGTAAACGAGAGGAGTGTTGATAAGAGGTCTAACCACTGTGATGTGAGGGCTGCTCATTCACTTTGGTGTTTTTACACCTGGGGCTCCAAGAAGTTGTAGCATGCGCAGCCTCTATCCCCAGTAAAACCGTCTCGGCAGATAGGCTAAAGTGGGTTGAGGGTAACTGACAGGCTACAAACCCATCACTGATTTAGGGGGTGTCTACCCCAAGCACGTGAAGACTTCCCCTGGTGGGGTGGGTGAATGAGAACGATTTGTTCCAATGGTCACAAAGGCGACTGAAGCAGGCATTGTAGAGTGCTTAGAGCTTGGTCAGACATGGAAGGCGCCAAGCTCATCCACTGCATCCCGGGCCCTTGCCAGTGGTCCTGACTTTTGTCTTGCCACTGGTTTTTAATGACTCTGGAAGACAGAATGAGACTGACAACTTTGTGCAACTCTGCCTCCAATTCATGCACAAGGAAAGACATGAATTCATGATCTCATTGGTCCTTTTCAAAAAATGAAGGACAAACACCATCTAGATTTTAGCAACACACTGTACACAGCCACCCATGCTATTTTTGTTGAAAAGATGGAAGGATATGAGCTGGACAGTTACCCAATGAGGTCAAGTCAGTCATTCAGTAAGCATTATTATACACTGGGGATACAAAAAGAGGCTTTAAAAAAACAGTCCATGCTCTCAAAGAGCTCACATTCCAAGGGGAGAAATAATGGATAAATCAGGAGTGGCAAATTCAAATGGAAAAGGATCCCTGTGGCTGCATAGAAAACCAAAAATTAACTTTATCTATGCTCTATTGTATTTTTAGTTCTTTTGATCAGCATTTCCCAATTATCTTTTATTCTTTTTGGTCTTGCTCGCCTCCAGTTTGACACCTCTAATATAAATTATTAGGGTTTTTTGTTGTTGTTCAGTTGTTTGTTTCCAAAGTGACCCCATTTGGGGTTCTCTTGGCAAGGATGCTAGAGTGGTTTACCATTTTCCTTCTCCAGCTCATTTGACAAATGAAAAAACTGAGGCAGACAGGGTAAAGTGACTTGTCCAGGGTCACACAGGTATCTGAGGCCAGATTTGAGCTCAGGTCTTTCTGACTCCAGGCCAGCACTCTGTGCACTATGGCACCACCTAGCTGCCCTCAGAATTGTCCTGTCCCTTTTCAGATGCCCAGTGGAGGTGGAAGCTAATGGGCAATGGCTCCCTAAGTACACCCATTGCTGTCTCTTGCAACAGTTACCTGAGAATCATTTTCATATTTATTCACACGAAATCCAAATGATAACATTTGATGGGAAATGAAAGAAACCCCGTGACTGACTCAGTGTGAGTGTGCTCTTGAGACTCTTTCCCATCACTTGGAGTGTCATTTCCATCATAATGGAGCTATGGGTGGATGGGGAAGTGCATCTGAGGCTGGAAGGTTGAGCAGGTGGGGATGGGGAAGGGAAGGTTTCAGGAGTCGATGTAAATTCCAAGCTCTATTGCTAATCTGAGTTAGAGGTCATGCCAATGTCACTACCATACTGGGCTTTCCCAAGTCTGGGAAAAGCAGCAAATGCTTCTTCTGGAATTATTGCAATAAAAAAGTATCAGCAAAGTCTATGGCTTCTCCTGAAGGGGCAAGTGTAGCTAGCAATTTTTGTGATAGGGAAAGCGGGGGAGGGGGTTCAGCTGGGGAGCTACCACTCAGAAAACAGCATGAGCCTGTCTCTGGATGAGGGATATGCTGGAACCAGCTCATATGGGCTGGCAAAAGACAATGATTACATTTTTAGTGTGCCTATTTACACCTCCCAAAATCAGCAAATGCTATGAATCAGGCCTCTGTTTATTGTTTTTGTTGACTATCTAGACTTAAAAAATTTATGGAGAAAATGTCAACGCAGATTAAACTTAAAAGTGTGCCTCATATAAGTGAAGTATATAGATATAGATACATGATTGATTACTATCTATCTATAAAGGTATGGGGTACTCATGTGTTGCCTATGAAGAACTGCTAGGTGGCACAGTGCCAGACCTGGAGTCAGAAAGACCTGAGTTCAAATCCAGCCTTAGCCATTAGCCGGGTGACCCTGGGCAAGACATTTAACCCTGTTTACCTTAGTTTTCTCATCTGTAAAATGAGCTGAAAAAGGAAATGGCAAACCATTCCAATATTCTTTTTCAAAGAAAACCCCAAATGGAATCACAGTCAGACACAACTGAAATGACTGAGCAACAACAAAACACATTGCGCAGATATTTATTACATATATAATGTGTTATAATTACATATAAACATATACACACATACATTTTGGAGAGCTGATTGCTAAACATTTACCCGTCTACTCCTGCCCAGAATCCAGTGTTTCAAGGTTTCCGGGCTGGAGACAAGCCAGTGTTAAAGAGTAAGAAAGGAACGAAAATATTGATTCTAGGAGGTTTCTAAGCTGCTAAAGGTGGAGAAATCAGACAATGCCACTTCCAAGGACAGGAACAGGAAAGGGAGAAAGCGCATCCCCTGGATCATGCTATGGCACCTTCTAAATTTTCTGCCCTGGGGCAAATCCCTGATGACCACCACCTCCCCACCCCCACCCCACCCCCCCCACCCCGTTACAACCCTACCTAGACTCTCTTCTAGATCCTGAATCATAGGGTTTGACAGCTAGGAAAGACCTTGGATATCACCCGGTCTGTTCTATAGCTCAGATACCTGAGAGAGAGATTAAGTGATTTGCCCGAGATCACAGAGGTACCAAGTGGTGGAATCTGCATTCACACTCTTTTCCTTTTATCTGGAATGCAATAGGAAGGGAAGAGGGAAATCTCAGAAAGGTACAGGTTCCCCCCTACTAATGGACTTCATTTTACATTCTCATTCTGCCCAATGAAAGCAGATCCAAATGCAACATCTACCCTCTTGCTGCTGCTCTTCTGAATTCATATAGGAAAAGAATACAGTGGAAGTCAGAAGTCCCGACTTCTCTTTCAATTAAGATCATTTTTTAAAATGGCATTTATTTAATAAAACCAGCATGTATTAAGTACCTACTGTATACAAGGCACTGTACTGGGTGCTGAGAATAAACACATGTGTGTCTGTGTCTGTGTCTATGTCGGTATCTGTGTCTGTCTGTGTCTGTGTATAAAGCAATAACAACTCCTAACTCCTGTCCTCACTGAGCAAACAGATTGAGGGTTTGGGGGATAGAAGGGAATCAGCAACACAAAACACGCACAATTCTAAGTATGATAAGAGGTATGATATATTAGGGGCAAAGGTGAGCTCCACAAAGCACCAAGAGAAACTTGAGAAAGGATAAGACCCTTTCAGCCAGGGGTGGGGTGGGGCAAGGAGGCTCCGTGGAGGTGTTTTGAGTTATCCCTTAAAGGGAGGTATTTCAAAAGTCAACAGCTGGTCTTATCCCAACAGTGAGTGATGGCAGGAGGAAAGATGCAGAGAAAAGAAAAGACAGGACAAGAATGGGGAACACAGAGTACTCTACTTTGGCTAAAATATAGAATGGGGAAAATACTTTGCAAACCATGTTGAGGAAGATTTAAGGTTGGTTGTTGTCTATATCTAAAGATATGGTTCGCTCACATGCTGCATGTATAGATATCTAATTTGGGGATCTGTTCAATTCCTTTAAAGGGAGGGTGGTTTCTACCTTTGTTGTTGTTTTTCCTGTTCTAGAAGAGGACCATGACATTGGGAAGGTGATGTCATGACTTGCAAGCTAATTAGATTTAAGTGAGGCAGGGCTTTGTAAAGTCACCTTTGTAAGGAGCAAGAGGAGGGCTGTCTGAGGCTTAGCAGAAGAGTCACAGTCAAGATCCAAAATCACTGAGGCCCTGAAATCTTTCCTCCAATCTCCTTTCTTCAAGAGGGACATTGGGCTAGAATTCTATCTATCTCCCATCCCTCAAATATTAGGAGTCTAGGGGTACATATTTCAAGGGGTTCAGGGGTTGAATACCATTTTCCCTGATTACTCTTGAGGGCAGGGTAACACTTAGCTTATATACACTAGCCAACTTAGTTCCCTCCCTCCCACCAAACTCTGGTTACACAGGAGACAAGAAAATAACTAGTAAACCTCTTTATCAAAGTACAGAACAACCAGAAAGTCAAGAAAGACTTACAGATTAGCATAGAACACATAATACATCATAGTAAGGAACCTCTTTGGCAGGGAATGAGATCAGATCTCACTTCAGACCAGGAGAGAGAGAACCATCTCCCCTAGGGGAGGTCTACTCACAGCAGTGTCTAAGGTTGGGAGCATTGGACATCATGAGCCATTTGGGTGGACTGGCTCCCCTGCATGTCTGGGGCTCCAAGACCTCCCAGCAGCAATATCAAAAACTCAAGTTTGCCTCTTCTTCTCCAAAGTGCCATCCAACCATCTCTGAAGAAGAAATCCCTGCTCCCCCTATGCAGGTAGTCTCTATCTGGAGTCACCCCTACTTTCACGATTCCATGGCTGTCATTCAGGGCATCACCTACTAAGTGGATGGCGATATTAAACATAATAAAAGTTGGCATGTAACATTAAAATATGCAAAGCATTCTACACATATAATGGAATACTGGCCACTGAAGCCCCAGTTCTAATATCATGAACACTATCCACAAGCTATTGTGCCTGAGTCTATTTCTAGAAATGTTGAATGGAAAAGCCCTTTATCTCCTTGGTTCAGAATATTCAAAATTATTATCTTATTGTTTGCTGTAAGTTTATGGCACGATGGTCTGTAATGGTCTTTTAATTGGCCACTAATCTTAAACCGAGTGTACATACAAGAGGTTTGAACAGATGAACCTTTTCTGGAAGGGTTGGCTTGCCTGTAAAGGCAGACAAGAATAGCTGTGAGCCTCTCTCTCCCCTCCTGGCCCCCATGTGTCTGTGAATGCATGACTCCTCTGCTTCTTCTATCTCTATTATGCTTCTTTTTTATCTTGATCTCAGGTAAATGAATAAGGAGGTGGAATTTGAATCTTCCTGACTCCAAATCCAGAACTCTATCCACTACTATAAAAAATAATATAAATATGTATGAAACTATTAAAAATGTGAGACGCTATTATCATTACTGTTATTGCAAACTTTACTCTGGAGTCATTGCCCAAACTTGTTACTTAAACTTTCAATTGCTTCATTTTTCCTCTTTGATAAAATCAGGAAAATAATCTTTGTCCCTGGGGGAGAATTAGGTAGGCATCCTTGCTGAATAGTCTTTGGAAGGAAAGCCAGGATTCTGTCAGCAGGACAGAAGGGATCCTCCTCCTGTGGGTGGGGAGAGTAGTTGGGCACCCTGAAAATGGAAGATGGGTAATTTTTTTTTGCATCATTTTAAAAAGTATCTGTTAAGCAACTATTAAGTACTAGGCATTGAGTAACATACAGATTTTAGATAAGACTCATCCAGTCTTTGAGAATCCTGAATTTGGAGTCAGAAGACCTGGGTTCAAATCCTATTTCTGCCATTTATAATCTCTATGGTCTTGGTCAATCACTTAACCTCTCGGAGCCTCAGTTTCCTCATCCGTCAGATGAGGGGGCTGGACTAGGTAGCCTCACATGTCCCCTCCAACTCTGAATTAATGATCCTATTTTGTTAATACCTTTGGACATGCAAACAGAACTGGTACCAGACTGTCAGGCGGGTGTAATTTTTCCTTAGGGCTAAATGTGACCTAAATCCCTAATCCTCACCCCACCCCAGCCACCCATGCACAGCACGTACTTCTCATTCATTATATTTACCTTGTTTTAGCAGACCCATTGCACCCACATACCCCAGCACAATCATATGCTCAATCCCCTGATGCTTCTCTCAGCAGAAAACTCCTCCCTACTGCCCCTTGTTCCAGACTTCCACTCCCTTGACAATCCCAATTCTGTGTCAGAATGCACCTGTCCTTGGTCCCATTCCCACAGAGTCCAAGGAAATCAGTCATAACCCAATCAGCACTCTTTGACTAAGTGTCTACTATGTGCCAGGCATTGTAGATTAGATAAGAGATACCAAGACAAAAGCATAAGTCTGCCTTTAAGGAATTTAATGGCATTTTAATTCAAATTTTCCTTTTTATTAATTAAATATTATTACATAATACATAAATAAAAATTATTAATGTTGATCAGTTTCGTTGATTAATTATCTTTCCTTTTATTATTATTAAGTAGACACAGCATGGCTTAGGGGCTAGAGAGCTGTTATTGGATCCAGGAAGACTTGTATTTAATTCCTGATATGTGCTGGCGTGGATTGACCTCTAGGCAAGTTGTAACCTGACAGTGCTCTGGACAGTCTCTAAGACCATACATTCCAGAGAAGGCATCTCTCTACCTGCACTAATAGAGAGTTCCTTGAACCCACGGTCCAGCTTTTATACCTGTCCCCTATTAGGAATTTGGTATGTATCCACAAACAAGAATGTTTCCCTATAGAAAGAAGCACAGAGATGGCTGTTGATGGAGCTACAAATAAGTCACATTCTATAGGACTCTAAGGCAATCTGATCGATTCAGCCATGCTGATAGATTGAGTTGATATACGTCACACACACACACACACACACCCCCAGCAAATTTGCAATTTGAACAGGCCATTTCCGAATCAAAAATGCCTTACCGCAGAGGAGTAACTTTTAATTTTTGAGATTTAGTGCACTCTAGCAGGCTAACAGAGGAAGGTAAAAAGAGAGAAAGGGCTGGACAGCTCTTTGCACACCTCCCCCAGTTGCAACCCTTGACAAGCCCTGTTTGTAAATATTTATCTCTGGGGAAAAGTTATTCGTGTTATTTGCCTCTTAAGCGAGGCAAAAGATTAATCTCTTCACAAGGATTCATGAGCAACAAATATTTTGCATCTTCCCCAGCAAAGTGCTGATGCCTGCATGTTGTCTCATTGATATGACTCTGAGTATATGAGCCAAGGTCACAGGAGCAAACAGGGCCTTTCAGACTTCTAATTCAGCATGCTAGGATCATGAAGCTAGAGCAGGGAGGAAACTCAAAAGAAATTTAGTGTAACCCCTTCATTTGACAGATGAAGAAACAGGCCTATAAAAGTTGCAGTGCTGCAAGGTCATACACAGAACCATAAATGTAGAGGTGGAAGGGACCCCAGAAGACATCTGGTCAAGTCCCATCTTTTTATACATGAGGAAACTGAGGATCTACCTAATGGGCCGGAGACCTTCTTCTACATCTTTTATTTTAGGTGGTGCAGTGGATAGAGCACTTGGGCCTGGCGGCAGGAAGACCTGAGTTCAAATTCAGCCTTAGATACTTGCTAGCTGTGTGACCCTGGGCAAGTCACTTAACCTCTGTCTGCCTAAGTTTCCTCATTTGTAAAATGAGAATAATAATAGCCCCTGCTGCTCCCAGGGTTGTTTTGAGGATCAAATAATAAAATCATTCATCCATTCACTCACTCAATAAATATTTATTAAGCACCTACTATGTGCCAGACACTGTACTAAGTGTTGGGTACAAAAAAACTAAAATAAAAACCTAAAAGATGTAGAAAAGGGTTGTCAGCCTATCGAGTAGATCCTTAGTTTCCTCACCCATAAGTACCATATAAATGTAAGCTATCATGATTACCATCATTGTCGATAGTAGTAGTGGTGATGGTAGTGGTAGCAGAAGTGGTTGTGGTGGTGATAGTGGTAGTAAAAATAGTGGTAGTAGTGGTGGTGGTGGTGGTGGTGGTGGTGAGTGGTGGTAGTGGCTGTAGTATCAGTAGTAGTAGTAGCAGCAACATCAGTGGTAGTAATGGTAGTAGTAGTGGTTATAGTGGTGGCAGTGGTAGTAGTAATAGTAGTGGTAGTAGTGGTGGTGGTGGTGGTGGTGGTAGTAGTAGTGGTGGTGGTAGTAGTAGTAGTGGTTATAGCGGTAGCAGTGGTAAAAGTAATAGTAGTGGTAGTAGTGGTGGTGGTGGTGGTGGTGGTGGTGGTGTTAGTGGTGGTACCTATGCACTGCTTGGACTATGTGTCTGCTGTCCCTTGGTTTCCATGCAAGAACAGCCCACCCCCATCTCCCATCACGTATTTCCTGCATCTTTACACCGCTCCTTGTGCGCGGGCCTCACCTGCCCTGCACCAGCTGCTCACTGTCCCCTGTTTTGACTCTGACATTGATAATTTTGATCCTCTGGTGACTGTTTATGCATATGCACAATGTAGGATTCCATGCCACGTGAGCTCACCGGGAGAGGTTCTAGGAGTCGCCAGATCTAGCAATAACTTCATAATAATAACTAATATTTATACAGCACTTTACCTAGGTTACCTTATTTGATGCTCACAACAATTCTATGAGGTAGGTGCTATTATCATCCCCGTTTTACGGATGAGCAAAATGAAGCAGACAGAAGTGACCTTCCTGGGTCACATAGCTAGTAAGTGTTGGAGAGAAGATTTGAACTCAGGCCTTCCTGACTCCAGCAGTGTTCTGATGCACCTCAGAGTTCAAGGTCGAGGTTCAAGTTCCTTTGTTGTGGAAAAGAACCAAAATGACATCATTGTGTTGGAGTCAATGTATAGTGTGTCCAGCTGTGGCTGATCAGACCAAAATGAGTTCAGAATGCTCTACCACAGGTCAGGCACAAATAGTCCATATGAACATTGGGAGTGGAGATGTCTTGAAATTTGCGCATCTTATGTTTCTTTCTAGCTATTGCAATTCTGCTTTGCTCATAGAACCCAGTGCCTTCTTTGATGTGGGCACACCATGCTGGGAATCCTGTGCCAGTGTCTCCCATGTCACACAATCCATTCCAAAGTTCTTCAGAGGGATCTTGAGAGTGTCCTTGTATCTCTTCTTCTGACGACCATGTGAGCACCTCCCTTGCATGAGTTCTCCATAAAATAGTCTTTGAAGCAAATGTATATTTGATGCTCTGATGGCCAGCCCATGGGAGTTGTGCCCTCTGTAGTAGAGTTTGAATGCTGGCAGCTTAGCTCGAGAAAGGACCTCGGTGTCCAGTACCTTATCCTGGCAGTATACTTTCCAAGGGTGTCTACGTAGGAGATGAGGTTGACCCACACATTGCCAGAACTAGCTCCGTGTTTGAGCTTTGAAGGAAAGTATGGGAGAGAAGAGGTGTTAGACTGACTATCATACTGACGGTCTACAGAGCCATGGCGCTGACCTCATTATAGGCTTGTGAAACCTGGACAGTCAGCCAGCACCATGCCGGGAAACTGTATCGCTTCCATTTGAATTATCTTAAGAAGATTCTAAAGATCACCTGGAAGGATATAGTACCAGACACTGTGATCCTTTCTAGAGCTAAATATTTCTGATACATCTGGTAGCTTTGAAGCCACTGCACAGCCTCCAGCTACTCAGAGCTAGTTCTATGCAAAATTACTAAGGCAATGAACTTTTGTGGAGTCGTTTGCCCTTGTTCAGGGTTGCTCTTCAATAAACAAACATCTCCCCTCAGAAGTCCAGAGTCCTCATGGCCTCACCCCGCTAGCTCTCCTATAAAAACATGCTCTCTGGAAAGAAACTGATAAGCATCTTCAGACATGCCCAACATGTGGATTTGTTTCGCTTGAGTTGATTTACTTGTTACAAGGAAGGGTATTACTCATAGGCATGTCTTATGCACACCAATGATGTAATTATGAGGGAAAGTGATCATGACATAAAAGAAGGAAAAAAGAGGAAGAGATGAAGAAAGAGGAGAAGGAGAAAGAAGAGAAGGAAGAGGAGAAGGAGGAGGAGGAGAAGAAGGAGGAGGAGGAAGAAGAGAAGGAAGAGGAGAAGGAGGAGGAAGAGAAGAGGAGGAGGAGGAGAAGAAGGAGGAGGAGGAAGAAGAGAAGGAAGAGAAGGAGGAGGAGGAAGAGGAGGAGGAGGAGGAGGAACCTGCTAAACTTGTTCACATTCAAGTAGAAATGACAAATGAGGGTTGCCCAGGGACATGTACATATTAACATATTAGCCTTAAGCTAAAGGAATGAAACTCTAATTATGAAATTTCATATTAGAGACATGGCTAAGAAGAAGAGCTTATGAGATACGTGGCCTTCCTTCCCATAAATCCTAACCACACAGGTTTCAGTCCAGTCATAAAGTCAGCCCCGTATGGAGGCCCCACAACTCTGTTTCCCATAATGAGATCATGAGTCATCGATCTAGAAAGATGGAGGAGATGTTGGAGCATCAGAGAACAACAGAAAGATCCCTGCTTTGGAGTCAGAAGTCCTGGATTCAGTTTTCACCTCTGATACTATTTGGTTGACCTTTCACAGGTCACTTAGCTTCCTCAGGGCTTAGTTTCTTCATCTACCAAATGAAGGAGCTGGACCCAATGGTCTCTGAGTTACCTTCCATCTCTAGATTTATGACCTTATGGCCTCCTCCATTTAGCCTCTTCCCACCACCCCAATCCTCTGTGACTCCTCCTTCTTTTAACTTGCTGGCCATTGCCAGTCCTTGAGTCCTAAGAGATTTGGAACTGGGTGGGGACCTGAGGGGTCATTTAGTCTGACTCCTCCTTTTACTGACATAGAAACTGAGTTCCAGGAAGTGAGTGACTTGGCCAAGGTCACACAGGCCGTGGCTGACATTTATCTAGCACCTTACATAGCCTATCTTGTTGGATCCTCACAGCAGCCCTGAAAAGTAGGTGTTATTGTTATCCCCATTCACAGAGAAGGAAAGTGTGGCTCAGAGCAGTCAATACACTTGTCCAGAATTGTACAGCTAATAAGTAACAGGGTAGAGATTTAAACCTGGGCCTCCTGCCTCCAAATCCAGAATGGCCTTTCCAGTAAGATCATAGACTAGGGCTGTGAGGGCACCTGATAGCATCATCTTGCCCAATCGCCTTATTTTACAGATGAAAAACTGAGGCCTTTGCCCTAGATCACATGGGCCATAGGGTCATATATTTAGAACTAGAAAAGACCTTAAACTTCATCTGGTCTAACCTCCTCATTTTATAGTTAAGGAAAATGGGACCCAAGAGATTAAGTGACTCACCAAAGATCACACAGCTAGATATGATGGATATGATATGATATGATATAATATGATGATAGGCTATGACAGCAGGCAGGCAGATATATTGATAGATATGATAAGTAGATAGGTAGGTAGGTAGATAGATGGATAGATAGATAGATAGGCAGATAGACAGACAGATAGATAGATAGATAGATAGATGGATAGATGGATAGGTGGATAGATTAACCAATTATTAAGCACTTATTTTGTGTGGACATTCTTTTAAGCATTTGGGACTAAAAATACAAGAAAAGGAAAGATAATGCCTGCCCTCAGGGAGCTTACACTCTAAGGTGGGAAGACAACACATAAAATGGAACTGAAAAGGGCTGTGAGGTGAAAAAATCATTCATAGGACCAGAGGCTGAGCCAGTTTTAAAAGGAACATTGTGGGCATAGGGATTTCCTCAAATGGAGGTTCCAGGGAGGGACTCACCAACTGGAGGAAGACCATGAGTAAGAGTTTGAAGAAGGATTCAAACCCCAGTCTTTCTCACTCCAAATCTAGCCCTGTCTCCACTATACCACAGTGCCTCAACTAGTAAGGGGCAGAGTTAGGATTCAAACTCAGATGCTATGACTCCAGGTTCAATCTTCTTTCCATTACACGTCGCTGCTTTCCAACACCAGCCTCATTTGATCCTTAGTGTATGCTGTCTTGTATTGTTATTCCTCTTTTTCCATACCCATCCTGTTTCCTTCCTCTCTATTAAAAGTCCTTCAAGGGAAAAACTCTTGTCTGGTGTGTCTCTGTATATTCATTGCCTAACTCAATGCCCTTCTTATCAACAGTAAGCCCTTGATAAATGTTTGTGGATAATAATAATGAGGAAATATCCAGGAATGCCTCTTTATGGCTATAGGTCTTCAAGCCTCTGTATGAATTTGTAATGTACATTTCATCACGTCAAATCTTCAGAAATTAAAACATTCAACGTTTTGCCCCCAGTGGTGATTATGGTTGGCGTTTAGGTAGGAGACTCCAAAGTGATTCTGACTCCAGTAACCTCACTCCAGGGAGACGCAGTAAGACATCGGAGGAATGAATCACCAGCTCCTGGCCGCAGGCCATGATTTCATCAGCTTGCGTCAGGTCAGGAGAGATCTGCCCAGAGGGAGAAGAAAAAGAGCTGGAGCCAAGCAAGGGGGGGCAAGATAGATGAAAAGTAGGATCATAGATTTGGATCTGAAAGGGATCTTAGAGATCACCACACCCACACCCACACCCACACCCTCATTTCACAGAGACCCAGGGAAGTGACCAAGCTTGACTACAAAGAAGAAATATTAAAAGGCATTTCCTTCAACCTTCTCTGCAGACATAGGGGGTTATGCGTGTGAAAAGCTGCATATAATTTCAAACTCTTTCAATGTGTTGGTTAGTTTGGATAATTTTTTTTATTTTTGTCTATATTATTCTTTGAAATCAATCGATCAACATTTATTAAGCACTTACTATGTGCCAGGCAGTATGCTAAGTGCTGAGGCTACAAAGAAAGGCAAAAGACAGTAGGAGCTTACAATCTAATGGATATAAAGAATAGCTCTCTGAAAGGGGGAAGGGGAGGGATACGCTGGGAAATCAACATGATATAAAAATAAAACATAACAATAACATTATTTAAAAAAAAAACACTAGAAGAAACTTGAGATAGTAGAAACTTGAGAGTTGAAGGAAATCGTCAGTGAATTTATTTGTAATGTTAATCATCACCTCAGAGGATCAAAGATTTGTAACTAGAAATGACCTCTAAGGTCTCCTTGACAGCTTCAACATTTTGCAGATAAGGACACTGAACCCCAGAATTTTTGTCCATGGTATCATAGGTAGTAAGTGGCAGATCCAGGATTTAAATCCAAGACTCTAAGGTCTTCCCACTGTACTCCCTTGACTCTCGTACACTATCCTCTTCCCCTCCAACGTTAGAACTCCATATGTAAAATCTTAAAGCAAGGCATCCATGTCCTAGTTTTATCCCCTTATTAGAGCTAAAATATTTGACCCCCATTTGTTGTGTGGCACCCAAGTTCTCCTGCTGGGTGGTCAAGTAATGGAGTGGACAAATCAGTGATAGGCAGGGTAATGATTGCTGATAACCATAAATGCCATCAGTAGGACTCCAGGCTAGAGAGGAAGGGTGATGATGATGATGACGATGATGATGATGGTGGTGGTGGTGGTGGTGGTGGTGGTGATTGTGGTGATGATGCAATTAAACGAGATTAATTCTTCCACGCCAAAAAGGAGAAAGAGGATGGATGTACATTCAAGTTCCATCTCTGACTCATATTGACTATATGACCCCGGATAAGTCACCTAACTTCTCAGTGGCTCAGGCACTCCCTGAGACTCAAAGCAGAAAAATGGTTGTGGATGAGGGAGTTCCTAACCAGGAACTCCCTATACTGTCAAAATCTCAGGTCTGGCTTTAAAAAAAGATGGCAGACACTATTTCACCCAAAAATGATGGAGGCTGATAATAGCTACACACCACCGGATTTGTCAAATGAAACCAAAAAGAGCTTACCAACCAATGGAGCCTACAAAATGACTAAGGTCAGAGAGTAGAAACAAAAGCCCCTCCATGAGCAACATCCCCATGAACTCATTCTGTTTGTGATATGTTGACATAGAAGCATTGAACAAATGACTGAGTCACAAGCCTTTATTTATTGAAATGGAGGGTTAATGATGTCCATTCACTGCGGGTCTTCACTACAGAAAATTACAGGTTTGTCCTTAAGGAGCCAAGACTTAGTCATCAATGAAGATTATTCAAGGAAGTGGGCAGCAATCTGCAAAAACTTGTGAAACACTAGTAAGATATGACCCGGTGGCTAGAGTTACATATCACAAACTCTTCCGTGAACCGAAAGATGGCGAATCCTCATACTACATGTACAGACCTCAAAATAACCTTGAGGGTATTTTATACAACCAACAAACCATACTGGAATTAGAATCCTTTTATAGACCGAGCTACTACCCCACAATCATCCAAATAGAACATTAACTTGTAAATACTTACAATGTTTTAATAGATATCACCACCTCCTTCCCCAAATATTCGTAATCTCTCAATCTAAGCTATATATGAAAGGCTTTAAAGTTATAGAGACCTATTCAAAGAAATGATCTCATGGGCACAGGATGATATGTATGTCATCCCCCAGCATCCTGTCAGCCACTGCCTTGGTACTGAGGATGCAATTACATCCTAGTTAGTAATAATATTAGCTAGAATTTATATAGCACCTACTATGTGCTAAGCACTTTACAAATATTTCATTTGATCCTCACAACAAGCCTAGGAGGTAGGTGCTATTGTTATCCTCACTTTGTAGCTGAGGACCTGAGGTTAAGTGACTTGACCAAAGTCACATAGCTAAGTGTCTGTGGTCAGATTTGAATTCAGGTCTTACTGACTCCAGGTCCAGACTTCTATCCACTGTACCATCAGCTGTCTCATACTTTGATTATCTATCTGTTTGACAGACCAAAGAACACTAAGTATAAAGGAATAGTATCGGAATAGCAAATTGTCCTAGGACCCTAAATCTATCTGAATCCCACTGAAAAACGATGAGGACACGATTAATAAAAATTATTATTATATTTATGTAGCACTTCATGTTTTACCAAGTACTTTGCCCGTGTTATCTCATTTGATCCTAATAATAATAACCATAATATTTCTCTCATTCAAAAAATAAGGATGGGATAATGATAGCTGACATTTATATAACACTTTCAGTTTTGCCAAATATTTTATCTCATTTCATTCTCACAATAGCTCTGCAAGGCTGGTACAATCACTATCCCCATTTACAGATGAGGAAACAGATATTCCTAGAGTCAAGTGATTTACCCAGGATCACATAGTTGGGGATTTAAACCCTGGTCTTCTGGCTTCAACTCTAGCCCTCTATGCAAGAGAAGAAAGGCTTAAAACACAGGACAAAAGAGCATAGGTTACCCCAGTGACCACCAGACCAATAAGCATCTGTCTAGCATTTCTGCTGTGCGTGGCACGGTGTTGGGCACCAAGCAGTACCATGAGCATCAGGGAAGTAGGCTCCAGGTTTGGGAGCCTGCAAGATGGGAGCAGGGCTGGCTGTCGTGATGGACGGCTGCCCTCTGCTGGGAGGAGGGAAATATGGCGGCTCCTGATTCAACAGGCCCTTTGATGGGGAGCAACCAGAGCACACAAAGCCTGCCTGCAGCCTTCTTGAGAACACACCATGGAATCACTTGTCCGGCTCTCCAGGCGCATCCAGAAGGGTTGTTAAGAAACAAATAATGACAGCAGCATCTTCAAAGATAAAGACCAGACTAGACAGTCAAAGACCTTGTTATCCAGCCCTTTGAAAAGATGGGGTTGAACTTCCAGGGCCTCAGTGATCAGGGGTGATGGAAAGAGGACCAGAGTTTGAATCCCAGCTCTCCCACTATCTGTAGGACCTTAGGGAGTCCTTCTTTCTGAGATTCTAATTCCTCTGCTAGAATTGAGAGGAAGATTGGTACAACCTGAGGTAGAGGAAAATGAGCAGAATCAGAAAACTTTCTAGTATAACAATAAGACGGCAAAGACGATTTTGAAAGATTCAAGGATTCTGATTGTTAAAATGATTCAAATTGATGGCAGAGAAGTGATGACGATGCATTCTACCCACCTCCCGACAGAGAGGTAATGGATTCCAAGTACAGAATCAGACAGACATTTTTGGACATGGCCAATTTGGGAACTGGTTTTGCTTGACTGTTCTTATTTGTTACAAAGGTTTGGTTTTTCTTTTCTTTTCCAAAGGCAGGGAGGGAGAGAAAGAAAATAGATTTTCATTCACAGAAAATGATTAATTTTTTTAAAAAATTAAGGGAGGGCATCCAGAGAAAAAACTGATAGCATCTAAATGTAGATGGAAGCATACTATTTTTATTTTATTTTTTTTCGTGGTTTTTTCATTTTGCAAACTGTTTCTTCTTTCACAACATGACTAATGTGGAAATAGGTTATACGTGATTCCACATATATAACCTACATCAAATTGCTTACCATCTTAGGGAGGGGGAAGGAGAGAGAAAAAGGGAGAAAATTTGGAACTCAAAATTTTATTTAAAATGTATGTTTAAAATTGTCTTTACATGTAATTGGATAAAATGAAATACTATTAAAAATAAAATAAAATTAAGTGAGGGGGTTGAGTTGAACTAAATTATCTCTTCCAGGTCTGGATCCTACAATCATCTCTGTTTTCTTTTCCAGCTGTCATCCTCTGGGTTCTCCCTCCTGGAGAGTAAAGTGAATGAAAGGACTATCATTTACATATGTGTACAGTAATTGTTTGTGAAAACTCACTGAGGCAGAAAGAGACTCCTTTTCCTCCTCCCTACTCAGTCTCATGCCCTCCTCCAGAAAAAGGAGACTATAAGCTCATCTTCAGGGCAGTTAGAGTGCTGGGCCTGGAGTCAGTAAGACTCATCTTCTTGAGTTCAAATCCAGCATCAGACATTTACTAGCTGTGTGACCCTGGGCAAGTCACTTCACCCTGTTTGCCTCAGTTTCCTCATCTGTAAAATGAGCTGGAGAAGGAAATGGCAAACTGCTTTAGTATCTTTGCCAAGAAAACCCCAAATATGGTCACAAAGAGTCAGACAGGACTAAACAACCACAAAGCTCATCCCCTGTAAGCTCACCCCACCTTCATCCCCCACCCCCACAAAAGTAAATTGAAGGAATAGAAAACAGCAAGTCCAGCTAACCCCAGTATACACAGTCTGACGGAATTTATTGAAGGATACCCAAAATGACAATTTCTCAAGTTTTATTGATGTTAGAACATTTCCTTGATTTAGAAGTAAGTAGAAAGATACAGTAGAATGGAAAGATTTAGAGGCAAAGAACCTGCCTCCAAATCTCTTATTACTCATGAGACCTTGAGGAAGCCACTGGGCCTCAATTTCCCCTACAGTAAAATGAGAGGGTTGGAAGCTGAAAAGATAGTGGAAGAACTTTATGGAGCAGTTGAAAGAATGAGGATATTTAAACTAGAAAAGAAAGAGAAACAAAACTCTTGAACAAATACAAACAGTCAAACAAAACAAATTGTCTCATTGGCCCCTGTCCACTTGAGGAGGGAAGGGGAGAAGGTCGCTGTCTTCGAGTATTTATGGAGTTGTCACATGGCAGAGGGAATAGACTTGGTCTGTTTGACCCAATAGGACAAAATTAGAAGCAATGAGGAAAAAATGGAAAAAAACAGCAATTTTATTTTGAAGTGAGAAAAAAACTTTGTAAATACTGTTCAAAATAATGTAATGGAATGTCTCTGGGATAGGAATTATTAACCAAATGTCCATGAGCTTGGTTTATTTAAAATATATTTTATAACTGTATTTCAATATCATTTTTATTTATTTTATTTATAATCCTAAATATTTTATTTTAAAACATAATTGTTAAAAGGGGTCCATGGGCTTCACCAGACACTGCCAGAGGAGTCTGTGACCCCCCCCCAAAAAAGGTTAAGAACACCTGGTGTAGGAGGTGTTGATTTCCCCCTCGCCAAACGTCTTAAAGCATAACCTGAAAGACCATTTATTAGGGATGTTGAGGTAGATGTTCAAGTTTTAGTTGAATTAGAGAGCCCCTGAAGACCCTTACAATTCTGAGAACCGCAAAGAGCCAAGCCTCTGAGATGGAACCTTGGGAGACTGGCTGGGATAAAATGATTATTATCTTAGGTTCATAGATTAGATTTGGAATGGACCTTAGGAGCCATCTGGTTCAGCCCATTCACTTTACGAATGAGGAAGCTAAGGCCAAGGGAAATTATGGGACTTACTCAAGGTCACACAGTAAGTATCAGTCAATTAATCAACAAGAATGCTTGCCAGGCACCATACTACTACGCACTGGATTTTAATTCAGGTCCTCTGCTTTAAATGGACAAGAGGATGGCAGGATCAGAAGAGGTTCAAAGGTGTTGGAGGTTCAAGATGCTGCAAGCAGAGACCACCGCAAGAGCAACAGGAAGGGGGCGTTTCTATTCCTTGACGGGGATGGAGAATTTCCCAGCCAGGACAATTCACCAATCACCTTTGAGTCTTTGGCACCTGTTTTGATCCAATTTCAGTCAAGGAGAAAGCGTGGGAAAAACAGATGTGGAAGAGCAGTTAGGAGTGTGAAATGCGTAGGAAGGGAAGATGGGTATAGATGCTCAAAATAGATCCCTTTCAGCATATAGTATTTAGAAATTAAAAAGTGGTAACTTTTTTCCAAAAGTTCATGCTTCCTTATCTGAATCGGTAGCGACACCTAGTGGCTGAACTCATCCAAGTCCAGTTGTTTGCTGATGTATGGTGGGTGGGTGGGTTGGGTGAGTGAGTAGGTAGTTTGGTGGGTTGATGGGTGAGTGGGTAGGTTGGTGTGGGTCATTTGAATCCAAACCAATAATTTCATTACTGTAAGGAATTCCCAGCATGGAAACTCTAGCAACGAAGATGGACATCCCATCTGTAACTTATACTTCCCTGGCTTCCTTTCAGTTTCACCTAAATTTCTACCTTCTCCAAGAAGCCTCTTTTGATCTCTCTTAATGTGAGAGCTTCCCTCTGTTGGTCTCCAATTTATCCTTCTATATTTTATTTGTACCTAGTTGTATATTGTCTCCCCCATTCGATGATAAGTTCCTCGAGAGTAAGGACTGTCTTTTGCCTTTGTTTGTATTCCCCAGCACTTAGCACAGTGCCTGGCACATAGTAGGTGTTTAAATAAATGCCGACTGACTAGAGAGTTGCCTAGGGATATGGACTCAAATAGAAACAGAGCCGCTAAACTGTACATAAGGATCTCTGAGGACAACATATTGACTTAGAAAACCACATACTAATATCATCTATGTTTTATTATGTTTTTATTTATTCTGTTAAATATTTCCCAAATAAATTTTAATCTGGGTCAGCGGTACTTAGGGATATTGTGGGCCTTATGAGGCACGAGTGTTTGGCACCTCTAACCTGGGATACTGAGGTTAAGTGACTTTTCTGTGGTCACACAGTCAAGATAATTTACATATGAGAGACATAGAGCAAGCTCTTCTTGACTCCCAAGAGCAGCCTTCTATTTACTTTGTCATTATATATTTATATTATATATATTTATTTATATATATATACACACAAATATATACACACATATATGCAAACACACATATATACAAATACATATATACATATACTTTGTCATTATATATACATATACATACATATATGATATATGACACATATACATATGATATATGACATATGATATCAAAAATAGAAATAGGAAGCTGTATGGGAAAAACATGGGCAGCTACATGGTACAGTGGATAGAGTGCTAGGCCCAGAATGCTACATATACATATATGATACATATGACATTTGGATATATATTCCAAAGTGAGTATAGTCAAAATTGCTATGTCCTTGGTAAAGTAGAGAAAGAATTGTAATGATTTGGTACTGTTATATTTTTCAGCAAATGTCAATACTTTCATTGATGATTGATGATGTGATTGACTCCAACATCAATGGAGAATACAATCCATCCATACTTTCTTACTCTTGGGTATTGTTCTTTAGTAAGCCCTCCATATGTGGAAGGCTCCAGCAATATATAAGATAAGCATTTCTTAAAGTGTGGTCTGAGAATCCTTGGGTATCTCAGAGACTCCTTTCAGGGAGTTCATAAGGTCAAAATTATTCTCATAATACTAAGACATTAAATTTTTACATCAATAGATAAGATCAGAGCGTGCTTATAAATGTTTAACAATTAGATCTCTGAGGGAAAAAATGTACACTTCATATACTTTTCATTTTAGTCTGCATTATTAACATTTTCTCCATCCTTTTCTTAAGTCTAGACAATCAATGAAACACTAAATTGAGCCTTGATTTGTAGCATTTGCTGATTTTCAAAATGTAAATGCTCACTCTGAAAATTTAACAATCAGATCTTAAGAGCCCTTACTGCTGGCTCCAGGAAACCGCTGGTAATCCACTGGAACAAAAGCTCTTTGTGGGAAGAGTCCTCAATAATTTTTAAGAGTATAAATGAGTCCTCATGATGACAAATGATATCTATATCTGGAGAAAGAACTGATGAACTCTGAATACACACTGAAGCACATTTTTTCACTTTATTTTTCTTGGTTTTTTTTTAAACAACATAGCTAATACAGAAATATGTTTTGCACAATTTCATGTGGGTATCACATTGCTTATCTTCTCAATGGGTGGGGGAGTCCCTGGAGAAGTGAGAGAATTTGCAACTCAAAATTTAAAAATTAATGTTAACAATTTAACAAATAATAAAGAAAATATAATCTTTTATTTTTTTAATTTTATTCATTTATTTCTGGTTTTCAACATTCACTTCCGTAAGATTTTGAGTTTTAAATGTTCTCCCCTTCCCCATCCCCAAGATGGCATACAATCTGACATAGGCTCTACCTACACATTCGTATTAAACATATTTTCAGATTAGTCATGATATAAAGAAGAATTAGAACTAATGGGAGGAACCACAAGAAAGAACAAAACAAAAACAAGAACAAAAACAAAAACCAAAAAAGGGCAAATAGTATGTTTCCATCTGCATTCAAACTCCAAAGTTCTTTCTCTAGATAAATAAATAAGAGTGTAAATGAGTCCTGAGATCCAAAATTTGAAGAACGGCTGCTTCAGATCTCTCAACATTTTTGTTGACACTTTGTCGGTACACACAGATCTCACTGAGTGTTTCTCTCACCCACCACTTGTTCTCACTCTTGCCTGGCCGCGTTCTCTTGGATGGTATGTTTACACAGCTTCTCCTACCCATTAGTGAAAAGTGTGCTCATGGGTGATATGTTTCTGCCTTCTTGTGCCCACTTTATCTTTATGGCCCTTTGGGTAAGCCCTAAACTTGACTTCTTGAAACACTGTGGTTGTCCAGGATTCACAGCCAGACAACATCACAGGAGGAAAACAATGAGGCTGTGTTTCAGGAAAAAGCTGAAAAAATTGGGAAAAGTCTGTAAAAACATTCTACGTCTCAACATAGAGATACTGGAGCTGTGATTTCACCAGCATAGGGAGCTCCCATGTAAGAAAACTCCCTCTATCGATGTAGGTCAGCCCCTTCTGAAGTGACTTGCCCAAGGTCACACAGATAGTAATTGTCTGAGGTTATATTTGAACTCAAATCTTCCTGACTGCAGAGCTGGTGCTCTATCCACTGGGCCACCTAGCTGCCCTAAAAATATACACGCTCAAGGACAAAAATAGAAATAAGAAATAGAAAGCTGTATGAGAAAGACATGGGCAGCTACATGGTGCAGTGGATAGAGCACTGGGCCCCGAATCAGCTAGACTCTTCTTTCTGAGTTCAAATCCAGCCTCAGACATTTACTAGCAGTGTGACCCTGGGCAAGTCACTTCATGCTGTTTGCCTCAGTTTCCTCATCTGTAAAATGATCTGGAGAAGGAAATGGCAAACCACTCCAGTTTCTCTGCCAAGAAAACCCCAAATGGAGTCATGAACAGTCAGACAGGACTGAAATAAACAATGATGACTGAACAACAGCAAATGAGAAAGAGACTGGTCCCAGGAGTTCTTCCTATGGGAGAGGAATGAACTCAGGAGCTCCCCTGCTCAAAAAACTCCCATGGCTCCCTATTGCCTCATGAGAAAACACAATGCTCAACCTTATATTTAAAGCCCTACATAATCTGACTCCAACCTCACTTTCCATACTCATTTCACATTACTCTTCTTCATGTCTTTTACGTTACATTCACGTTTACATTTACATTTTATATTACAGTCTTCCAGCTCTTCCCCAAGCTCATGGGTCTAGCTCCCAACTCCATGACACCACACACACCCTCCCCCATTCCTGAACTCTGTTTCCTTCTCATCGCCTTTCCTTAGAGTCTTATTTTCTTTCAAAGCTTGAATCAGGTATCACCACCTTGTTCCTTTCTTGATTCTCCTGTTTTTCTTCGCCTGCTCCTCCTCACAGTGTGACATTGACTTACCTGGGTACTGGTTGGATCTGCCAATAGAATAGAAGCTCCCTGAGGTCCAAGGTTGTTTTTATTTTGCCTTTATAGCAACTGGTACCACACCGTACCTTCCTTGGGTATAGTAGCTGCTTAAAAAACATTTGTTGGATGGAACTTGATTAGGATCCCAATGTCCTCTACAAATTTATTGATAGAGAAGGAAGAAAGGGAAGAAACACTTGTTAATCACCTACTGTATGCCAGATATTGTGCCAAGAGCTTTAAAAATATTTTCTCATTTGATCTTCAGAACAACCCTGGGAGGTAGGTGCTATTATATGTGTGTGTGTGTGTGTATATATATATATGTGTGTGTGTGTGTGTGTGTGTGTGTGTGTGTGTGTGTGTATGTGTGTATTTTTTTCTTTTTCTTTTATTATGGATCTTTCCTTGGCAAATGTACAGAGTGAAGTCACCCACACATAGACATGCATGTGTATTTAATATAGGACACCTTGGGAATGAAGCCGGTTAAACATCACTTCCCTAAGGACTGGCAACCAGATTATGGCTTGGGCTGCAAGGAATTTGGGGATAATATGCCCTCAGTTTTATGGCTGAGGTAGGAAGAGGTTAAATGACTTGCCCAGGGTCATAGAGCAATAGCATCTGAGGTCACATTTTAACTTCATGACTGCAAACCCAGCACTCTCTCCACTGTACTACCTAGCAGCCTTCAATGAGGTAAATGCTGAGCATACATTTCTCCCACAAGGACCTCTCACCCTGTGCCTAAACAGAGGCTGACTTGGGCACTTAAAGCAAGCATTACCCCCAATGGGGCATCTAGGTCAGTGCTAGACCTGGACTCAGAAAGACAACTCTTAATTGATGATCTAGTGAACTAGGTGGACTGTGGAATAGACCATCAAGATGGTCCCCAATACTGTATCCAGTATCTGGATCGACCAGGTTGTCCAATGGATAGTGCTCTGGACTTGGAGTCAGGAAGATTTGACTAGTACATGGTGAAAAGAGTATTGGGTGTGGATTGAGAAACAGCCAATTTCAGATCCTGGCTATGATATATACTTAGCTGTGTGACCCTGGGTAAGTCAACCTCTCTGAGCCTCAGTTTCCTTATCTGTAAAAATAAAGATGATAATTAATCCTACACTTATTTAGCTGTGTGACCCTGCGCAAGTCAGTTAACTTTCTGAGCCTTTCTTTTCCCCTCCCTGTGAAATGAAGGAGTTAGACTTAATGGCCTTTGACGTCCTTTCCAGCTCTAAATCTATGACCTTGGGATTTGATGACTTATGTATAAGTACAAGCCTCATGATGTTGTTCTGAGTTTCAAATGAGATCATTAACATAAAAGCAAATTTTCAGGCGCTACAATGATGTCTTTTCTGTCTCTTTTTTGGCTGCCATTCACAGCTGGTAACATTTTGTAGCCCCCTGAACAATCTAACCACATAAAAGCTCTCCATGTCTTTTGGTGAATTCTGTAGCTAAGCAGAACCCAAGCACACAGCAAATTAGGACATCCCCAAGGGACCAGCAGCATTTCAGATCATGACTAAAGAAAAGGTGCGAGGTCTGTTGGCTAATCATGCAGGTTTGGGTTAACATTTGGTGACTAGCTTACCAAATGAGCCTGAAAAACAGGCTTCTGGGGAAACAGAATGTCAGCGATTGATTATAGCATTGAGAAAATGAGTTTGAAATCTCACGACTAATAATCTATCAGCTTGTATCTTCAGAGTAGCGCGACACTCAATCTTTCTGACAAACATCATTTATATTCATTCTCTCGCCAGGAAGGAAAGCATAAAATTTTCAGCGTTTCTCATTGAAAAATTAACATGGAGCTCAAATTTAAAATCTTGAGGGTCACATCGGAACTTAATTATAAAATATAAGGCAAGGTTTGTTTAATTAATAAGTTAATGAAAAATTCATTAAAACTCAATGAAATTCTAGGGAGAGGGATGGAATTGACTGGTGTCAACTTTGGGTTCTAAAAAGTTAGTCTATATAGGCAGATTCTCCTATTTAATTTAAGTCAATAAGCCTTTATTAAGCACCTACTATGTGTCAGGTGCCATGCTGGGCACTGGAGATACAAAGGCAAAAATGTATGTTTCTCTTTATTTGATTTAATTCAAATCAATAAGCCTTTATGACACACCTACTATGTGCCAGGTGTCATGCTAGGCACTGGAGATACAAAGAAAAAAAATTTGTGTGTCTCTTTCTTCAAGAACTTTACATTCTACTGGGTAGATACAAGCCCACAGCTAAGTAATTATAATATGTAATTATACATAATAATTGTTATTATATCATATTGTGATATTATATAATTACATATTGTAATATTATTATATAACATATAATGTGTTATATATTTTTATGTAATAATATTATATTACATATTATTTAATTATCTATAGCATACAATTAAAATAATTTGAAGGGATGGGAGTTAGTACAAACTAGGGGAGGGGGGGATAAGGAAAAGCTTTGCCTAGCAGTCAGCACTGTGGAGATTCCAAGAGATGGGAGTGAGGCAGAAGAACCTTCTAGGGAAGGGGGAGCTCCAAGCCTGTGCAAAAGGATAGAGAGAGAAGATAGAAGGCCAGTGAGACTAGAAGAAAGAGTGTTTTATAATTGGTAACTAGATTGTGAAGGACTTCAAATGACAGGTAAGTGTTTTCATTTTTTATATGTAATGTATATTACATATATCTATATAATAGATGGATAGATAGATAGATGGATAGATGGATAGATGGATAGATAGACAGATAGATAGATAGATAGATAGATAGATAGATAGATAGATAGACAGATAGACAGACAGACACATAGACAGACAGACAGACAGACAGACAGATAGATAGATGGATAGATGGACAGATAGTTGGACAGATAGATAGGCAGGCAATAGGAAGTTACTGAAGCTTCTTGAACATCACGGTAAGGCAAGTGCTGGAAGAATATCAATTTGGTGGAGGATGGATTGGGGAGCAGGGAGGGAAGAAGCCAGGAGACTAGTTTGAAGACTACTGCAATTGTCTAAACATGAGGAGATGAGGGTCTGAGCATGTGAGCAGACAGGAGAGAGAGACTTTTCCTTCATAACCATAACTTAATCAGCAAGGTTATGACTTCATTTGGAATACCCTTGTTGTGAATTAGAGACTGTGCATTAATAAAATATTCATTGTTTCAACTTTATGCATTTTCCCACTTTGAAATGGGCTTTGATTTCAACACATTATCACATGTCTAATGACCTTGCTTCCATCTATTCAGATCTGTGATTTTATCTATCTAGGTACTCCCTCCCTTGATATAGCCAGGTGATTCAGTGAATAGAGTGCCGGGCCTAGAGATAGGAAGACCTGAGTTCAAATCCAGCCTCAGACACTTAAAGCTTTGTGAACCTGGACAAGTCATTTCACCTCTGTCTGCCTCAGTTTCTTCATCTGTAAAATAGGGATAATAATAGCGCCTACCTCCCAGAGTTGTTATGAGAATCAAATTGGATAATATTTGAAAAGCACTTAGCACAGTGTCTGGCACATAGCAGGTACTTAATAAATGCTTATTCCCCCCTTTCCCTGATGCAAATCATAACGCAGCCACATCTTCTCATTCTGTAGGATTTTGGTTCAAATCCCGCCCCCCCCTGCCCCCCCCCCCCGCCCCAGAGAGATTCCATGCAAAGTCCAAAAAGCCTTCCTCTGGGTACCAGTACAATGATTGGGTTTCCATCTGTTCATTCGACTTTCCTCTTGTCACATGATCAGCCCGTCTTCTTTTCCCATCATACATTACTTCAATGGTATCTTTAAACTTCCTCTTGCATATGAGTCATCGTTGGTAATCTGTTGCAAGACACCTACCAGGAATCTCTTCAGTGCCCTTTGGGTCGCCTGTAATTGTGATTCTGTAGAGATCATGCTGGTCTGTTCTTTGTGGGCATGTAGGGGCAGTAGCGGAATCATGGTTTTAAACAGATAGACTTTTGTGTCAAGTTGGTGCTCAGGGTCATTGAAAGAACTGCGAAACTTTTCCCAAACACAATCCAGCTCACATCTTCTGCTCCATGTAATTCTAGGTCCAGTTTACCGTCTAGCTGTCATGCTTGTCCAAGATGTGTGTGTTAATGGGCTAACAATGGTTGTTCTTCTGACCACATGTCAAAGAAATTTGGGCAATGAATACTTTTCATCCATTTGGTTTTTCTTATTTGGATTATTAATAATAATAACTAACATTTACATCATGCTTTAAAGTTTGCAAAGTAATAATATAGTTACATAATCATGTCATATAATTGTATAATATTAATATGATATACATATATGATGATACATATAAAGTAACATAATATGTATAATTATATCACTATATGATAATGTAATATTTATATTATATAATTTCTGTATTATTTATATCATACATTATATAACATATTATTTAAATTATGTTTTATGTATTATATACTTAGATACAATGTATATAATTATATAAGTATTATATCATAACTATCATAATGGCTATTGTATGATTATATAATATTAAAATATTATATAAACAATGACAAGTATATAGTATTTATAATTATGTAATTCATAATAGCTAACATTCATTTTGAACCTTGGGATTAGGATTGGACCTATGATTTCATTTATATGGACAGCTCCTGGATTAGGACATTCCCTCTACTAATGCACGTCAGCACCTTTTCTGTAACTTCAATTTGGATTATTACCACTTAATACACAGAGTATCACAGTTAATAAGTGTCTAAAGTAGGATTCAAATTCAAGTTTTCCTGATTTCAAGTCCAACACTCTATCCACTATGACACGTAGCTATGTAGAAGTTTAGCTTTTGGTTTCCAGTGCCAATGGAGCATAAGTCTGAGCAGGCATACTGACTTTGTATACAAAATACTATTCCTCCAAGTTCAAGGACCAGTGTTAGTCAACTTCAGACAGCTTCATTACTACAAGGATGGCCCCTGGGAAATGGATTTTTTTTCAAAATCGTAACTCAAGGCCCCTGTCTACTAATAAAACCTGGAGAAGTTATAAGTTGCATCTATGGAATCAACACCTCCAATAATGTTCTGGCCTGCAAATAAGGTCAGGGGCCATTGACCCAACTATTCCTAATAACAAGATGTTTTATGTTTAAGAGGTCAGGAAGGCCTAAAAAAGGTTTCCCTATGTCAGAAAGAGTTATGTCTCCTTCCCCAAATCTTTGACTTCAACCTTCAGAAGCTCAGACTTCCTTTCATGGCTTCTTTCCCTGCATTAAAATGTACCAGCCTCTTTCCTTGTCTGACAGCAAGTCAGAAGGATTTGGGGATGGGATGAATTTGGGGATTTCAGTGACTGGTCAGAAATAAACTGTCTGCTTGGCAGTAGACTACCATTGTTTGCTATTGGAAAATAAATAACTCTCAGGACCTGAAAGGATTAGAAGTTGGTAACACACTGAAATCTCTTGAAACTTAGACCAACATCCCATATATTTTTCTAAATTTTTGGAATGGTGGGAATGAAAATAGAAGCTGGTTTGAAAAATCTATGACTATTCCAAATGGCATTAACTCCTCCGCAAAAAATTAAGAATGAAAGGGATGATTTGGAGGAAGGAAGAGGGAGACTGTCCTCGAGAATTAATTAAACAATTAGTTGATGAAAAGTTAATGATAAACACTTACTATATGTTAAACTGTGCTATGTATGGGCTGGTGATACAAATAGAAAAAGTGAGACAGCACCTGCCCTCAAGAAGCTACTACTCTAATGGGGCAAAACATATAAAAGAAAAAAATATATTATGTATAACATATAAAAGAATTTATTATATAAAACATATGAAAGAAATATATATATTATATGAAACATATAATATATTATATAAAACATATAAAAGAATGTATTATATAAAACATACAAAAGAAATATATGTATTATATGTAACATGTAATATATTATATAAAACATATAAAAGAATGTATTATATAAAACATATAAAAGAATGTATTATATAAAACATACAAAAGAAATATATGTATTATATGTAACATGTAATATATAAAACATATAAAAGAATGTATTATATAAAACATATAAAAGAAAATTCAGCTCCAGGGTGGATAGAAAGACCCAGATGTTCTAAGGGTTCAGCAGCAAGGCAAATGACAAGGTCCAGGGGTCCTTAGGTTATATCAGGAGGTCCAGTGACAATGCCAGGAGTGCATAGGGTATGGACTAGCGAAAAAGACCTGCTGTTCTTAAATCTCACCCTACTTCTTCACATGGGGGGGTACTTTCTAAACCTCTAGACCATAAATGGGCAAAAATGGAAATTTTTTGTGGGAATTAAAATGCCCTCGAGCAACTGCCATTAAATTTGCTGGACAGTACAGCATCCTGATATGATCAGACTTGTCTTCCTGTTCTCATGAATAATGGATGAGGACAAGCTGTTAGAAGTTTATCTGCCACCAGACAAGCCTCTGCATTTTTACTCATTTCATCTGGAAACGAGGGTTCTTTCTTGAACTAACAGAGGGCCTCCTACCCTTCCTAACTCACTTCTGTCACTGCCATGGTGAGAAGACTCACTGCTGTGATCCCTGCCTCCTGAGAGTGAAGAGGAAACAGAGAAAGCTAAAGAAGTCCCTCCTGCCTCTGCCTTCCTTTTAATACACTGATCTCAGGCTTGTGAGACCCATTAGGGCTATCACTGCTAAGATCATGAGTTTGCTTCCCATTGGCTCCATGTGATTTTGCTCTCTTACATGGATTCCCATCCTCTTATAAATGCCTGCCCTTGGTCATAAGGAGTCCTGGGGGAGAAAACGAGCACGTATCCTGGACAAGACTATCATCCCTGCTGAGAAAAACAAAACAAAGAACCCAATTCATACTGTATGATATTGGGCAACTCACTTAAACTTCCTAGGTCTCAGTTTCCCTTTCTGGGAAATTGGACTTGACATCCTCTGAGGTTCCTTCCAGTTCTAGAACAATCACTACTAATCATGGGTTAGTAGCTTCATTTTCCTACCTGAATAGAATCATCTCTCTTCCTAATCTTTTTTTGTTTTGGGTACTACTATCCTTCCATCATAGAGTGCTCAACCCGTGGTCAGGAAGACTTATGTTCGTGAGTTCAAATCTGGCCTCAGATACTTGCTATCTGTGAGACCCTGGGCAAGTCACTTAACCCAGCTTGCCTCAGTTTCCTCATCTGTAAAATGAGTTGGAGAAAGAAATGGCAAACCACTCCAGTATCCTTGTCAAGAAAACTCCAAATGGAATCACGAAGAGTTGAATATGATTGGAAGAAATGACTAAACAACAACAAAAGTTTTGTAACCTAAGAGTCATCTTGAACTCTACCCTCACCCTCCATATTCCATCAGGTATTAAGTCTGGAGTTTCTGACTCCACAATATATCATATCCACTCCCCTTTACTTGACTTATACAGATATCTCTGCATCTGGTCTCTCCAATCTCCAATTCATTCTCCACACTGTTGCCAAATGGATATTCCTAAAATATATGTCTTCACCATGCCGCTTCCCTACTCAAGAAGCTTCAGTGGTTCCCTGTGGCCACAAGGATAAATTAAAAACTCCTCCATTTGGCATTTAAAGACCTTCTCAATCTGGCTCCAATTTACTTTTAACATTCAACATCATACCCCACCTCAAACTGTCTTAACTTGCTATTTCTCCTATAGGCGGCTAGGTGGCGCAGTGGTTAAAAACCGCCAGACCTGGAATCAGAAAGACCTGAGTTCAAATCCGGCCTCAGATACTTACTAGCTGGGTGACTCTGGCCACATCACTTAACCATTCTGTCAACCTCAGTTTCATCATCTATAAAATGGACATAATAATTGCACCTACCTCTTGGGATCGTGAAGATAAAATGAGATATTATTTGTAAAGTGCTTTAGAAATGCCCTATAGAAGCACTAGTGATGATGCTAATGATAACAATGATGATGATGATGGTGGTGGTGATGGTGATGATGGTGATGATGATGATGATGATGATGATGATGGCAGTGGTGATGGTGATGGTGATGGTGGTGATAGTGATGGTGATGATGATGATGGTAGTGGTGATGGTGATGGTGATGATGATGACGACAACATTCTATCTCTTGCCTCTGGACCTTTGAGCAGACTCTCACCTATATCTGGAAAGCCCTCCTCCTTACCTCTAGTTCTTGAGATTCCTAGCTTCCTTCAAGGGCTACTTCTTGCATGAAGCTTTCTCTGGTCCTTCCCCTCTCCCCCCACTTGTTAGTGTTCTCACCCCAAAATGAATTTATATTTACTTTGAATATATTTTGCATTTACTTATCTTAAATAGAATGTAAACCCATTGAGGGCAGGAACACTCAGCACACTGCCTGGCACATAGTAAAATGGTCAGTTAATATACTTAGCAAATGGTTGTTGACTGATTGACAAATATTCCCCCAAATGACTATAAACTCTCTGAGGGCAGAAACGTACAATTTTTTTCTTTTGTATCCCCAGCAGAGGGCCTGGCACATCGTCATCACTTCCTAAATGCTTTTTGAATTAAATTGCATTATCATTATTATTGTGATTATTACTGTCAGAAGGTGGCCCAGCAATAGTTTTCGGGAGATACCTCTTTGTTTTTTCCTGAAGATCTTAAGGTATTCAGAGCAAGGAAAATGATTTCTTCTACATTTTACATGTAACATCCACAATTTGTACGTGTGTGACTTAGAAGAGAAATCTACTTCTTTAGAATCAACTAACACCTCCCTGGAAGCTTAAAATCATTTAGAACTATTCTACAGAGGATTGACATCATCCTAAGGGGGTCTTCTCCCCTTAGTTTTAATCCTCAGCCTGTTTATAGGGAAATGGGAAATTTGTGAGACGTTCCCTCCTGTTCCCACTATGCCAAAGCCCGAATCCTCTGCTTGCTGGTTTCCTAATCACTTCCAAAGCAGGGGTTGGTGATTACTCCATAGACTCTGGAGAAAGTGTCTGCTCCAGTGAGAAAGAAAGCAGCAGGAGCCAATGAACTCATGCAAACGAGGATTCTAATTGTTTTCATGCAAATTGTTTTTAGCAGTAGGGAGATAATGAGGCACATGAAATACTGGAGATAAGCAGAGTTTCTTCCAAATCAAACCTTCCTGGTGGCTTTAATGAAAGATTGGCCTGGCCTTCACTTCCCCTCGGGAAGTCTGGGCATTATTAATCTTGCCCACCCTTCACAAGGAAGTTTCTAAATTTCATGTTAGTTGAATGAATGAATGAATGGTTATTTAATACTGTCTTTCCACCTTCATTTCCCTGCTCTAGTTTAATCTGATCTCTCTTGTCCCAAATACTCCAGTGGAACAGTGATCTCATCAAGGAAAATATTCCCTCCAGTCCTGCAGATTTCAGCCCATCCTAAATTACCCACTCTGGGTAGTTCACATATCTTGTCCACCTCTTTCCTCTTCCACGTTCACCACAGAAGGTCCACCTAATGGGCTAGGGGGCCTTCCCCCAGTTCCATTAGCATCCCAAGGATATCCATACAGTACCAGACTATCCATCGGGTTATCCTCTGCTCTTGCCATGTAGAATTATAAATTTAGAGTTGGAATGGACCTCAGAGGCCATCTCCCTCATTTTACAGATAGGGGAAACTAAGGCCCAGGGATGCGAGATGATTTGGCCAAAGTCACATATGTAATAATAGCTTTAGAAGTAGAATTTTAACCCAGAGCCTCCAACACACTTTCTATGTTACACCATGCTATGAGACCAGACTTTTTTTTTCCACTCTAATATTTCATTGATGAGATCCTTTCCTTATCCTAAGTGATTTCTTGTTTACAATGTGTTGCAACCTGCTCATATCTATCTGTATTTCCTCACTGTCCTTTACCTAATCTTCAGCTTCCTTTCTTTGGAGGCTATAACGTGCAATAGCTTGATCCTGTGCAACATCATAGGAAGAATACCAGTATTTTTTTAAATGTGCCTTCATTTCAGAGAGAAGGTTAAGATTATTAAAATAATGATGTCATTTCCCAGAGGTAACTCAGCCCACTCTTCTTCCCAAACTCTGGGCTTGGGGATCCAGTTAATCTCATTCATTTTTGAAATTATTAATAGTTTCTCCAGGATAAGAATCTTTGACAAGCCGATCTTTATTCCTGCCATGGACCGGGGTGAATAAGTTTGATTCTGAGTCATACTTCCCACTGTTTCACTGAAGGCTCTTAGAGGTGAGGGACTAGGGCTACAGAATGTGGCATGCATTGTCAAACAAGATTGTTTTGTTGGATGATCTTGCTTAAATGCTCTTCTCTGTTAGAACGTACCTGGTAGAACCAGAAAGAACAAGTGATTTAAGAACATATATAGATATATATGGGGAGGGGCAACTAGGTGGCACAGTGAATAGAGCACCCGCCCTGGAGTCAGGAGGACCTGAGTTCAAATCCAGCCTCAGACACTTGATACACTTAATAGCTGTGTGACCTTGGGCAAGTCATTTAACCCCAACTGCCCTGCTTTCCTCCCTCTAAAACAAAACAAAACAAAAGAATACATATATATAATAAATATATATACACATATATGTACATCCAATATACACATATATTTCTATATATATGTGTGTGAATATATATATACATTTTTTGTGTGTGTGTATATATGTGTGTGTGTGTATATATATATATATATATATATATATACACACACACACACACATACAATTATCCCTTCTACATCGTGACTTTCCCCATTGTGGTTTCAATAAATCGTATATTGTGGGCTGGCCTAAGAAATTAAATGGGAATTTTTGGAGAGTTTTGCAGAAGCTACAGGTGACATGCAAAGGCCAGAAGATGACACAAAAAAAGGTTTAGAAACTCAGAAATGCATAAAACATATGTATAGTCTTATATAAGATCAGCATATTTTATCTTTTAATAACATAATAATGCAGACTTCTTCTCTGCTATGAAGGGAGGGCCAAAAAAATTCTACCTGAATTTTCCAGATTGTGGGGGCACCATGCCCCTACACCCCCATAATATGGGAAGGATAACTATACACATATATACACATATGTGTACATATGTATATGTATGCACATGTGTGTGTATCTATGGTTGTAATAGATCTATCTCTAGGAAATGCTGACAAAATAAGTAAATTACAATGAAGCCATGCCCTACAACCTATATGTGGTCACCGACTGTTTCTCCTGACGAAAGTTATTCCTGACTGTGAGGAGTCAATAGAGGTTCTCCCTTGACCACAGCAAGCCCTCATCCATCCTCTGTCCATGATTATTCCTCAGGCTGCAGAAGCAGAGGGGTGTAGTTACTAACCCCACACACATTCCATACCTAGATACTACCCAAGTGCAGAGCCAGTTGTCCCGATGACATCCCTCTGATTCTATATTGCCATCCCCTTGACTGGCAGAGTATTTTTTAAATCCCTTGATAAGCTAAAAGCTTATTTCTATAAGCTGTATTGACTCAGATTCTTACAATCTGTGAGTTACTCCTGGGACTAACTCCATTCCTACATATCAGAGCATTACGGAATCGGCCAGGGAGCAGTCTGTTTGGACTTTGAGGAGGCATAAAAGATAATCTGTGTGACAGTGTATCAGATAAGGGAGGGTCTGGAAGCGGATGTGGTCAGCTTAGATCTCTAGGAAGCTATATTCCAAACAACAAGAAGATGATACTCTGTTACACCAAGGAGACATTCTTGATGGTGCTGTCCTATTAATAATCATAGTAGCTAGCATCTACATAAAGTTAAAATTTTGCAAAGCACTTTACAAATATAAATTCATTTGATTCTCACAACAACCCTGGGAGGTTGGTGGAGGTTACTATCCCCATTTTACAGATAGGGAAACTGAGGCAAACATAGGTTAAGTTACTTGCCCAGGGTCTCACAAGTGTTACGTATCTGAGGCCAAATTTGAACCCAGGTCTTCCTAAATCCAGGTCTATCTACCATACTCCTTTTTTTTTTTAGACATATTCATGGGTGCCATAGAACTAGTCTTGGGGAAAGAAGACCTGGGTTAATAGTCCATCTCTAAAACATACTAGCTATGTGACCCTAGGCAAGTCATTTAACTGCAGAGTATTCCAAATAACTCTCTAAGACTATAAGTTATGCAGAAGGTGCCTATCTGTATTGGTAGAGGCAGTATCCTCCCTGGGAGTTCCTGAAATCGCAGATCGAGGGAAAATTACATGCAAACAAGTAAATGATGAATATGTATTTATGATATAATATGTACACTATGCAATTGGCTAGGGAACCTACTGATTGAGTCTAGTGGTGACCAATCTTTTCTAGTATGAAGACTCACTTTCTTTTCTTTTTGTTAT